>NW_012101920.1:3717784-3795296 GCF_000951045.1 Mandrillus leucophaeus
TGTTGTACAAGTTGGAAAAGTCCCTGCTCACACTCTGATGGGGAGGTGGAGAACAGACAAGAGACATGTTAATGTATCATTAAACAAGATCATTTCAATTTTTCAAAATAAGTGTTTTGAAAAAAATAAAACAGTTTTGTGAAGGTGAGTGACTTGGTTGGAGGGAGGGTGCTAATTTGGATTCAGAGGTCAAGAAATGCTTCTCAGAGATGATGCAAGCTCAGACCTAGATGCAAGGAAGCAGGCAGCCATGTGAAAACCTACAGGAAGAGTATGCAAAAGAGGGAAACAAGCACATGTTAAGATGCTGAAGCGGGAGTGAGTTTGGTATATTTCAGGAATGGAAAGGAAGGTAACACCAGGGGCAAGAGGGAGGATATGACGTCAGGAAGGTAGAAGGTGGATAAGGACCCAGGCATTTGTGCCTTTGTAGGTCATGAGAGGAGTGTGGATTTTATTCTGTGTGCCAATGGAATATGATCTTGTTGGGGGCACTCCAAAAGGAAGGCTAAGTGTTACCTTTCAAACCATCAAAATACTAATGCAATGTCCTACATGTTCTTGTTTCTCTCAGTCATAGTTACACGTTTGCAGTTATTTAAATAGACAGATGTGAGAGTTAAAATATGAAGCTTACAGGGGAAATCAAAGAAATATTTAAAATATATTAGTTTAGTTTTTATTCTCCCTGTAGAGTTTCCGCAAAATAGACTTTTTATTGCACTAGTGTCTTAGAAGGTCTATTGAGTATTTGATTTCATTTAGAAAAGCCCACGGGCACCTATATTTTTAAGAATTCTGATACTGAGTGGCAATGACTGTCAGTGGTTTTAGGTATTTTTTAGAAAGATATTATTGCAGCGATGATCTTATTCCATATTTTAAGCATAACAATTTAAGGCCTATTGCTTGTAATAGGGATAAAATGGAAGTAATTTAAATGTCTATCAATGGAGAAAGCAGAAATAAAATGTGTTATTGTCATACAATGAACTATGATTCAGCAGTTTAATGAACTAGATCTCCCTGTATTCAACCAGTGCAGGTCTCTACAGAATGAGGCGGGGGAAAGGGTAGGTTGTAGTCAAATAGGTAGAGAAATATATGATTTTTTAAATATGGAAATAATTCACCATATTTGTTTTTATTTGTATATTAGATTGAAAAGATACACATGAAGTCATCATCACAGTTTCTACTTGAGAAGGAAGGAAATGGACTGAGGAGAAATATGGGGTAATTTTAACTTTATTTGTAACATTTTATTTAAATCAAAAATAATAGGAGAAAAATGACAAAACGGTATTTGTTAATTCTGAGGTCTTCTTTCGTATTTTTTGAGACAGGGTCTCACTCTGTTGCCTAAGCTGGGTGCAGTTTTGTGATCATAGCTCACGGCAGACTTGACTTCCTAGGTTCAAGCAGTTCTCTTACCTAAGGTAGCTAGGACAACAGCTTCCTTCCAAAATCAGAAAATTGTAATAATACCATGCACTAAACACAACTATTGAGTGCAAACTTTATGAAACATTCTGCAGTTCAGCATGGTCTGTGTCTTCACAACGAGATTGTGGTTTAGGAATGTCTGACTGAAACTGCCTTTGCAAAAATTGTAACAGTGAGAAAATTATAACAGTGAAAGAGATCTGACCTTGTTTCCAATCTCCAAGTTACCCTTGTTTATTCCTGAGCGTAAGTCAAACCAACTTTGGGAGGAGCTTAGTCTATAGTTTAACTTTGAAACAAAGATGATAACCGCCCTTCCCCCCAAAAAAACCCTTCTTGCCTGGGGACCAGACTATCTTTAAGACTAACACATTAATCACAAGATTAGAAATTATGGTTTAGGAGTCATGCAGCTACAGGTCACAAGATTTCAAACCTTCTCAATTTCTCCTAGGGATAATATCACTATTGTAAAACTGAAAATTAGTACTTGGGATATTTTTTTCAGACCCTACATTATGATGTACCAACTGGCACCTCCGAGACTGGTAATCTGGCTCAGCCAGTTCTGTGATCCCACCCACGCACAGAAGACAGCAAGAAGAACCTACTTCCCCTAAAATTTCATCTCCAACCCAACAATCAGCACTCCCCACTCCCTAGCACCCTACCCACCAAATTATCCTTAAAAAAAATCCCAGTCTCCAAATTTTCATGGGGACTGATTTGAGTAATAAAACTCCAGTCTCCTATTCAGCTGGCTCTGCCTGAACTACACTTTTTCTCTATTGCAATTCCCCCATCTTGATAAATTGGTTGTATCTGAGCAGTAGCAAGGATAACTCATTGAGCAGTTACATGATAAGCACAGAAAAATGTGCCTTATATCCTTAAGCATCAGAGAAATAAATATTAAAACCAGGATGAGGTATATTTTACTGTTATTAGAATGGATAAAATTTTAAATGACTGAAAATACCAAATGCTAGTGAGGATAAGAGTAAATGGACCTCTTGTAATTGCTGGCCACTTTGAAAAGCTATTTGACAGTTTCGTGCAAGTTAAACATAAACCTTATGACCCAGCAATTCTTTCCCTAGGAATTTACTCAACAGAAATGAAAACACATTCATACAAAGAATTGCATAAAAATGTTCACAGCAGTTTTATTCTCAATGGCTAAAAACTGGAAACAATCAAATGCAATCAATGGGAGAGGTATAAACAATTATGGTGTCTGCATACAATGGAACACTATATAACAATTAGAAGGAATTAGATAATTGATATACATAATAACATAGATGATTCTCAAAAACATTATGCTGATAAAAAGAAGCCAAAAAAAGAGTAACTACTGTTCATTTATACTGTGTTTCATTGATTTCAGTTTTGTGAAGTTCTAGGATGGACGATTGGTAGTTGTAGAAATTAAAACAGCAGTTTGCTCCTGGGGTGAGAGGGAGATGACTAGAAATGGGCATGGGGACAATGTTTGAGTTCATGGGAAGGTTCTACATATTGATCGAGGTGTTGGCTACATAGGTGTATGCTTGTCACAACTTGTCCATTGCAGATGTAATTGTTTTATATTTTATTGTATGTAAATTTTGTTTAAAAAATTAGAAAATAAAAACAAAGGATGAAAGATTGTGGCATGAAGAAAACATTAAACAAGGTTTTTTTTCTGGCCTTTTGACCCCAAATTCCATATCCTAGAATTTATTCTAAAATGGAAAAAAAGACCCATGCGCAAAATAATATTTATTGACTCACTAAATATTTATTGAGCACCTTATATGCCAGGAACTCAGGGCATGGGGCATAGTGGTAAGTTAAAAACACAACAGAAAACAATAAACAAACAGTAAGAAACATGATGTAGAGTTTAATGAGAAAGAAAATCATTCATTATAAAGTCACCTAAATCAATACAGAATCACATCTGTGTTAAGGGCTATAAAGAAGTGCATAATGATACGGCAGCATTGAGTTGAAAATGTTGATCTTGTCAGGGGGTTGGAAAGACCATCCATAAAGAAAAGATAATAGGGTTGGGATGTGAAAGGCAAATAGGGGTTTGAGGAGAAAGAGTGGAAAGAGTTTTGGATGTATAGGGAATAGCATATTACAATGTCCTGGCACCAGTTTGGGTCTTCTGAGAAGGAAAAGCCAAGATGAGACTCAACATGTGAGGGACCTATTTTGAGAGAACACCTGTGAAGGCAGGGGATGTATTAATCGGGATTCCCCAGAGAAAAAAACCAATAGGATATATACTTATATGTTTATATTTACAGTAAGGAATTGGCTCATATGTTTAAAGACAATGACAAGTCTCAAGCACTGCAGTTGGCAAACTGGAGACCCAGGAGGGCTGACAGTGTAGCTCCAGCAGGTGTGCAAACCAGGAAGAGTCTGAAGGCAGGAAAAAACAAGCAGACAAACAAACAAACAAAAACAATATCCCAGCTCAGCAGGCAGGCAGAAGTTCCCTCTCACTCAACCTTTGTGTTCCATTCAGGCCTTCTACTGACTGGATGAGGCCCACCCATAATAAGGAGGGCAATCAACACTACTCAAGTGTTAATCTCATTCAGAGACGTCATCATTGATATGGTTTGGCTGTGTCCCCACCCAAATCTCAACTTGAATTGTATCTCCCAGAATTCCCACATGTTGTGGGAAGTACCCAAGGGGAGGTAATTGAATCACCGGGGCTGGTCATTCCCATGCTATTCTTGTGATAGTGAATAAGTCTCATGAGATCTGACGGATTTATCAGGGGTTTCCGCTCTTTTGCCTCTTCCTAATTTTTCTCTTGCTGGCACCATGTAAGAAGTGTCTTTGACCTCAGCCATGTGGGACTGGAAAGTCCAATTAAACCTTTTTTTTTTGTTCCCAGTTTTGGGTATGTCTTTATCAGCAGTGTGAAAATGAACTAATGCAATCACAGACCCACTCAAAATGATGTTCAAGCAAATATCTGGGCACCTTGAGGCCCAGTCAAGTTGACACATAAAATTAACCATTGCAGGGAGCAAGTAGGAGTGGACTGGGAAAGGCTTTAGACCAAGACACTAATCTGATCTGTGAAGGGAGAGAAGGAAGGAAGGATTTGGTAGGAAGAGCTTCAGACTTCAACAGAAAGCCGAGGAAGTCTCAGGCCAAAGGAAGTCCCTAAGTCAAAGTTGTTCATTAGAGAGGGTCTGAATTGAGCAGAAATTGGTGATTTTGGTAATCGTGCCATACTCTATCTTAGGCTGAGAGCAGTCTAGTGAAAGTGTTGACTGATGTGAACAAGCGCAGTGGATCCAAAGATATGGCAGCTGGAGGGTGTCGCCAAAGATTCTCCTAAAGGCAACTACATGGCTATCACAGTCTTATTGTGATAAAGGGCAATGTTGACTATGAGGAATTATGGAAAGGTTACATGGAGAAATGAAAGAGGAGAGTTGAGAAGAGAGAGACGTCCTAGAAGGACCAGGGAGAAGTCTTGTGTTCCATGCTATGAATATATGTCTGAGGCACTGATATGTTTTAAACAGTGTGGGGAAGTAACTAGGGTTATTGTTTGAAAAGATCACTGGCAGCACCATAGAGAATGAACTGATGATATGTCATGTTAGTAAAGAGTAAGTAAATTGTTAGTCCAGCCAAGAGATGGTAGTATCATGGTCTAGGGAAGTAGAAATATGTAGAATTGGAAGTGTATAAAGAGTATTTGAGGAATAAAAGTAAACAAGAGTTGATGATAGATTTTGTGATGATTGAAAAATAGGCAAGTATATGAGATGCCTCCTAGGTTTTCTGGATTATAGAGGTGGATAGAAGCTAGTAGCAGTCATGAATTTAGATGAGGCTGACATCATTGACTGGCTACCTAAAAATCATTCTTAATGTCTTTAAGGTGTCATGAAGAAAATGCAATTTCTTTTAATGTTCTCAATGTCATTAATCTTTTTTTTTTTTTTCATTGTAGAGGCTAAACACAGCAAAATAGTTATTTCTCCATCTTCTGTTGTAGTCATGAGACTACAAAGTAGGTAAGGGGTATGTGTTAGAAGGCTTCTGGGGACATATGTATTTTCAGCTAAAAGAAGAGATGCAAACTCCAAAATGACAAAACAAATATTTATTGCTGATAAACCAACTAAGGAAATAAAAATGAATAATAAAAAATTAAAGTAATGTTCAAAAAGGAAGACAAAGGGAAAGGGAGAAAGAAGAATAGATGGAATGAGTAGAACACAAATAGCAAGACTTACAGTTAAACATATCAATAATTACTTTAAATTATAGTGGTCTAAGTATCTCGAAGGAAAGAGATTGTCAGATAGTATAAAAATGGAAGCCTTAACTATATGATACCTACAAAAATCAACC
Source organism: Mandrillus leucophaeus (assembly GCF_000951045.1). Classification (NCBI taxonomy): domain Eukaryota; kingdom Metazoa; phylum Chordata; class Mammalia; order Primates; family Cercopithecidae; genus Mandrillus; species Mandrillus leucophaeus. The sequence continues at coordinate 3,723,617 of NW_012101920.1, forward strand.
ACAAAACCACTTAAAATAAAAATTTACAAATACATGAAAAAAATATCAACAAGGATATACAGGCTAACCCTAGTTAAAGGAAGATGAGGTGACTATGTCAATATTGAACAAAGATTTCAGAGCAGAGACTATTAGCAGAAATAGTAATTAAGAAGACCATCAAGAGAACATATAATTCTAAATGTTTATGCACCTCATAACAGCACTTCAAAACGCATGAAGCAAAAAATAACAAGAAGAAATAGACAATTGCACACTTATAATCAGCAAGTTCAACAGGCCTCTATCAGTAATTGATAGAACAAGTAGACAGAAAATATCAACTTGACCTAACTGATATTTATAAAATGAACCTGCCCCAACTACAGTAGAATACACATTTCTTTCAAACCCATACATAATACTTATCAGAATGATCATATTCTGGATCATAAGAAAGTCTCAACAAGGAACTCTTATATACAAAATATCTTCTTTGACAATGATGAAATTAAATGAATCTATAACAGAAAGGTATGTGGAAAATCCTCAAACCAAATAATATACTTTTAGTAACTTATAGGTCAAAGAAGAATTCAAACTAAAAAATAGAAAATATTTTGAACTTAATATATGGAAATACAATATATTAAAATTTGTCAGATACCACTAAATCAGTAATTAGTGGGAATTTTTTAGCACTATGTGCTGGTATTAATAGAGAAGAAAAGTCTCCAATGACTTCAGCTTCTACGCTAAGTAGCTACAAAAAAGAGCAAATTACACAAAAAGCAAGCAGAAGAAAGGAAAAAAATGAGTGAAAATCACCAAAATACGAAAAAGAAAATCAATAGAGTAAATCGATGAAACCAAAAGATGGTTCTTGGAGAAGATAAAATTGATAAACCTCTAGGCAGGTAGCACAGGGCAAAAAGAGAGAAGAACCAAATTATCAATATCAAGAATGAGACAGCTGCCATCATTCTACAGATATAAAAAGATAAGAAGATAGTATTTACAACCAATTTATGCCAATACATTTGTTGTAAACACAATTTGAAGATGTGCCTCCATTTTATGCACTAGTAAGAAAAAAATACCACTAACTTACCTTTTCATATCAATGAGCAATTATACTTTTTGAACAAGCTTCACTGAGGTATAATTGACATACAACAATCTGCACATACATAAAGTGTATTTTTTATTTTCAATTCTTCTTTGACACATAAGCTACTAAAAGTACACTATTTGGCTTGAGGATTTTCCACATATCTTTCTGCTACTGGTTCATTTAATTTTGTCATTGAGATGTCATGGATGCATCTCAAAATAATGGACAAGTGCCTTGAAAGACACCAACTACCATATGATGCAATCATTCCACTTGGAGATATTTGCTCATGAGAAGAGAAAGCTTGCATCTGTACAAACACTAGTACATGAATGCTCACAGCAGCTTTATTTACAATAGCTTAAAATTAGAAACAACCTAAAAGGTCATTAGTAGGTAAAAGGATGAACAAATTATGGTATATTTGTAAAACAGAATACTACCCAACAACAACAACAAAAATGAGCTATTTCGTACACTTACAATATAGATGCATCTCAAAATAACGCTGATTGAAAGGAGCCAGATAAAACAGAATACATAGTATAATTATATTTCCATAACAATCTAAACATATGCAAAAATGATTTATAGTGACAGAAAGCAGAGTAGTGGTTCCTTAGGGACTGGAATCTGGTGAGATGGAGAAAGAGATTAAAAAAGGGCATGAGAAAACTTTGGAAAGTGAGGGATATGTTAATCATCTTGATTATGGTGATGATTTCACAGGTATATATATATAGGCCAAAACTTATAAAATTTTACACTTTATGTATGTGCAGATTGTTGTATGTCAATTATATCTCAATGAAGCTTGTTCAAAACATATAATTGCTCATTGATATGAAAAGTTAAGTTAGTGGTATTTTTTTCTTACTAGTGCATCAAATGGAGGTGTATCTTAAAATCGATGGCATCTTAGATTTTATAAAAGGCGGCGGCAATAAATGCCTTTGATCTGAGATTCTGGCGCCTGAGCTTTATGCTATTTTCAGCTAAAAATATACTAAGTGATATAACTGGCAATACTGGAGGGCAATCATGTTGGGAGGATTGTGAATTTGTTTTTAGGCCTGCTAAGATCAGGGCATTTTGGTTAGGGCTGCCCTTGTCCCTCAGTAGCTTCCTAACTGGTCACTACATCTTCTTAGGTTCTCTCACATCCATTCCCCACACAGCAGCCTTTCTTCCTTTGCAATAGACTCCCAAACATGGCTGCATTGCATAAAGCCCACATTTTTCCACCTCGCTGAAGATGAGGTCATGTGACTAAGTTCTGGCCAATGAGATAAGAGTGGAATTGACATGTTTAGCTAATTATAGTCACCGCTCTAAGAAAGGAGTCCCTAAAATTGCAAATGGGTCTGTCACATTACCTCGTAAATGTGTCTGGCTTTTTACCTGCCTATAATTCATCGACACAGAAACTATGTTTTCAAAATAAAAACATTCCAGACACAATTGAATGGTATTTTATAAGTGAAGTTAAAATGCTTATTATGGAGATGGCAATGTTGCTGCTAATCCCCAAACTGAAGCAGTCTTCTTCTGTCTTTGGACAAGTCATTTAGTCTTTCTGCATCAGGTCCCTGAGCTGTGAAATGTGGATAGTATTACAGGGCTTGAGGGTGCTGTGAGGATTAATTAACATTGGCAGAGCACTTTGAACATAAGACTTTGCCCTCTTCACACATTTTATCCAGGGACCTCAACAGACTGTACCAATAAGGATGGTCCCATTTATCTCTGTTTTCCAGATCAGGTTATGAAGCAGGGAGAAATTAATGGCTTGCCCAAAGTCATTCGGTGAACCAGGAGAACAGCCCTGAGGAGTCCTCTGGAATATTGACTTCTAATCTTCCTGCAACAACCATTAGATGCACGCTTCATTTTGAAAAAGGGTCTTGGAAATACCAAATACCTGTGTTATCTAGTTACTGCTCTCTGGTCTTTTTCTTGTGTGTTGGCCTAGATTTTTTTTTTTGGATCCATTTTGCAGCAACCTACAGAGAGGAGGGCTCTTCTCACCAGAAAGGAAACTCAGAAAATATCTGCAAGAGTTTAATGATCAGAAAAATCTTTATGGTTATCCCTATCAAGTTCACTAGAGGCATATTTTTTTTGTGTGTCCTTAGTCATAAAACTTAAGATGCGAGACCCACTTGTGCAGAAACAGTCATTCTGGTTCTTAACAATTGCATTTGGAATTTATTTTTAAAAAAATCACACAGTAGAAAATGAAAATTTCCACTACTTCTACCAATAATTAGTAACTGCTGCTAATATTTAATGTAGAGATATTCAGATTGTTTTGGACATAAAAAGTACATTATTTAAAAATTGGACCATACTGCATAGATAATTTATAACATAGGGATCTTGCTATTCTCCCAGTGCCAGCCACCCTGACCTTGCCCTACCCTATGCTGTTCCATTGTTTATGGCATCCCATCACCCTCTCTACCTTTGCTCAGATAACAGCACCTCTTCCTTCTCAGCTCAGCTCCCTAACTGCTCCATCCCTTACCTTCCAAAGGGGTCAGGTCCTGTCTTCTTGTTCTGCCCTTGCATGATATACTGTAATTTTCCTTCGTGTATAATTTTACACTTACCAGACTATTTTTCTAATATCTCTCACTCCCACTGAACAGCCAGCTCCAGGAGGGCGGAGAGTCTGGTCTCCTTCTCTCTACTCTATTGACACCTAGGCACCTAGCATGCCTGGCTCAAATTGTGGCTCAAATAATATCCGCTGAGTGAACAAGTAAGTGAAACTTTCTCCACTCATTTTAATGGCCATGATTTGGATTTGTAACAGAATGGTAAATGTGACTCTTCCTGTTGATTTCATTTTAGTAGAAGCCTTAAAGGCCCAGGGGGCAAAAACATTTAGAAAATGCTCTAAATGTTTTTAAAGCAAGGTGCTGGACCATCTGTGCAGAAATTGCCAAAAATAGTAGTTTAAAACTGTTTTGTCTGCATAAGCTGATCATGCACCTCCAGCCTAAATAAGACAGGGTGGGTAAAGAGATTAAAAAGGGAAGATTTCCTGGCAGAGAGCTGGTCTTCTCTTTCCCACAGGGACAGACAGGGGAGCTTGCCCTTTACCTTAAAGGAATGGAGCCGTTTTCAAGAGAATCACTCAGAAGGCCAGATGTGCATCCCCTCATGTGCTGAGGACACACGGACAAGTGCCAGACCCATCCGCTAGGAGTCTAAAGGTGGAGGCTGTGGGTTGGCTAGTTGCCCTGACTACGGCAGAGCAAAGCGCCATGGCTGCCTTAGGAGTGAGCTGACTGTCCATGTACAAGGGCGACAATGAGTGAGATTCTCCTCTGACTGGTTAAACATACAGAGGGAACAACTAGAGGTTATCGTACAATAGATGCCACCAAGAGGACCACCCAGAAGTGCAAACATAACTCAGCATCCATCTGGGGCACTGGAACCTGGGAGGTGGAGGAGGTAAAAGAGTAACCAGACTGACAAAAGAATTGCAGATGGGGCTGGACATGGTGGCTCATGCCTGTAATCCCAGCACTTTGGGAGGCTGAGGCAGGCAGATCACCTGAGGTCAGGAGTTCAAGACCAGCCTGACCAACATGGAGAAACCCTGTCTCTATTAATAATACAAAATTAGCCGGGCGTGGTGGTGCATGCCTGTAATCCCAGCTATTCGGGAGGCTGAGGCAGGAGAATCGCTTGAACCCAGGAGGCGGAGGTAGGTTGTGGTGAGCCCCGATTGCCCCATTGCACTCCAGCCTGGGCAACGAGAGCAAAACTCTGTCTAAAAAAAAAAAAAAAGAATTGCAGATGGACCTTCTAGCAGGTAGATTTCTAATGGATTCACAATATCTCTATGACAGAAAGAGCAAAATTTTATTAATTCACTTGCTACCTATTGGGCATCAACTCCAAGGCAAAACCTAACTTTCCCAAACAAAACTTTCCCACTTGTTTATCACAAACAACATTGCAGTGGACATTCTTAGAATTAAATATTTGTGCCTTTGGATACATGTGGATACACATCTGGAAATGGTATTGTTGAAGACCAAGGATAGGCAATTATTAAAGTTTTTAGTTTTTTAAAAATAAATACTACTTGTGCTCCAAAACAGTTATATCAATTGATATAAATTCACATTCTCATCAGCAGTTCTATTTGTCTTTTTCTAAAGATATTCGGGTAATGACTTTTAGATGTAGGTTTTTATATGATCTCACCATTTCCAGTCCAGTCCCTTCTAATTCATGTCTATTCATCAGACAGGCTAATATTTTAAAAAATATAAATCAGATGCCACTTCATGATTTCATTCTTTTAAATAAAATGCAATCTCCTTGCTGTGGCCTGCAAGGACCAGAATTGCATTGCCCCTTCCTACCTAGCTCTAGGACTACATTTCCCAGCACTCCCTCCTTCTCTGAGCTTAAGCCCTACTGTCCTTCCCACAGCCCCTTGAACTCACCAACCTTCTTCCTGCAAGCTGGCCTGAACCCTTCAAGCCAGCTCTTCTCTCTAGCTGGGATGCACTTCCCCTGACATTTTCCATAGCTTCTTCTTATCTTTCCTATCTTAACTTATATATCACCTCCTCAGCGAAGTCTTCCCTGGCCTTCTCTTACCTGAAGTAGAATTCTTTGTTACTCCTTACAAAGCACACTGCTGACTCCTTTTCACCACCATCTATAGCTATTTACTTTGTTTATTTACTTGTTTATTTTTCTCTCTCTTACTGAGACATAAGCTCCATGGGGACGGGAACCTTTTTTATCCATGTGTCCCTGTGTGTGTGTGTGTGTGTGTGCATGTTTGTGTGTGTGTGCATGTTTGTGTGTGCCAAAGTTTATTGTGGACAATCTTTGCTCATAGCAGATACCCAATATGTATTTGTTAAATGCAGAAAGGAAGGAATGAAGCATTGAGGAACTGAAGCAGAGCTGTTCCCAGGCTCTCCTACCTGATTTGATGTCATCTTCCAAGTCATTCTTCTTTCACTGGCTGAGGACCGGTAGAGGGGAGAGCTGGCTGTAGAACAAATCACCTCCCTTGTTGGTGATAGCCAAGTCATTTTCATGAGCACCGTCTCACCTTTCCAGAGGAAAGGCCGCATATGTTTCTGTGACACTCACACTGAGAACAGCAGGCAGTGGGGCCAAAGCTCAAGTTATTTTTGGTAAGGGTATTGGAAAAGTGCCATTCCAGCTTCAGCCTTGGTGCTTTGTGGTACTTGGTGAAAACACAGCCTCCTTTGATGAAGCTTGGGAGCTCATCACCTGCTCTAGAAAAGTGTAGAAGCCTCTGGATTTTTGTACATAATTTCTTGCCCTCAATAGCTAAAGAAGAATAATGACAATGATAAGGATGGTAACAGGCTGAATGAAATTCAGAGAGCAGGGCCAAAGTTGTCCATATGTTTAAGCTGGAGTGGATTTCTGCTTTGAATGTGGTAGATGATGACCTTTGGATTAATTTCTGGCTCTGCAATCCTATGGTTAGAAGGTTCTATTTGAGTGCATGATAACTTTTGTATCCTATCAACAAGATGGCCACATAAGAAAAGAGTGCTACCATGTGTATTGTCTTTTAAACTCATGTTCATTTCATTTTAATTAACACTTATTTTTTTTAGACGGAGTCTCGTTCTATCACCCAGGCTGGAGTGCAGTGGCGCCATCTCGCCTCACTGCAAGCTCTGCCTCCCAGGTTCATGCCATTCTCCTGCCTCCTGAGTAACTGGGATTACAGGCGCCTGCCACCACGCCTGGCTAATGTTTTGTATTTTTAGTAGAGACGGGGTTTCACCCTGTTAGTCAGGATGGTCTCCATCCCCTGACCTCGTGATCTGCCCACCTTGGCCTCCCAAACTGCTGGGATTAGAGGCGGGAGCCACCTCACCCAGCCTATGGATTCATTTTGTTCTTTCAGTAACAGACCATGCCCAAATGAAAACTTCATTCTCCATTTTCCTGTGGAGCTGGGTGTGACCATGTGACAAAACACTGGTCCATGCGATGCAAGAAAAAGAGATGTTTGACACATCTGGATCATATTTTTATTAGAAGGTTATTTTCCCTCCATGTTTTCTTCCTGCTTCCTGGGAAATGAGAGGGTATTGCTCTGTTTTCACATTACTAATGAAGACATACCTGAGACTGGGTAATTTCTAAAGGAAAGAGGTTTAATTGACTCACAGTTCCACATGGCTGGGGAGGCCTCACAGTCATGGCAGAAGACAAAGGAGAAGCTAAGGCATGTCTTACATGGCAGCAGGCAAGAGAGCTTGTGTAGGGGAACTCCCGCCTTTATAAAACCATCAGATCTCATGAGACTTACTCCCTACCACAAGAACAGTATGGGGGAAACCACCCCCACGATTCAATTATCTCCACTTTGCCCCACCCTTGACATGTGGGGATTATTACAATTCAAGGTGAGATTTGGGTGGGGACACAGAAATACCATATCAGACAATAACTAGACTCAAGAATGAAAAACCATGTCCTGAGGTGCCAGAGTTGACCAACAAGCTTGGATCCCTGGGTGGTCTTATAGGACTAAGTGTCCTCCTTGCCCAGGATAAACTATCCTCCCTGGATTGTTACATGAAAAATAAACAAACTTTTATCCATCTTAAATCATTATATTTTGGAGTCTAGTTGTTACAAAAGCTTCACATCTATTTAAATAACTTCTTGGGGTGCTGGAAGAGGGGTTCTAACAGTGTTGTCAGGATCTATCATTTGCTTCTCTTTATGTCTTGGTTCTGCTCCTTTAGCGTGGCCTTCACTCTTTGATAAGCCCTCTCCTAGGGTCTCACGATGTGTGTCAGCAGCTCCTGGGCTTCTTCCGTCCAGATTCCATTTCAACTGGAGTGTGAGTCTTCCTCCCAGTATTCAGTAAAAGTAACCCAATTCATTATTAATTGGCCAGCTTAGGTCATGTGCCCATGTCTGAACCAATCACCAACCACTAGTTGTCCAAAGGAAGGCCATGGACAGGGCTGCACATGTGAGCTGGAAACAGGGGTAAGTACACTCAAAGTGAAAATGGTGACTACTATGGGAAGAACAAAGTCTGGATGCTGAGGAAACAAACAGAAATGCATATTACAAATAAGAAACTCTAAATGTTCAAAAATTGAGTTCAAAACACGGAATGAAATAGCATTTTTTTTTTTTTGTCAGACATTTCCAGTAAAACTAAATTATGTGTGACAGTATGTTTGGCAGCACGTGGTTAGGCAAGTTGTGCACTGTAGAACTCTATAAGCGCTGCTTACATCGCCTACCTCTGTGAATGGTTCTTTTCCATTTCTTTTCTTTTCTTTTTTTTTAAATTTATTTTTGAAACGGAGTTTCGATCTTGTTGCGCAGGCTGAAGTGCAATGGCACAATCTTGGCTCACTGCAACCTCTACCTCCCAGATTCAAGTGATTCTCCTGCCTCAGCCTCCCGAGTAGCTGGGATTACAGGCATGCACCACCACACATGGCTAATTCTATATTTTTAGTAGAGACGGGGTTTCTCCACATTGGTCAGGTTGGTCTCAAACTCCCCACTTCAGGTGATCCGCCCACCTCGGCCTCCCAAAGTGCTGGGATTACAGGTGTGAGCCACCGCGCCCGGCTTCTTTTCCCTTGCTGCCAGGGCTGTGTATTGCACAATTTGGACAAGTGTAAATGTCCTGTGAATAGTATATCACAGTCTGTATGTTTTGCATGTATGTCTTGCATGTATGTCAATTTGATTTCACCAGACAAACAAACAAAACCATATACTGGATTCAGTCTTGCAATTTAAAAAAGAAATCACTTGTTCCTTCACATCTAGCTTGATATTTTCTGGTTTGATTCGAGTTTCCTCAGTTCCAGTTAAATTATTTATGGATGTTGATTATAGTCAGCATTAACTATCAAGAGATGGATTTCTCACTTTCAGTTTTTGTCAGTAATTATTTCTGTTATTGTGGGTCCTTCACTTCAAGCTCCTTATGCCTTGATTTCTTTATTCTTTGTTTCTACAATGCTGTGGATCTGGTCTATAAATGATGTGTTAGATAAATGTCTTCCACGAACACCTCTATTTTACAGCAACCATGGGCAGCATTTTTTTTTTTAAGTTCCAATCCTTCAAAAAGAGCTCTCCAAATGATTTTACCATTTCATCTCTTTTGGCGAGAGATTTAAAATTAGAACATCATTTTCCATAGAATGGCAACATGAAGACAGATGGTTTACTACGTAGCAAAAATAGTTCTCCCTGCCAGAATATCTCCTTTTTGATTGTCCCCATTTAGTCTCGGTTCTCCTATGACACATTCTTGGGGGATTCTGTTCTTTAACTGAAACTCATCAAGCCAAGGTGACTAAAAGCTAATGTTCCCAGTGAGATTGGGAAGATTCATATCGTCTTAGAGCTGAAAGACCTGTGGATGTCATCAGGTCAAACAATCCACTAGTAACTGAATCCTCTTCTCAATAGCTCTGAGCAGTGATCACCCAGCTTTAGCTTGGTCACTTCCAGTGAGTAAGAATTTTTGTCTCATTTCTGATTATTATCTTTGCCTTTGTGAATAGTGCAAATGATTAGAAAGATCTTCCTTGGAAATCAACTAGTAACCTCTCTTTCTGTGAGATCTGCTCTTCAGAAGAGGAATAGGAGAATGTTTAGGAGCAGAGCTGGGCACCACACACACCTCCCTTCAATCCTAGCTCTGATAGTGGCCAGCTGTGAGACCTTAGCAAGTCCCAGGGGCCTAACGCTTCTGAGCTTCAGTCTGTAAAGTGTGGATGCTGGTACCTAACTCATTATTCCCTTAACAAGATTAGCACAATGCCCAGCACACTGGTGCTCAATGTGTGCTAGCAATTATCAATCAAGTATGCTTCAGGGAGGTAATGCAGTCAGGGGCAGGTGAGTGTGAAATCCAGTCCCCTTCTTCATCTTGTTGTATAGGCTGTATCTCATAATGGCAATGAGAGCTCTATTGCCAGCCTAAGGAGGCTTAAATATGAGCCTGGTATGTACATAACAGGACACCTACCTCAAAAAGTGCAGGGGAGTTTGAATGAGTGAATCCATGCGAAAGGCTTGGAGAGTGCCTGGCACCCAGGTGGCCATCTTGATAACCGCAAGGATTTACTGAGCACTTGCTCTAGGGTCAGGCTTTGGGGACAAACAGTGATGAGGTCAAGTCTCAGCCCCCTGCGAAACACATTCAGGCGGGAAAGACAGGCTCAAACAGGGAAACGGTGGCAAATGATACCAGCGAGGGCTGGGTCCCTGACACCAAGGAAACCCAAGGAAGCATTTAGATAAGGCGGTGACAATATTGCTCTCCTCAGGTGCCAAGGTCAAGGCGAGTCGCGGCAACACCATCTCCCCAGACACACACGTAACATCGGCCCTTCTCGGGGAAAGAGCAGGGGCTGAAGGGAGAGGCGGGGTAGGCGGCGGCTGGAAAAAAGTGAAATTTCCTCTCCTCCTAAGTCACCGGAGCGAGGAGAGCGGGCGCTGTCTCCGTAGGCTGTGGGCGAGGTGCGGGGGCGGCGGGGGCACGCTCTGGGTCTGCCAGGAGGGGAGGGATCGGAAGGGGAAGCGGGGAGGGAAAGGTGGGTGGGAGGCGCGGGGAGCGCGTTCCAAGGCGGCTGCTCGCGGGTGGCCGCAGCCCGGTGCTGGGACTCGCGCAGCTCCTCCTCTCAGTCCCCCACCCCTTCCTCCTCCTTCCTCTTCCTCCTTCCTCCTCCTCCTCCTCCTCCTTCTCCTCCTCCTTCTCGGCCCCGGGAGGAGGCAGGGCTGGATCCCTCAGCCGCCGCCGCTCCTCCTCCTGGCAGGCCGGCCGCGAAGTCAGCTGACGCCGGCGCTCCAGCCTCGCCTCCCCGCGCCGCGCTCTGCGCTCCCCGAAAGTGGCTGCAAGCTGGACGCCCACTCTCAGGGTTGGGGGGACAGAGAAAGTGATGTGCGTCTTTTAAAGCCTCGCCCAGCGCCGCCGAAGCAGCTTCACCTCTCCAACTTTCTCCCACCGACTGCTTGTCTTGACCCTGCCCTCCACCCTCCCCAAAGCCACTTCGGGTGCGCGCTCTTGGGTAAAGGGGGGTCACCGGCTGTCTGGGATGGCTTCCAATTTTAATGACATAGTGAAGCAAGGGTACGTGAGGATCCGGAGCAGACGCCTCGGGGTGAGTATCGATCCTCTCCGTGTTGCTGTTCGCCGGTTCGATTGTCTCTTTCCTGAGCCAGCATCCCTGGAGGGTGGACGGAGAGTCCCCGGCCGCGGGCCGGAGAATTACGCGGTGGCTTTCTCAGCCGAAACCCGCGTCTCCAGGGCTGTCACTGTAAGGCCAGCGTCTAGGTATGTAATGGGTCTATCTTTATCTCTTGGATGACTTGGCTTTCTGATGGTGGCCGCGTGTTGGGCTTCAGTAGCCACTGGAGCCCATCTACTCGAAATAAATATTTCTCGGTAGCCATGGAAGTTGGAGCTGAGAAACCCGGGCGGGGGTGCCTGCCGGATGCCCCCGGTTCCCCTCTTTTCCCACTCGCCGCCAACTTAACTTTTCCGGGGGATGGACTGGCCGGTTGAGAAAGAGGACACGCGTACTCGGTGTGAAAGAGGTCACGAGCCCTCTGACCCCAGGGAGAGATTTCTGCCAAGTGTAAGGTGTCTTTGGACTCCCCCGCCTCTGTCCCAGGTGTCGTGTCCACGGCGGTGCGGGCTGGCCTCTGACCGGGGCCAACTTGAGTAGACACTTGAATCTGGATTTTCCCTGGTTCGAAGCCGGGGTGGTGGATTTCTGTTGCTGTGATACACCCTGGAGGTCCAGGAGAGGGTTATTTACGTGGAACCTAATACCTGGCATAGCGCAAGTGCTCCCTACATAGGTCCTGAAAGGAAGAATGAATGAATCTTAGGGCACTTGGGGACGGATGTTGACACAGGCGAGCTGCTTCCTTAAAACTCCCTCTCTTTCGCCCCTTTCTCTCTGGAGGAGGCTTCAAGAGAGAACCCACCCTTCCTCTCCTTGGGCCTGAATGATGGTGAAAGAATTCCTGAGAGAAAGGGAAGAGACTGGAATGATTTTTTTTATTTCCTAAAAATTTCAAACTAGGTCCCTTATTTCTCTTTGCCTCCTATCAAGTGTTGTCGCTGTTTTAGTTGATCCTGTGCGTTTGGGCCAGACATAGCGGGTGAAAACTGGGGGTGGGGAGGGGAGAGAAAATATCCTTTAGTGTAATGCCTGAAATAATTATAATGTCAGTAATCGTGTGGAATGCCCCTATTGATAGTGATAAATTGAATAACTTTCTCTACAAATATGTGTCATTTGGCATCTTTCTCTTACTTAGTCTTTGGACTGTTTTAATGTGCCAGATACTTTTACTGAAAACTGAAAAGAAATTTCACAGTAGTAAACTCAGCTAGAGAGGGAAGCCCTGTGGGGAGGAACAGCCACAATTATTATAAAACTCTTGCTTAATTCGTTTTGGTCTTTTTCTTTTCTTTTCTTTTTTTTTTCCCCCTGCTGGTGACCATGTTTTAGCAATTATGTCCTGTGTTATTGTGAATATATACATATGTAATTAGGGAGAAATGCAACAGAACTCACCATTTCCATCAGCTCTGCCAAAGTTTCCTTGGTTTTCTTTTCTGCTATGCAAATATTCTCATCTGCAAGAACACGCATTGTTGGGGTACTTTACTGAGTGACTCCCATGTAAGGGGCAAACAGTAATAGGAACTTTCTATTTTTGGTATGCTTATAGGCTGGCCAACTGTTACAATTTTAAGGGGTGTAAGTTATAAAAAACCCCACCATTCTAATTTAGCTTTACTCCATCATGTCAATGGAAGGAATTGGTACGAGACATCCATTCTCTGTTAGGGAGCATTGCAATGGGAAGAGGACATGCATTATTAATGCACAAAATATGAATTATTCATAAGGATCAGAGTTTATGCCAAATTGTGACACATGGTAATTTATTTGAAAGACTGGTTACCGTCACTTTCTTGTTTGTGGTAACTGAGATTATTTTTTGTAAATTATTACAATTGACACAACATAGCCCTATGTGTGCGCCAACATTTATGGACAGATATTTGAAGCAGAAGGAACAGAAATACGGTTTAGTTTGTATTTGTTTTATATTTTATAACATTTTGGATGCTAGTGAGCGGTATACTTTCTCAAGATTTATTCTTTTTGTCTGTGCTCACATTCAGACTTCAGAATATCTATCGAATTATGGTTATTGCTCATGGAGAGAAAAGGTCAAAAATATGATCAAATAAATCTGGTCTTATTTGTTAGCATTGGTTTTCTCGCCAGTTAATTTTAAGAATATTCTTATGGTGTGATTTACAAAAGAGGCTCATTACATAGTTGCCAGAACACAGTGCAAACCAAAGTTTTAATGGAGGCTGCAAATACTGGTCAAGGATGCTGTAGGGAATTGGCATGGGGACCCTTTGTCCACAGGAAGGAATGGTAGTGGTGTTAATCTAGGCTACATATAGCCTAGAACAGCATGGGACATGTATGTTCTATGAACATGTGCAAGTCTCAAAGAGAGGTAGGGCATTTATTTTGTCTAGAACAATACGCACTTGGTAAGTTCCTGCTGAAATATGCACTGAACTATATAGTGCATGGATGGTCTTGCCATTTATAACCTTCTTTAGGAACTAATACAACAGCAGTTTTATTAGTGGAATCCAGACCATGTTTGGGAGGGTTTATTATTAAATACAAAAACATTTCATGGTAAGCAGCTGTTCCTTGTGCCGAGGAATAAATGCTTCTTTATTTATTCTCCAAATAAATATTGGAGAAAGGGAAGGGAACGCATTCTGCTTCTATTGTTTGTTGACTTTTGACCTTTCTTAGCCTCAGTTTTCTAGTCTGTACAATGAATACTATTTAGTGATGTTCTTGGGAGCATTAAATAAGATATTTGTGAAAATGCAATGAAAGTCTAGAACATTGATTCTACTTGTATCTTTTTTTAATCAAAGATGAATTAGGATTGGTAGACGGATACAGAAATTATCTATTTCCTTCTCCTTGTATGTAGAAGTGTACAAAGGCATAACTGTTTATGCAGTTCCATATTTTTTCAATGGATGAAACTTTTACATATTATATACATATATGTGTATGTGTGTATTTTTATACATAGGAATAAATATATACATATAACATATGTATATATTGTATAATATATAATATACATATGTATTTATACATGTGATTTTTTAACAGGACGGGAAACATTCTAAAAACATTCCCATCCAAATGGGTGACAGATAAGTGTTCACCTTCATTTGAAATCCCAAAGAGTTTAAATGATTAAACAATCAAATATGTATAGATTTATTTTCTTCTTTAAATATCAAAAAGCTTAATGAAATGCGATTCATTTAACTCAAGAGTTTCAATATCTTCACATCTGTATTCCCCAGCTTAATCCCCATTGGTTCCTGGAGGTCTCCAGCTGTGCCCTAGGTACCAAATTTGTTCAGGAATGTCGATGTTACTATTTGGGGGGCTGGGGGCAGGAGGGAAGCAGCTGTCTATAATTATCTGACTAATCCACAAAATGCACTAAAAATTTCTTTTTAGGGGAGAGGCAAATCAGGCAATTTGTATGACATTAACCTGCTGAATGTGTGACTTAGATGGCATCATGTAACAGTTCTTACTTCGTTTCTTTCCTTGCAATGGAGAGGATTTTCCATCAATCATTGTCATGGCTTGCCCACAGTGCAAGTTCAGAATGGAAACTCAGGTCTATTTATCTACACACAATCCCTCAGTTACTTGCTTTTAAGTGACATTTCTGTGCTCTTGTCTACCAAGGACTTACCAGCTTGGACCTCTTCTCTGACCTCCACTCATGTAAATTCTGCTGTCTACCTCACATCTCCACTTGGATGACTCACAGACCTGCTGCTCCTAGAGTCCTCTCCATCTTAGCCACTAGAGGTCCCAGCATTTTGGTTGCGAAGGGAAACATCATAAGCAAACCTTGATGTCATTTCACTCTTCTCCCCTCATCTCCCACCCCTACAGGCAATCCATCAGGAGATCTTGTGGGCTGTATCTTTGAAATATATCTAGAATCCGGCTGTCACCTCACACTATCCACTGCTACCACCCTGGTCCAAACCCTCCTCATCTCCTCCCTGTAACATTGCAACAGACTTCTAATTTGACTTCCTGCCTACACTCTTGCTCCCACCAGTGCCTTCTCAATATGGCAAAGTGTTCCTTTGGAAATGTAAGAAAGGTCATGTCACCTGGCTGCTGAAGCTGTCAGAGGCGTGAGAACCAGAGCAACTCTATCTTAAACAGGAGCTGGGTAAAATAAGACTGAAACCTACTGGGCTGCATTCCCAGATGGTGAAGGCATTCTAAGTCACGGGATGAGATAGGAGCTCAGCACAAGATACAGGTCAGAAAGACCTTGCTGATAAAACAGGTTGCAGTAAAGAAGCCGGCTAAAACCCACCAAAACCAAGATGGCCATGAGACTGACCTCCGGTTGTCCTCACTGCTACATGGCGCCACCCCCACCAGTGCTATGACAGTTTACAAATACCATGGCAACGTCAGGAAGTTACCCTACACGTTCTAAAAAGGGGAGGCATGAATGATCCATCCCTTGTTTAGCATATCATCAAGAAATAACCATAAAAATAGGCAACCAGCAGCCCTCAGGGCTGCTTCGTCTGTGGAGTAGCCATTCTTTATTCCTTTACTTTCCTAATAAACTTGCTTTCACTTTATGGACTTGTCCTGAATTCTTTGTTGTGAGAGATCCAAGAACCCTCTCCTGGGGTCTGGATGTTACCCCTGTCTGGTAACAAAACCATTGGTGACTTTCCATATACTGCAGAGAAGTCGTACAATGGGCCATGAGGCCCTGTGCTGCCCCAGAACCCTTTCTTTTACTCCCGGTTATCTTCTCCTGGCTTGCTCTCTCGCCTCCTTCAGCCTTTTCTCAGCTGCTACCTTTTCAGTGAGGGCTTTCAGACCTCCATCCATCCATCTACCTACCTATCTATCTATCTATCTATCTATCTATCTATCTATCTATCTTTTTTTTTTTTTTTTTTTTTTTTTTTAACGGAGTCTCACTCTGTTTTCCAGGCTGGAGTGCAGTGGCACGATATCGGCTCACAGCAGCCTTTGCCTCCTGGGTTCAAGCAATTCTCCTGTCTCAGCCTCCTAAGTAGCTGGGACTACAGGCATGCGCCACCATACCCAGCTAATTTTTCTGTTTTTAGTAGAGACGGGCTTTCACCATGTTGGCCAGGCTGGTCTTGAACTCCTGACCTCGAGATCCACAAGCCTCGGTCTCCTAAAGTGCTGTGATTACAGGCGTGAGCCACTGCGCCTGGCCTCAGACCACTCTATTTTATTTCTTCTTCCTCTCCTCTCCTTCTTTCCCTGCCCCTTTTTCTCCCTAGACTTATTACCCCCTCCCTCATTTATTTTTGTATTGTCTATATACTGCCTAGGACATGTGAGGCTCCATGAGGGCTGGGGACTTGTTTCTGTCTTCTTTAATCGTAGCTGTACCCCAGTGCCTAGTACGGGGCCCAGCACAGAATGGGCATTTGATGAAGATTTGTGGAATAAATTAATGACCCCATCACTGTGTAGTGGCTTAAGAGCATAGGCTCTGACATGTGACTGTGCTAAAATCCTAACTCACTGGCTGGTTATGTGACTAGAACATAGGCTCTGACATGTGACTGTGTTAAAATCCCAACTCACCTAATAGATGGGTAGTAAGAGCTTAACATAACGAGCTTAACACAATGCTTGACACAGTAAAAACCCAATTAATGTTTATTAGGGCTCTCACTCCTACTTCCAGTGTGGTTAGAGACAATGACACTTAACTGGTTATTATTTTCACTGTTTCTACTGCAATTGTTCTTATCCTCAAAGAACTTTTTTTTTTTAGTTAGGAAAACAAACTTAGTACAAGTACCAAATGTTGCTTGGCATTGATGGTTGATATGGAAGGAATTTGTAAGATTTCGCCATTATAAGATTTTTTAAGATTCTACACAAATGGCAGAGATATGGAATAAGGAGAAGTACCTCTTCAGGTAACTTCAATATGAGTGAATTTACTGGACTAGGAGGTATTTTTGTTAACTTGGGGACTGTTTTCTTTTGTGGCAGAGAAGAAATCTTAAACATTGGTCAGCTCATGTACAGGTTTTAAAAATAAACATTTTCTAACTCTTTCACTTATAGTTTCACCTGGCCTGGTATGCCACAAAGGCTTTCATGTTGCATTTGGGGTTTTTAGATTTAAATGTTCAGGAATCCATGCATTTTTAATGGTACCATGACTAAGTTATAGTCATGATATGAAAATTATACAAAT
The DNA here is from genome assembly GCF_000951045.1 of Mandrillus leucophaeus. NCBI lineage: Eukaryota > Metazoa > Chordata > Mammalia > Primates > Cercopithecidae > Mandrillus > Mandrillus leucophaeus. The sequence continues at coordinate 3,741,123 of NW_012101920.1, forward strand.
AGAATAAACTCATATACTACTTTTTTTCTTTTGAGATGGAGTCTCGCTCTGCTGCCCAGGCTAGAATGCTCTGGCGCGATCTCAGCTCACTGCAGCCTCCATCCCCGGGTTCAAGCAATTCTCCTGCCTCAGCCTCCTGAGTAGCTGGGACTACAGGCACGTGTCACTACAGCCGGCTACTTTTGGTATTTTTAGTAGAGACAGGGTTTCACCATGTTGGCCAGGCTGGTCTTGAACTCCTGACTTCTGATGATCCATCCGTCTCAGCCTCCCAAAGTGCTGGGATTACAGGCGTGAGCCACCGCTCCCAGCCTCATCATATGCTATTGTTATTTAAGTATATATATGCATATGCACATATGAACTCATGCAACTGTTCAGTAAGATATGTGAAGTTTAGTTACTCTTTAAGAATAAGAGGCTTTGGGATAACTTTACCAGTAGGGAAATTTATGGCCAGATAGACTGCGTATATATACATGCATCAGTCAGGATGACTGAATTATTTTAGCTCCATTTGAATCAGCTTCGTTGACATGGTTTCCATGTCAGAAGGGTTTTCCAGCTCGTATTTCAGTCATCTTCATCTGATTGTCCACATGGATCATACGATTAATTGTGCATAAAATCAGCCTTGACATCATCATCCCCAAAACTGATTTAAGCAAAGAGTAGCCAATTTAGTGACTTTGCATATAGACATAAACCAAATTAGTGACATGATTTTCCCCACATCTGCCAATGTATTTTCGAAATCGTATGTATTAGAAGACTAGAGATATTTATTTTTAAAGCAGCTTTGTAATTTTTGTGGGGAGTTGTTTGGTATTTTAAGAACTTAATTTTCCTTGGAATATCTTTTCTTTCATTTATTTTATCATTCCTCAAATATTTCTTGAGTACCTATTCGTGTTAAGCTTAATGTAAAACACCTTAAATAAGGCAGATACAATCACCATCCTCAAGGAGTTGACAATTTAATTTTGGATTTGTATTATTAACAAGAGATTAATGTATCACCATAAAGAGGAATGAATCTGAGTAACAGGTCAAATATTGAAGTGAAAAGATGCCTGCGGATATTTTTCTATTCTATTTTTGTGAAGTGAGGAAGGACAAGTTTGATTTTTCTCTTACTCCAGGAATTTGATCCTAGTGGGGTTGAAATTAAACCTTTGGAGATTCTAAGCTCTCAAGTGATTATGGTGCCTCCCTCCTGCAACTGCCGTTCCTGTGAAATTCAAAATAAAATTGTGAGTTTAGAAATGCCATATGATATATGTGAATCTTTAAATTAAAATAGCTTCTTTCTAGCATGCAGATGGCTAAATTTTGAATAAGTATTTGAAAGCTGATTTTTACAGAGCAGTTGTGGGGGCTGTCTTTATTTTATTAGTGTTCCACCCTCTGTTTATGCCCTGGATCCCAGAGAACAAACATGTTAACTGTGTGTCTTGTGTGCTTAAGCCGAGTTGTTAACTAGGCTCCAGGGAGAGGATGCAGGTGACTTTTCTGAGACAATGCTTTGCAGCTTGTATGAGATTCTTACAGAAGTCTGGTCTTCCCTGCCCCAGCCTCTCCCATTTCCCACCCGCTGTGCCTTCTTAAAGATTAAGATCAGGGTGGGCATGGTGGCTTACATCTGTAATCCCAGCATTTTGGGAGGCTGAGGCGGGTGGATCACCTGAGGTCAGGAGTTCTAGATCAGCCCGGCCAACATGGTGAAACCCCGTCTCTACTAAAAATACAAAAATTAGCTGGGCATGATGGCAGGCGCCTATAATCCCAGCTACTTGGGAGGCCGAGGCAGGAGAATCCCTTGAACCCAGGAGGTGGAGGTTGCAGTGAGCTGAGATCCTGCCACCGCACTCCAGCCTGGGGAAAAAGAGCAAGACTTTATCTTAAAACAAAAGAAAAAAATTAAGATCAATATTTCATTATTTTAATTGAATTTTTATTTTAGATAATTGTTATGTTCATATGTAGTTGTAAGAAATAATATGGAGAGATATTCCATGCCCTTTACCCATTTTCCCCCCAATGGTAACATCTTTCAAATTTGTAGGACAATATAAAAGCCAAGATATTGACAATGATACAGTTGAGATATAGAACATTTCATTCCCTGGAGGCTCCTTCACAGTCTTCTTATATAGCTGCCTCTCCTGCCCCTGTCCCCCATATCCCTAATCCCCTGACAACCACTAATCTGTTTTCCTTTTGTCATTTTGTCATTTCAAGATTATTATGTAAAAATGGAGTCCAGGCTTCGTAGCTCATTCCTGTCATCCCAGGACTTTGGGAGGCCAAGGCAGAAGGGCCACTTGAGCCCAGAAGTTTGAGACCGGTCTTAGGCAACATAGTGAGACTGTCTCTACAAAAAATAAAAATAGAAAATTAGCCAGGAGTGGTGGCACATGCCTGTAGTGCTAGTTACTTGAGAGGCTGAAGTGGGAGGATCACTTGAGCCTGGGAGGTTGAGGCTGCAGTGAACCGTGATCATCCCACTCTACTTCAGCCTGAACAACAGAGCAAGATGAGACTCTGTCTCAGAATTTTCAAAAAAAAAAAGAATATTATGTAGGCCGGGCATGGTGGCTCATGCCTGTAATCACAGAACTTTGGGAGGTTGAGCTGGGCAGATCACAAGGTCGGAAGTTTGTGACCAGCCTGACCAACATGGTGAAACCCTGTCTCTACTAAAAATACAAAAATTATTCGGGCGTGGTGGTGTGTGCCTGTAATTCCAGCTACTCTGGAGGCTGAGGCAGGAGAATCGCTTGAACCTGGGAGGTGGAGGTTGCACTGAGCAGTGGAGGTTGCGGTGAGCCGAGATTGTGCCATTGCACTGCAGCCTGCGTGATAAGAGTGAGACTCCCTCTCAAAAGAAAAAAAAAAAAATGTAATATAAAAGAACCATACGGATGTAACCTTTGGGGATTGGCCTTTTTTAAAACTCAATATAATCCCCTGAGATTCGTTCAGGTTGTTGTGTGTATGAGATTGTTCTTTTTTCTTGCTGAGTAGTGTTCCATGGTGTGTATGTAGTTTGTTTAGACACTCACCTGTTGAAGGACGTGGGTTGTTTCTGGTTTTTGGCTATCATGAGTAAAGCTGATATACTAATGTCCGCATTTGTGCAGAGATTTTCATGTGAACATAAGTTTTCATGCCTCTAGGCAAATGTCCAGGAGTGCAATTGTTGGGTTGTAGAGTTGTGTCTAGTTTTTAAAGAAACTGCTGAGCTGTTTTCTCACAGAGGTCGTACCATTTTACATTCACATCAGCAACGTGTGAGTGATCCGGTTTTTCTGCATCCTCGCCAGCATTTGGTGTCGTCACTGTGTTTTATCTTAGCCATACTTCTAGATGTGTCGTGGTATCTTATTGTGGTTTTAATTTGCATTTTTGTAAAGGGTAGCAATGTTGAACATCTTTTCATGTTCCTGTTTGCCATCTGTATACCCATTTCAGTGAAATGCCTGGATTGCTTATTTTGTAACGGTTGAGTTTTGAAAGTTCTTCATATATTCTAGACATCAACCCCTTTTAGATATGTGATTTGCAGGTATCTTCTCTCTCTCTTGCCTTGCCAGCCTAATATCCTGAAGATGTTTTAATTTTTTTTGTAAGTGTTATAGTTTTATCTTTTATATTTAAGTCTGTTATCCATTTTGAGTAATTTTTGTATAAGGTGTGCATTTCAGGTCAAGGTTATGCCTATGGACACACAGTTACTCCAGCACTTTTTTGAAAAGGTTGTTTTTTCTTTCATTGAGCATTTTTATGTGTGTCTTTGCCTGGGACCTCTATTCTGGTCCATTGTTTTATATGCCTTATATATGTACAGTGATATGTCTATATATGTCTGTATTTGTAACTATACAATAAGTCTTGAAACAGGGCATACTGATCCCTCTCAGTTTATTCTTTTTCAAAATTGTTTTAGCTATTCTATTTCCTTTGCCTTTTAATATAAATTTTTAAATGATGTCTATAACTACTAGAAATCTTCCTGGGACACTGTCTCATTCTACACACATACACATACACAATTTAATTTGTGCATTAGTTTTTTTTTTTTTTTTTTTGTGGTGGTGGAAATAGCATAAGTTTGAGACTCACATTTTAATTTGGGTCTCAGCTTGGCTGCTTATTGGTTCTGTGGCCTAAGGGAAAATTGCTTATTCTTTCTGATCTTTACCTTACTTATATATGAAAAATGAGGATAATATATGAAAGATGAGTATACCAGGCTCTTAATCCTGTGCCTGAATCATAGTAGAAACTCAGTGAGTCATACTACTGATTTTTATTTTTTATTGGTAAGAGGTTGAAACGATATTTTTAGTTTATTGTCTGTAAGAACCATGGCCTGGTGGAAATTAATTCACTCATATTCCAGCGGAAGAGTCATGTTTTTGATAATAAAAAATAAGGTTGCATTCTGTCTTCCTCTTAGTGTTGACTTCTGTGATATATTTTTGTAATATTGGGTTTGTTTAGGAGCCTCCAGTGAAATCCTGTCTTAGAACATAAAGACTTGAATGTATTAGCCAAAATGGCCGACCTTTGATTAAAAGACTGGCCACAGTATTTTTACCTATTAACTCTAACAGCTTTGTCCAAATGTGAGATTTATATGTCTGGAGAGAGAATTTTAGGGTAGTAAACAACATTCAATCATAAAATGAGAAAAAGTGTTATTTATTGCTCAACATATCTCAAAGAGTTGGTGACTACTAGGACTTTTCCTAGAGGGGACCATCCTAACTTAGGTGTGGAGTGTTCAGGCTGACAGCATCATGTTTCGTTGCATTAATTAACTTTATACGATGTTAAATTTTACATTTTCTTTCAAGTGACACTGGTTTCCAATTTCAGATAAGAATGTGTGCTTCCTCTTTAAATAAGGCTTATTTATTTAAAAAAGTAAAGTAACTTAATTCATGTTAACTTACAGCGCAGGTATTATATGACCATGCAGTGGCAAAAATTTTGGAGGCAGGTGATAGTACACAGAGGCAGTGCAAATCCAAAGGGTGCAGGGCTGAAGTTTGGGGAACTGCAGACCAGTGTACTTATTTTTTAAAATAGCTTTTCTAAAATGTCTTTACTTATAGCTGCTCTATGTCATCATTTTATATAAATAACTTAAAAATTAGGTGCTTAGGGAAAAAACTCCTGTGTAGCCAATACCATCATCTTACAAAACTTTCCTCTGGTATCACCATGTGTATGTCACTTCTCACCCCCCAAAAACTGTACAACCTTATTTTGGTTTTGCCCAAGCCCTTATTTTTTCTTCCCTTCATTCAAATGTACAATGGATACTGCTGTGAATAATACAAAGAGAAACTAGCAAGTCTCATGAACGGACTAACTCAAATTAGTTAAAACACTGGTATTGAGTTCAATGCTTTTATTTAATACAAGTTTTCATGTTTAGAAGAACAATTCAACTCTTAGAATTCATTTTATTATCTTAACACCGTACATTCATTCAATAAAAGAAATTTATTTTCCAAACTTTTAAGAAATCATACTTATTTGAATCCCCTCTTTATACTAATTTCTCAGTTTCCAGGTTTCTTTCCACCAAAGTGCAGAAATTTTGGCTAATCCGTGAAAAAGTCACTTTTTGAGTCTGGGTTCCATTCCACTAGCAGTGGCCTCAAATGTGGAAGTTATCACGAACCTAGTCTAGTCTTCAGCATCCATTAATTCAATGTGGTGTAAAGTGAAGTTGGATAGGAATCTTTCCAAGAAAGTTTGTCCTCTTGGAGAAGTCTTCACTAGTTTGAATCCATCTTGTCCATTAACTGGCTGCTCTTACTTCTGATTTTCTCCTGGCTGGCTGTCTCTTGGCATCCATATTCCTGCCTCAGAATGACTTGCCTTGACTACAACATTTGAAGTTGACTCCTCACATTCTTCTAGAACATCACCTAATTTAATTCATGTATAGAACTTAACAATTTTTTAAAATTTGATGCCATTTGTTCTCTTCTTTTTCTGTTTCTCCGTTTCTATATACATTCTTTTTTTCTTGTTTGTTTTTCTTCTGTAAGAAAGGGAATGAACAAGATAGTCAAAGTCCTTGGCCTCATAGAACTTACTCTAAGAGACATAAGTTTTATCTTACATATATTATTTGCTTATGTTTCCTTCCTTCCTTCCTTCCTTCCTTCCTTCCTTCCTTCCTTCCTTCCTTCCTTCCTTCCTTCCCTTCCTCCCCTTCCTCCTTCCCCTCCCCTTCTGCCTTCACTTCCCTTCCTTCCTTTTATTATTAAATATGTGCATGAAGTAGGTGTTATTTTATGCCCATTTTACAAATTATTTACATCTTAGAGTAAGTTCTCTGAGGCCAGGGACTTTGGCTATCTTGTTCACTGCTGTATTCCCAGGTCATAGTCCTTAGTAAATTCTTGATATTTGTTGATTGAATGGATGAATGGTTTTACTTCCTGTCAGAAGAATGGAATGGTGTATTCAGATGTGAGAAGACAAATAGAAAACTGTGCCTATATCCCATCTCATTTTGCAGTAGATTCTCTTCTGAGCAGTAGAACGTTTTAGAATTTCTCATAGTTGTTTATATATAATCTGCAAATTCATCATCAGGAAATACAGCAATTAATATCAAAGGTTTGGATTTACTCCATTAAAATTAAATTTTATTTGATTTCTTTTGGAGTAGGTAATATGTACACTTGGTATAAAATTCGAGGATACAAAGTTTATACACTGAAGAGTAGTTTCCTTTCATCTCCATTTCCTAGAATCATCTAGTTCCCTTTTTCAGAAACAACCACTGTGAATAGTTTCTTCCAGAATAGTCTATATATAAGTAATTTTGTGTGTGTGTGTGGGTGTGTGTGCATGTGTGGGTCTGTATGTGCGTTTGCATGCAATTTTTACTTATATAGTCTTCTGAGCCATGGATTTTTTATTTAGTGATATATCATAGTTTTGAATAATTTGATAGGATTCCCCTGTATGGATATATCTTATTTGATTATTTATTGATTCTTCTTTCCTTCCTTCCTTTTATTTGTTAAATATGTGCATAAAGTAGGTGTTATTTTATGCCCATTTTACAAATTATGAAACTGAGATACTAAGAGGTTAAGTTTTCAGCCAACTCACACAGTCTTACGTGTCAGAGCCTGGGTTCAAATCCACTGTCTTTCTCTTTCATGGAACATTGGGGTGAATCCATTTTTTTCCCCTCTGTTACAAACAGTGCTACAGACTACCCCTCATCACACCCAGTGGAGATCCTGGAGGTGAATAAATTCTTAGAAGTGGGACTTATTGTTCCAAGGGTATTCACATGTAGAATTTCATGAAAGTTGCTTTGGAGGATGTTCTCTAGCAATGTACAAGAAAGCCCATTTCCTCTCATTTTGTCACATTTCGCCCAAGAGCTTTTTCAACGTTTTGCCAGTCTACTAGGTGAGGAATGGACTCATTTGTGTATAGATTTCCCTGACTTGAGGCTGAGTTTTAGGGCATTTTATAATTAGAATCTTTTCAGTTGTACAGGTTTTTTTGTTTTAACAGTAATATTTACTCAACTCAAAAAGTAGTTATTTAGTGAACATTTAGAAACATATAGATCATAATTTACTTTCTTAAAACACACATTCCTGGGAAATGGCTCTATGGAAATATCTTACCTAGAAGATAGGATAAATTATATGTTAGCTGTTACTGTATTTATTTTTACTCTAAAAATTAAATTATGAATGTGCACTTTTGATAAATGTATGTTGAATGAAATGATACATATATACATACACATGCATATATACATATATACATTTTAAATTTAATCAGATAAATACATATTGACTAATGCAGCTCAGTCTATATTCTTGGTCAGTCTTATAAAATACTTCGAGTGTGTCTAGCTGTGTGGCAGGAGTGGGAGGGTAGGGGATGATGTGATTCTTTGTACTGAGTGCTAGATATAATTTCTGAATATTGCATTTATGTTGTTCCTAGGTATCTGGTATCTTGAGACTCTCTTTTCCTTTCTCTCTTATTTTTGTTTTTATTTTTTGAGATGGAGTGTTGCTCTGTTGCCAGGCTGGAGTGCTGTGGCGTGATCTTGGCTCACAGCAACCTCCACCTCCTGTGTTCAAGCAATTCTCCTGCCTCGGCCTTCCGAGTAAGTAGCTGGGACTACAGGTGCACACCACCATGCCAAGCTAATTTTTGTATTTTTAGTAGAGATGGGGTTTCACCATGTGGGTCAGGATGGTCTCGATCTCTTGACCTTGTGATCTGCCTGCCTCGGCCTCCCAAAGTGCTGGGATTACAGGCGTGAACCACCGCACCCAGCCTCCTTTCCTTTCTCTCTAAGCTCTGGCCACATCAGCTCCTTTTCACTCTTCAAATGATGAACTCTTTTCCGTCTATGTCTTTGCCGTGTCACGCTTCCCTTTGTCAGTAATGTTCTTCCATGGCAGGCTCTGACCTCATTGTCAGGTCAAAAGTCCCCTGCCCAGAGAACTGTTTGACCATTCAATCTCAGATGGTCTCCTTCAGGTATTCTCTGTCTCTCTCCCTTTTAATTGCATGCAGGATCATGCCTCACAACGGTAATGATTTCTTAAATTATTCATTTCTTTGTTGCTTGTTTCTTTTAGTAACCACAAGCACTGAGCGGGTCTTTGTCTGTTTTGTTCATGGCTGAATTCTTAGTGGCTAGAATACTATCTGAGCACACAGTAGGTGCTCAATAAATAAAGTGAAAATTGAAAACCTGAAATAACATCTTGCATGTTAAATTATGAAAAAGGTGAGTCACCCTAGCATAGTATGCATACACGTCAAGACATTCATACACGTCAAGAAATTGCAAAAGGTTTGTGGAATTCTATTGTGTGATTCTTGATTCTTGTAGTCTCTTTGCAGTATCGCAGCTGCAATCCCCAGGACAGGTCAAACTGGTAGAACAGAAACCTGGCCAGGGTGAGAAGGGTCCAATTTTCACCCCTGTCCTACTTCTGGCCATCTGCTATGAGCAGACCAGGTCACTGAACTGCTTACACCTTGGCTTCCACTGCAGAAGATGGAGACAGAAATGCCTTCCCTCCTTCCCCCAGCAGCTGTTCACCTCTGCACAGGAAGTGTGACTGTGGACATGAAGAGCCTCTCAAGTACCCGGAACATTCTATTCAGTCCCAAGTGGGTCTCCCCGGCATCCCACCATTGGCTTCCTGAGTGGAAAATAGCAGAGAAAACTTGAGATTTTTCTCCAAAGTTGCCATGACTTGTATCAGATCCCAAACAACTGAATTTATTATTTCCTTTAGATTCCAAGAGTGATCTGATATTCGAAAAAGCAGAGTTTAATTTCTGGCAAAGAATGGCAAAAAATGAAAGAAAGAGAGAGAAAGTGAAAGAAAGAGAAAAAGAAAGAAAGACACAGGGAGAGAAAGAAAGAACACCGACCCACTCCACAACAAAGGATATCATATACATATATGACATAGATGTCATATTTATAAATTCATATGTCATATATATAAATTCTTTTAAATTAACCGGTATTTTATATTATATATACATGATAGAGAAATAAAACAATGCAAAATAGGATAGAATGAAAAGAAAAATTTTCTCCAACCCCAGACTGGTCTCACTTCCTGGGATTAGTCATTCTTAGTAGATTCTTGTATCTTTGTACAGCGATGTTTATTAGAGGCAAGCATAAAAGTGCGTGTACTTGTGTGTATATGTGTAATTTGTTTTACACACATGAGTTCATACTATACAATCCTATTATATACTTTGTCTCTTTTAACTTATGTTGAAACACTTTTCAAACATTTTTAAGAATGGTCAATATTCATTTTTTTCCTATGTCACAATTTCTTTAATGTAGTCTACTAACAATGGACATTTTTAGGTAGTTTCCAGTTTTTGCTATATAAATAATGAGGTAGTGACATCCCTGACTATACACTCATGCATACTGATACTGTATTTCTAAGATAAGTCCTAAAAAGGAAGTTGTCTTACAAAGTTGTGTACATTTACACTTTTGAGGAATAATACGAAATTTTCTTCAAAGAGGTTGTACCAGGTACACTCTGATAAAGAGTGCTTGTAAGAGTGTGGCTTTGTGTGTGTGCGAGAGCATGCACGTGTGTGTGTGTGTGTTTTAGGAGAAGAGAGAACAGAGAGAACAACCTTTTAAAGGATGTTCTTGGCCAAGTACGGTGGCTCACGCCTGTAATCCCAGCACTTTGGGAGGCCACGGAGGGTGGATCCCTTGAGGTCAGGAGTTCAAGATCAGCCTGGTCAACATAGTGAAACCCTGTCTCTACTAAAAATTAAAAAAAAAAAAATTAGCCAGGAGTGGTGGCGGGTGCCTGTAATCCCAGTTACTCGAAAGGCTGAGGCAGGAGAATTGCTTGACCCTGGGAGGCGGAGGTTGCAGTGAGCTGAGACTGAGCCACTGCACTCCAGCCTGGGTGACAGAGTGAGAATCTGTCCCCCTCCAAAAAAAAAAAAAAAGAAAGGATGTGTTTGTCCGTTTGTCCGTCTGCTCCTTGGCTCAATCCCCCACTCCCCAAATCTGTTCTCTTTGATCACCTAAATTGATCACCTAAAAATTGAACCTAATCCTATCCTACCTTTCTTACAACTTTCCAGTGCCTTCCCCTTGTACATGAATATCTCTGAAATGTACTCAGGACACTGTGTGACCCAGAGCCTGCTGCACTCACTCGCTGTGTCACACCATACTCCCCAAAATCAGTGCATGAGCCCAACACACCTCCTTTAGTTCCTCCAGTAGCCACGTGCTCTTTCCTTTGTCACCATTCTTATATGTGCTCTTCCTGTCGACTAGCAAATTCTTACTCTTACTCTTAGTTTCTCTAATTACTGCTCATCTTGAAAATCCAGGCTGTAATGTCATTGATTTGGAGTTGCTTTTTCTGACACATCCCCATCTAAATGGTAGGGTTAGCCCCTTGTTACAGGTGGACATGTAAATTTAATTAAAATTAAATACAAATGTAAAAACCCAATCCTAAGTCACACTAGCCACATTTTAAGTGATGAGTAGCCACGTACATAGTCATCAGTGGCTACTATATTGGAGAACACAGATATATTTCCAGGCTGAATGCAGTGGCTCAGGCCTGTAATCCCAGCACTTTGGGAGGCTGAGGTGGGAGGATCGCTTGAGGCCAGGAGTTTGAGACAAACCTGGGCAACTTAAGGAGACCCCCATTTCTGCACCAATTAACTTAGTTGGGTGTGGTGGCTAGCCTCTGTAGTTCTAACTACTCAGGAGGCTGCGGGGGGAGGATCGTTTAGGCCCAGGAGTTGGAGGCTGCAGTGAGCCATGATCATGCCACTGTACTCCAGCCTGGGTGACAGAGTGAGACCCAGTCTCAAAATAAAAATTAAAAATTAAATAAAATATTTCTATAGTTGTAGAGAATTCTATTAAACAGTGCTGCCCTATAGCCCTATATTACTTCTTCATGACACTCATGGCTTAAAAGTATTTGTTTTGAGAGTGTTGTTTTGATGATTTTGGCTCCATAAGCCTGTGAGCTTCACAAGGGCACAGCTTGTCTTGCTTCTTGCTTTTTCCCATATATTAAATGTTCAATAACTATCTGTTGAATGAATAAATGAGTAAATGAATTAAAGAATTCCTCCTAGCTCTTAGCTTTATTGTCGTATTCTTAATGTTCAGTGGACCTCCTGGGAAGGAGCTGGATGTTCTACACTTTTACCCATTTCCTTCAAAACTGCAGTTGGATACCTTAGCAAGACTCATTCATCTGGGGATATTTAGCCTTTCCTGTTGGGCTTGACATTTCAGAATCCATTGCTTAACTGTGGGAAGACTGACCATGACTGAGCTAGACCTGTGTGGTGAGCATGCTTTTAACAGTTTGCTTCCCAGATCTCCATCCCTGTCTTAATGACTGAAGCATTCCTTCTCCCAGCTGCCTGGAGTGTGATTCAGTGACAACTTGCAGCAGAGCTGGTACTTAGTTGGGTGTGGTGGCTGGCACCTTTAGGCAAGGTAGCTTGGCCCTTGGTTCTCCCTTTATTTTACCCAACGTTCTCAAAACTAAAATGGCTCTTTAATTTTCATAAAATGGAAATTTGGTAGATCATATTTTATTTATTATCTTGTTAAAATGCCCCAGTCTCCTCAGTACATTCATACACTGAAAAAAAATCTTTGGAAGCCCTTACTGAGAGTGCATCACAGCTGACCCGTGCCCGCCCTTGACTCCCTCTAAGGTGCTGATCCTGAGAACCCTCCCCAGTCAACACCCGACATGCAGATCTCCTTGGAATCTGCTCCTGGAAAACCCAGTCTGCGGCAACCTGATGTGTCATTGCAAATCTGCAACTTTAGACCAACCTTCTAAAGAGGGATTCAAGACCTTTTGCAAGAATCGGACTTGATTTGTTGGCCCATGGTTCTCCCTTTATTTTACCCAATGTTCTCAACACTAAAATGGCTCTTTAGTCTAATTTTCATAAAATGGAAATTTGGTAGATCATATTTTATTTATTATGTTGTTAAAAATGTCCCAATCTCCTCAGTAGATTCATACACTAAACAAATAAAAAAGAAAATCCCTTAACTGGTTCATCACATTGAATTTGCACTGGGTAAAGGGTTAGTACCAACCGTGTTTTTCTCTGGGAGGAAGAAGCTCCAAACAGTAGGCAAGATTTCTATGCCTTAAAGAAATGTTACTTTAGCTTTTCTTGCATCAAAGGCCTAATAACAGCTCTTCCTGAGTACCTGTTTATATCACCCTGAAAAGGGAATGCTGGTTATAGCTCATTGTAGCCAGAGGGAAGAGGGATGCTTTTGTCTGTGGGGATGATTCCACTTTAATCCTGAACAGGGTATTTGGCCATCAAGTAGCCTACTGACTAAGGGGAGACAATTTTATTTTATTTTTTTCTCATAACTGTCAATTTCATTGGGCAGCTATACATATCTGGGGAATGTTTCTATAATAGATGGAATTATAGAGGTTATGCTGACAAGACAAGCAGATGTTTTGAGATTGATTAAATATTTAGAAAGAAGTAGCTGGGCGCAGTGGCTCACGCCTGTAATCCCAGCACTTTGGGAGGCCAAGGTGGGCTGATCACCTGAGGTCAGGAGTTCAAGACCAGCCTGGCCAACATAGTGAAACCCCATCTCTACAAAAATTAGCCGGGCATGATGGTGGGTGCCTGTAATCCCAGCTACTTGGGAGGCTGAGGCGGAAGAATCGCTTGAACCCGGGAGTCAGAGGTTGCAGTGAGCCAAGATCATGCCATTACATTTCAGCCTGGGCAACAGAGTGAGACTCCATCTCAAAAAAAAAAAAAAAAAATTAGAAGTACATTTCCCGGGCTCCTGGGGTACCCCTTAGTGAGATTGACAATTTTACACATAGGACTGTTCTTTATCATACAGAAGTAAATTTCTGAAGTTAAATTCATTTTAGAGTGACAGACAGAGGATCAAGTATGTGTGAAGCAGATTGGACATTTTATTGGCATTAAATTTTGAAGTTAGTTTTCAGACACAGATGAAGTTGAATATTATAAAGATGAAGAAAAGACCTTTTGTTAGACTAATTGCTCTAATATTAACTCAAGAATGGGTCAACTTTCTGCAAGTTAAGGTCATGCATTCTAGGGAATTTGATCTTGATTTTAAATAGGCATTATGAATACAAAGTTAGAAATGCCAGTTTCTCCTTTTATCTTCCAAAGGTTTCAACTGAGAAAGGCACTGGCATATTAGCTGGAGAAAGACTAATAGGAAGGATATAAGGATTATTAAAAATGTGTCTTACTATTCTCTGATCTAAAGAGGCATGCAAGTGAAGATTATATTAAATTTAAGAGAGAACATATTGGATGAATAACATCAGTTCAAGTTTTGAAATCCTTGAAAAGAAAAAAAGAGCCAGACGCAGTGGCTCACGCCTGTAATCCCAGCACTTTGGGAGGCTGAGGTGGGTGGATCACGAGGTCAGGAGATCGAGACCATCCTGGCTAACATGGTGAAACCTCATCTCTACTAAAAATACAAAAATTAGCCGGGCATGGTGGCAGGTGTCTGTAGTCCCAGCTACTTGGGAGGCTGAGGCCAGAGAATGGCGTGAACCCGGGAAGTGGAGCTTACAGTGAGCCAAGATCGCACCACTGCACTCCAACCTGGGCAACAGAGAGAGATTCCGTCTCAAAAAAACAACAACAACAACAACAAAAAAAAAACCCAGCATAAATAGACATTTAGAATACAGAGAGATTTGATATTAACTTCTCTGATCCCTGTACTTTACTGATGGGGAAACTGAGGGCAAGTGAGATTTCATGATTTCTCCAAGATTCTGGTCTCTTAGTAACCACATCTTTAAGCTGTAAAACCTATAACCTGGTGGGTCAGAGCATAAACCTCTGTGGGAGGTGGTGGACAGGCAGATCTTTCTATACCATGGTTGCATTGTGATTCTGGACATGTTACTTAACCTCTCCTAATTTCTGTTTCCTCAGCTAAACAATGTCAATAATTATGGCTCCTGAATCACAGGGATGTCTTGAACATAATAAAATAGTTGCTGTAGAGCCTTTTCATAACATATTAGCTACTTTGAAAAGCAGATTCTGAAGTTGGGGACCATGGCTGGTTGTTCACCTGGATTCCTGAGCCCTGGAACATAGTGGGTCCTTAATGAATCAATGAATGAATACTACAAACCAGAATGTAGAGACTCTGCTTCATGCACTATGTAGGCTAAAATTGTCATCCATTTAAATCCAATTTAAACAGTCTTACATTTGAACAACATGCCACTACTTTACTTTTGGACTATCTAGTTCTGAACTCATAATTGAAGTGTAAATTTGTGTAACATAGGCATAGGTAACACCTTCTAAATGGAGGAGTGGAAGGTGAAAAGGTGGCATAATCTGTTATGAGACCAAAAAAAAAAAAATCACCCACTAATGAGTTTGAAGTTTTCATGTTTTGCTCTATTCTATGTTACTCCATTTGCTATATCTTGTAGAAAATTGTCCTGACATATTGTGGAGTAGGAGGAAAAAAGCAAGTGTCAGAAAAGAAGGAGTTTTGGCACAAATGTGTCCACATGTATATTTCTGCATGCTTGTAGGAAAATGAAGAAAGGAAAGGCTTCTGATGGTAACTATGGTAAAGGAACTGTGTTTTCCTTGAAGGGGTGGAAGTGAGTTGAGTGGTCATTTGCTTTTGTATGTTTGTGCTTTTGTATTTGTTTATCTGCTTATATGGTAATCTGTATTACTTATTCATTTATACAGTGTACATTCTTAACTTTTGTAATACAATAAAACAATATTATGACCCTAATTGACCAGAGACAAGGGACTTGTTGGGTGATGATTTTTTAAAATGAGCCCATTTAAGTTAAAATATTTTGCAAATCCCTTCTCTATGTGATAAGGGTGCATACTCATATATTGTACTGTGTTGTCTTAAAAGACATCATCCAGTAACATCACTAAACTTTTCTCTTATGTATCTTTTGGGACCTTGGAGAGCGACGGATCATGTTCATCCATATGTAAATTAATCCATTTGTCACTTTCACTGTATATTTTGTGTTGCAGGAGAATTAGTGAGGCGGTGTTACTTCCTGCACCTTAGCATAATTATTGTGGCATTGTCAAAAACAATATAAATCTTGACATTTACAATGGAATATATTTTCCTTTAGTGACCATTACTAATGTTGTTTTAATTAAAAGCACTGATAGCCGAGAGTTTTCAGCAACATCTCTCCCACTGTCATAAACCAGAGGATTAAACTGTCTTATTTCCTATCCTACTATGTTTGCCGAGGGAACAACAGCAATTCTAGTTTGTCAAAGGAGAGAAAGATGGGATTTGGATTCATCTGCTCATACATTTAAGAATTGCAGTTTGGGTCAGTGAGAGACTGTGGTCAGATTGAGCAATTGGGAAGAGGAAGTTGGGTCATATTTTCAGAGTAAATCAAGCCGATTTGAAAATAAAATGTACCTTGATCATTTGTTTACTTTTAATTTTTGTCACACTGCAAGTGTTGGTGTTTGCTCCTTATGTAGCAAAATTGCATTCAATATTTAAGGGCCATAATCCTGGTGAATTGTATAAAGAGCATGTTTTGTTTAGGACAATAATAGAAAGTGGGGAAGGAGAAAATCATGTTCCGTTGAGCTTATTTTATTCACGAGCTAATATTTTTACAGATTTTGGCTCTTTAGCCAAAAAAGACTTTTGTTCCCCCCACCCCCACCCCGTGGAAGAATAAAGCCATCTAATTGCCACTTAAGTGCAGTCACTTGTAATGCAGATATAGAAATATGGAAATATTGACAGATATGAGCTATATGCATCAGCCTTCTGAGTTTGAAATTAATAATAATGAGACACTGACTAGTAACTGGTTCCGTACAGCACTATATGCATGTACGGGGTAAACAGTTACTACCGGTGACCCTGATTTCATGGATGAAGAAGTTGGGGATCAGAGCACGGTCAAAGCTTGTCCTAGGCCCATGATGAGAGAGATGAACCTAGAATTTGAGTTTGGGAATGTTTAATTAATTCTTAATTTAACTCTTGGGATAAGGTTTAAACATTGCTGTTACTCCCTTGGGAGGGAGAGCAGGATTCTTACATGCCATGCTAGATTTTCTGTGTTCATCATCTTTTTTGTTTCTCTTTTCACTAATCCTTTAAGGCATATGTTATTAACTTCATTTAAGTTTTCAGGAAACTCAGGCTCCAAGAGTTTGAAAGTTGTCCAGAGTTATGGATGGGGTAAAGGATTGGATAGAGTTTGAATTTGTATTTGCGGTACCGGTGTCCAAGCTAGTTCTGTTAATTATACCTACCCTGGTACAGACAGACCTAGAAGTCTCATCAGAATGCTGGATGGATGAGGAAGTGTGGGTGAATTAGGCATCACCCACAAATACTGCATCTGTGAAGGTTCTGCTAATATGGCAGTTATTGTACTGCTATGGAGCCAATAATAGTGGAATTATTACTGAGTGGGAGGCTCTCTGTTTCACTTATGTTGTCTCTTTGGCCAATTTAAAAAGACCTCTGTGTACATTAGTAAGGTTAAGATGCAGATTAATCAATCAAATTTACACAAACAAGATGCTCACATCCACGTTTATGGTTAATCACATTACTTGACCAAGTAGCAATAGAGCATAATGGTTAAATCTGGGATTGAATTGAGCCTCAGTCTATTCTGATGTGTTGTTATTGAACTCATTTTACAGATAAAGAAGTTTGGGCTTGGAGGGATGCACAATTTCCTGAAGATTGCCCAGCTTGGAACAGGAGGAGTGAGGGGCTCAGATCCATGCCTTCTCTGCTTAATCACTGCTATATTGATGCATAGCCCTGTAGCCAATCCTTGTAGTTTTTTTATTTTTATTTATTTATTTTTTTTTTGGGGTGGAGTCTGGCTCCCTAGCCCAGGCTGGAGTACAGTGATGCGGTCTCGGCTCGGCTCACTGCAAGCTCCGCCTCCCGGGTTCACGCCATTCTCCTGCCTCAGCCTCATGAGTGGCTGGGACTACAGGCGCCCGCCACCACGTCCGGCTAATTTTTTGTATTTTTAGTAGAGACAGGGTTTCACCGTGTTAGCCAGGATGGTCTCGTCTCTTGACCTCGTGTTCCATTCACGTCAGCCTCCCAAAGTGCTGGGAGTGCTGGGATTACAGGTGTGGGCCACCGCGCCCGGCCAATCCTTGTAATTTTAATATTAGTTACAGGGCTAGCTGAATACCCCAGGTTATCACTTGAAGATTGTCTCTTTGAGATATGTTCTTGAATTGCTTTATTTACCTGATCCTCTGAAAATGAGGAGAAGCTTGAAGAAGTTGCTAAATAAAAAAGTTAAAAAGTGGATTTTTAAGGAAACCAAAGTGAATGCCATACAACTGACTTGAAAAACAAAGGAAGAAGATGCAGCAGGGGTTCGAGCTCTCTTTGTGGGTTTATCTAGGAAAAAAGACTAAAGCTAAATTTAATAGTTACAATCTTTAGAAGAATCTTAATAACCAAGATCAACTGCAATGTAATAAACCAAATTTGAACACTAGACACAAAAATAATAGGGAAGACCACATAGATGTCAATAAACGTTTTTATTCTTTTATATTGTCATTATTTTGCTGGATTTTACAATATTTTCCCTTTAATAAAATAATATAAACCTACTGCACCAATACAAAATTATAATTTTATTTCTATTTATTTCCCCTAAACATTTAAAAATTCACATGGTTACAATGATTGCATATTTACAATATCATACCCAGTGTATTTTTTTTTTTTTTTTTTGAGATGGAGTTTCGCTCTTGTCGCCCAGGCTGGAGTGCAATGGCACCATCTCGGCTCACTGCAACCTCTGCCTCCCGGATTCAAGTGATTCTCTTGCCTCAGTCTCTTGAGTAGCTGGGATTACGGGCATGAGCCACCACGCCTGGCTAATTTTGTATTTTTAGTAGAGACAGGCTTTCTCCATGTTGGTCAGGCTGGTCTCGGACTCCCAACCTCAGGCAATTTGCCCATCTCGGCCTCCCAAAGTGCTGGGATTACAGGCATGAGCCAACCGCACCTGGCCGTGTATATTTTTAAATGTATTTTGTTATGTTGTAAGTATTTCCGCAAATCATCATTTTAACTTTAAAACCGTGAGTTTGAAGTCTGTGATGACTAGGTACATAATTTACTTGATAATAAAAACATTTAAATTGTTTTAAATTAAAAGTGACACTCAGGCTTGTAACTTTGACCATGTTTTAGGTTGTTTCCTTGGAATGGATGTGATCATGAAGTTAGAGAGTTTGAATATTTTTATGGCCCTTAATACATATTACAAATTAACTTCCCTCTGGGCCACAATTTACATTACAGCCAATTTTTAAGGCTAGAAATCTGGCAGTGGGCCACAGAGGAAGCTGATGTTCTATTTGTTTTGCAGTCATCCATGCTCTGATTATAGGATGTGGCTCAGGATCCCAAACTAAGTCCTAAAACAAAGTCATATGTAGAGTCCAATGTGTATATTCCGACCCTTAGCATGAAGGTACATACAGTGTTTTGTGACTTCCATAGAGTCTCTGTAAATTCTTTAACTCATTTAGGAATTTCATTATAACCAAAGAAAAGTTAAATATGACTTAACAATGCTGAGCTGTGCTGTGTTCAGCACATTAATAAATGTCACCAAATGATTTCAATGAACATTTTTATTTCATTTGTTGCAAAACTGGAAAGAAGACACTTAATATTGGTTTCTGAGCTTTTGAACAAATTTTATTTCCTCGGTTAATACTCTGAATGTAATTTACTTCCTATACTTGCTAACTATGGAAAGCATTGAATTTGGCTTTGTGGCTTATGCTCTTTATCAATTACATGCCATTGATAAAGTGATCTACCTCCACTGCAGTACTGGGAAGGTTAATAAAGAGAGAGCGTGCTCATTTGAGTCAGTTCTGCACTGACAGAATGTGCATCTCTGGCTATTTGTGGTATGTGTGTGGCCTATTAGAAACTACAATAATAATTGAGACTAACTTAATGACCATTATACCAGTGACCTAGTCATTCTTGTAGTTTAGTATATTTAATGCATTTACATTCATTTGTGGATCCATGTAGACCACACATTCATTCATTTATTCTACGACTTTTCATTCAGTACCTTCTATGTATAAGGTAATTCTTGGTACCAGTAGGTAACTGGTGAATCAGAGTAAACCAGAAAATAGATGAATGGTGAGTATCGTCCCTTTGATATGCACTTATTTAATGAGTCATTTTAGGATTACTATAGCAACACTATTAAAAATTTTACAGTTATTCACATGGCTCGAAATTCAAGGATTAAAAGTTCAAAAGGGTATACAGGAAAGATTTTCTCACCCATCTACCCAGAGCCACCAATTCTCCTCAAGAGGGCAATCAATTTTATAGTTTCTTCTCTTTCAGCCATATTTCAAGCACATATCAGCATATACCTATATAGGTGTATTTGCATATATGTTATATGTGTGTACACCCCATTTTTCCCCACAAAAATAGTATATATGCTGCATCCATTATTCTCTAACTACCTCGTGTCACTTAATACATTTTGAAAAGCTCTTTTAATTATTACTTAAAGATTGGCCACTTTTCTTTTTTATTCCTGTCAGCATGGTATTTCATTGTGTTAAATATTCTATTGATTTTGAATTTTTGTTTATTTATTTTTATCATTATTGTAAATAGTACTACAATGCATATCTTTATATAAGTTTCTTTCATTTAGATTTTTTTCCTTAATAACTAGAATTGCAAATTAAAGTGGAGCAAGTTTCTATGGCTATTGACAAATATTCTTCAAGTTATAATCTGGAAATATTGATCTACAATATACACAGAATACTATATATTGTGTAAGAAGTGGGGGTAAGACTGTATATTTGTATTTGTATATATGTGCTTGTGTTTGCACAAGGAAATAATGCATTTAGTTGTAAGTCAGTGACTGGGTCTGGCGCAGGGGTAGGAAAGAGAAGTGGGAAGCAGACTCATTAATATATACCTCTGAAATAATTTTGAATTTTGATTCATGTGAATGTATTAATTTTTAAAAAATTTATATTAACTATAAAATTAAAAATTAAAGTATATTTCTTTATTATTCTGCCATTTTCAATATATGAGTACACATGGATTTTTTTAAAAAATAATTTTATAGACTAGGGTATTGGAAAAGTAGCATAATCAGGTAGAATGCAGGAAGTCACAAAGTGGACCTGGTCTTGGAACTTGTTCATTGGTTGGATCTAATTCATAGTTTTGTTGCTTTTATTCTTGATTTAAAAAAAAATGGAA
Source organism: Mandrillus leucophaeus (assembly GCF_000951045.1). Taxonomy (NCBI): domain Eukaryota; kingdom Metazoa; phylum Chordata; class Mammalia; order Primates; family Cercopithecidae; genus Mandrillus; species Mandrillus leucophaeus. Next base: position 3,762,064 of record NW_012101920.1, read on the forward strand.
AAGTAATTAAGTGTTTCCCAAATGTCAGTCATTTATGCGTCCCCTTCAAAGTCTTTGTCATATCTGTGAATAGCTTTCACTGTTATTCACTTACTAATTCAGTAAAATAATTTATTTTTCTCTATTTTTGGAATTTTACAGCAGTGCCATTAACGAAAAAATCAGTATTATTTTTCATGAGTAGGGGCTGCATAAGTTGGAGTTCATTCAGAGAAGAAGAACCACAGGGAAATATTTAATTAGAGGTTTGGTTTGGGGATTTGGGGGATTATTTCTGTTGTACTTGTAGGGGCCTGGTGTGCAGGGTCTAGGTACTCCTAGTGCTGAAACCTGACATCAGAAGTGAAGATGGACATAAAATGAGGGGATTGAAGACAAACTGCAGCCTATGAAGATGGGCTGGAAGCATCTGATTTTCAAAGCTCCCAATCCACCAACTTCAAAGATGGGGTCATCCTGTAAGGACAAGGGCTAAGCAGGCACTTGGGTGAGGTTTCTGAAGAGCTGAAGGAGGATCTGGAAGCAGCTAAAGTATTTGCAGCCCAGCTGTTGTCCATGCTACTCTGGTGAACCAGCACATCAGACAGTGTGCGTGAGTGAGAGTAGTGTGCACTGCTCTGAGCTTCCAGCGGGGAAGGCAATATGGCTACCCTCACCTTCCCACATCCTACAATATGGCTACCTTTGTCCACCTTCTAGGTTTCATGGTCCACCCTAATTCTGACCTGTGCAGGGAAAGCAATTCTTTGAAAAACACTTCTAGCTTCACTGAGCTGATATAATACAAATCCATTGCAAAAGATAACTAAAAATAAGTACAATGAAAATGAAACAATATTATTAAATTGTATCCAGACATGTTGCTCAATGAAGGCACTGAGCCTGAGGCTTTCTCTTTGTTGAAAAGGAAGATTTGGAAGTTTTAGGGGGGTTTTAAAATTATTGTTACCCACTGAATGGAGCTTCTTCCTGACTCATTCAGAAGGACTGACATGAAAAATGAGTATCTTTCTCACTGTGAGGTTCTGTGCCATTTGTTGCCTCTCCCAGTACAATTTCTTCTTCCCCTCCGGCAGTTGAAGGAGGATTACGGGGGTGATTGGAGAGGGTGTCATGCTATCCTTGGCCTTATCTGCATTTCTGCTTCTTAAACCAATGAAATGATAAGCTAGATGATCATACAGTAGACAGAAAGGAAATGAGTGATTTTGTTTATCTGCAGACAGAGCTTACTGAAGACCGGTCATGGGCACGCATCAAAGACAAATGTTGTGTGCATCAAAGTCTTGTTGGCTTTTGAGGTGGTAGGTGAGAAGAAAGCATAGTCTGGCTCGAATCTATGAAAGGTTTTTTGACCATCTCAGTACCCATTGGAGAATTTTGTGTAGCTAAAGAGACCTCATGACTAAGTTTCTGGCAGACCTACTAACTGTGGATGGAAGCACCAGGGGCTGGCTTCTCACTGAGATGCTTCCATTCATATCTGTCCCAGTAGCATTCCCCAAGTGGTGTCTCCTGGATCCCCTCCATCTTTGAATCTGTGCCTCATCCCACACCCCACTGCTCAGGTTTGAATTGGTTCTGCAGTTTACCAGTGGTTTGACCTTGGGCAAGTCACTTCAAGTCCCTGAAATGGAGGGATATTACAGGCTCCAAATCACTGGGTAGTTGTGAGGATTAAATCAGGGGTTGGTAAATTATGATCCAAAGGCCAAAGTGCCCCTCAGTCCTGCTTGTTTTTGCAAATAAACTTTCACGGGAACACAGCCACACCTGTTAGTTTACGTGTAATCTGTGGCGGTTTGCACACCTCACAGCAGCGAGTTGAGCAGTTGTGGCAGAGACCCTGTGGCTCACAAAGCCTAAGGTATATACTGAGAAAGTTAGCTGAGCCCTGGATTAAACAGGTGAGTACCTATAAATTCAATTCTCAAATGTTTATGGGCTGCTATGTTGAGGTATTGAGCCTATAAGAGTGAAGAAACACAGACAAAAGTCCCTGCCCTCGTGGAGCTTACAGTTCAAGGAGGGAAACAGACAGTAAAGCCAAAAGAACACCACCAAAATGTAAAATATATATATGTAAAGTGATCCAGTAGTTCAAAGGGGGAAATGCAGGAAATCAAGAGAAAGAGAGAGAGAGAGTATGGAAGGGGGGGAGATGCAATGTTAATTAGGGTCATTAGGGAAGCTTCACTGAAAGAGTGACATGACATCAGAGCCATGTGGACACACGAAGAAGAAGGTTCCAGGCAGAAGGAACAGCCAGCATAAAAGGACGAAAGCCTTGAGGTAAGAGTGTGTCTCTGAGTGTTTGGAGACCAACCAGGGAGGCCAGTGTACTGAAAGCCCGCTGGGTGGTGGAGAGGAGAGCCCTGAAGATGCTTTCAGTGAAGTAGGACTTCCTTGGCCACAGACAGGATGTTGCATTTTGTTCTGCATGGGAAGGAAGGCACTACTGGCTTGTGAGCTGGGGATGGTGTGCTTTGGATTGCATTTTTAAAGCATCACTCTGGCTGCATATGGTGGCCATGAGTGGCAGCTTGAACTGGGGTTAGAGCTGTAGAGGTGGTGAGAAGCAGCCCAGCTCTGCCTATATTGTAAAAAAATAAAAATAAAAAAAGATGAGAATTCCCTGACAAATTTGGAGTGCGTCAGGAAAGAAAGAGAGAAGTCGGGAACACTTTGATACTTTGACTTGGTCAATGGCAGGAATGGGATGACCGTTAACTGCAATGTGGAAGAAACGGAGATAGGGCAGGTTTTGGAGCCAAGGTTAAGAAGTCATAATCATATATGTTAATTTTGAGCTGCCCCTTAGACATCAGGGTGGGATTGCTTAGAACAATGTCTGCCATGTAGTAAATTTTCAATAAATGTTAGAGCTGTTATTATTACCACGATTGACATTATTACTGAGGACTTACTCAATTCATGCCATTTTATTTTTTTAATTTAATTTTAATTTATTTTATTGAGGCAGGGTCTTTCTTTGTCACCCAGGCTGGAGTGCAGTGGCACGATCATGGCTCACTGCAGCCTCCACCTCCTGGGCTCTAGCGATCTCCCATGTCAGCCTCCCAGGCAGCTGGGACTACAGGTAGGTGCCACCACGTCTGGCTAATTTTTAAAAACTTTGTGTAGAGGCGAAGTCTCCCTGGTTGCCCAGGCTGGTCTTGAACTCCTAGGCTCAAGTGATCCTCCCTCCTTGGCCTCTCAAAGTGCTGGGATTAGAGGTATGAGCCACTGCTCCTGGCTTGATAATTATTTTTGAATACCTATTATGTGTCAGCACTAGAGAAACAATGAATGAGTTCTGATTTCTGTCTTCATGGGGAGATAGAGAAATACCTGGCGATCATATGTGAAGTCACTGCTCTGAAGCAGTGCAGCTTTGGGGGAATCACAGACTCTGCCTTGGTCCTAAGCATGATTTCTTTGAAGCTAGCCATTTAGAGTTTGTTTAATCTATCTATATCCTTGTCCTCATCTATAAAATAGGAACATCAACTTTATTTGGATCATGCATCTAAGTGCTCAGTGAACATCAGCTCTTAGTATAACATAAAGGTTTCTACAAACTCAGTCATTTGTTTCACAAGTATTTTTTGAGTACTTACTACCATGTTACAGGAGTTTAGAAAGTACTTGGGGGTACAGTATGAACAAGAAGACCCTGCCTTTAAGGAGATCAAGGGGGACTGAGTGGGGATAAATAAATGAAAATGATAGGTCGAGGTAACAATTACATAGAAAATTAAAATATATGTGTTCTAGAGCAGCACTGTCCGATAGAAACATAATTTGAGGCCACATGTGAGGCAGATGTACAATTTAAAATTTCCTAGAAGCCACATTAAAAAATAAAGTGAAATAGGTGAAATTAACTTTAATGATATATTTTATTTAATCAAATATATCCAAGACATTATCATTTTAACCCATAAAAATATTAAAATTATTAGTCAAACATTCTACATTCTCTTTTCCACTAAGGCTTCAAAAATCTGGTATTTTACACCCTGTGGCACAATTCTCTGCAGCCTAGCCACATTTCAAAAGCTTGAAAGCTACATGTTGCTGGTGGTGGTTGTCACATTGCACAGTGCAGGTCTTGAATGATGAGGTGTCTACTTTAGATTGAATGGCCAGGGGAAGCTGAGACTCTTATGAGAAGAAGGATCTAGCCATGAGAAATTTGAAGGAAGCCCTCATGGTTACAAGATAGAACTAGGCAAAGAACCTAGGGCAGGAATGGGCTTCTTATGATAATTAAAAGCAGATCAACAAAGCCACTGGGGCTACACGCTAGAGAACAAAAAGGATAGTCATATCACATTGGAGAGTTATTTGGGGCCGGTTCTGGTAGGAGTTTAAAGAGTTCATGATGAGGAGAGTGGATACATTCTAAGTGTATTGAGAACCAGTGGAGGGTTTAAGAAGGGAAGTGATATGATTAAGCTATCACTGACTGCCGTGTAGAGAGTAGAATGTTAACAGCAAGCATGTAAGCACAAAGCCATGAGAGAGACATCCAGTCCAGCTGTAGAAGCTCAAAGACGGCTTGGAGGAAATGTGTCCTAAAGAGGACTTACCCACGCCAAAGTTGGGTTTAGATGGGGTTTTCAGAGTCAGAGGGTGTTTTAGACGCATAGACTTCAAACCTTTCTGATTACACAACACATTCAATTAAAAGTAGCAACTCCAAGAATTTGTATAGGTGTTTATTCCCTATGCATGTGCTCTGCTGTCAAATTGTAGTGTTATTATTTTACTAAAACTTTTCTTATTTATCCCACCTCCCCACCAAACACGAATAAAAGTTTCAATATTTTTTTCTTTTCTCCCACTGCATTTTACTTTGGAAATGACTGTTCCAGGCAGACAGAATTACACAGGCAAAGGGCTGGGGATATAATGATGCTTGTCATGCACACGAGATGGCTGGAGCTTATATCTGGATGGTGGAAATAAGGAAGTGGGTAAGATGATGGTGAGAAGAGTGTTCAGAGCTACTTCTGGAGAATTGTGCAGGGGCTACCTCATGAAGAGCTTGCAGGCTTTGAGAATGTTTAAATTATTTATTTATTTATTTATTTATTTATTTATTTATTTAGACTTCGAGTTTCGCTCTTTGTTGCCCAGGCTGGAGTGCAATGGCATGATCTCGGCTCACTGCAACCTCTGCCTCCTGGGTTCAAGCGATTCTCCTGCCTCAGCCTCCCGAGTAGCTGGGATTACAGGCATGCGCCACCATGCCCAGCTAATTTTTGTATTTTTAGTAGAGACAGAGTTTCACCATGTTGGCCAGGCTGGTCTCAAACTCCCAACCTCAGGTGATCTGCCTGCTTCGGCTTCCCAAAGTGCTGGGATTATAATTGTGAGCCACCATACCCCGCTATGTATGTATTTTTTTAGACAGAGTCTCGCTGTGTCACCCAGGCTGGAGTGCAGTGACATGATCTTGGCTCACTGCAACTTCCATCTCCTGGTTCAAGCGATTCTCCTGTTTCCGTCTCCCGAGTAGCTGGGATTACAGGCATGCTCCACCTGGCCCAGCTAATTTTTGTGTTTTGGTGGAGATGGGGTTTCACCATGTGGGCCAGGCTGGTCTTGAACTCCTGACCTCAAGTGATCCACCTGCTTCGGCCTCCCAAAGTGCTGGGATTACAGGCTTGAGCCACTGTGCCCGGCCTAATTTCGAATTTCAATTTTAATTTTTATGTTTTGAGCCGGAGTCTTGTGCTGTCACCCAGCAAGGGTACAGTAGTGCAATCATGGCTCATGGTAACCTTAAACTGCTGGGCTCCAGTGATTTTCCTCATCTCAGCCTCCCCAGTAGATGGGACCACTGCACCTGGCTAATTTTACAATCTTTTGGTAGAGACAGGGGTCTTGCTTTTTTGGCCCAGGTTGGTCACAAACACCTTGCCTCAAGCAATTCTCTCACCTCCGCCTCCCAAAATGCTGGGATTATAGACCTGAACCACCATGCCCAATTGGGAAAGATTTTAATATATTTTCATATATGATGGGAGACCATTGCTGGGTTTTAAGCAAGAGGTGGCAACTAGTATTTTGGTAAGCATTTTACATTCATTTTCTCATCTTATTTTTAATTAACATCTGCAAAACAGAAACAAATGAAAGGGTTTCAAGCAAGCTGGTGACAAGAGCATTTATTATTGACTAGAATTTTCTCCTTTCCCTCCTTTCCACTTCTCTAATTCTGTAAGTTAAAAACTCATGCTGGTAAAGACCAAGCCTTCATCACAGAGAGAAATTTTTTTCTGGGACAGACTGCTTGCCTGCTCTCACTGACCCCTGCCTCCACCTAGAAAACTAACGTTGCCTGGGAGCCAGTTGCCTAAAAACCACTCAGTTACACTGCGATCTGGAAATGTCCATCGGAGGCTTTCAGACGGCAGTACATGTGCTTTTAAAAATACTGGGGGTGGTGGAGGGGTGGGGGGAGGGAGAGCATTAGGAAAAATAGCTAATGCATGCTGGGCTTAATACCTAGGTGATGGTTGACAGGTGCAGCAGACCACCATGGCACACGCTCACCTACGTAACATACCTGCACATCCTGCACATGTACCCCAGAACTAAAAATAAAAATAAAAAAATACTGACTTACATTTTTTGGTTTGCATTCTTTATTGATACGGGAAATCTGCTGCTATGATAAACAGAGCTCTTCATTTTTCTCACTGTAGGTTCTCCTTTCTGCCTTCCTTGGTTAAGCAAACTCACCATAGAAGAGGCTGTTTATCCACAACTCCTCAGTAATTAAGAGTCACACTTCACACTTAATTTTAAAATATGCATACACTAAATAACGTAACATTTTTAAACAGCCGATTTTAACCTTTGTTATTTGTACAGTTTTTAGCTTCTTCTTAGATGTAAAGAGAGAAGAAAACCATTTTATGTTAAATTCTTGGTCACCGTTAAGAGAGGTGTTTTATTGCCAATGTCTTGAAACCACAGCCAGGGATGTATACTCAGAAAACTGCTTTACATAATAATGACTAACTGGAAAAACTGATGATATTATTGAAACATTGAGAGAAATGTTGTGGGGGCTTTTCAAATAAATTCAACATAGGATCCCATGGCCTAGTTTTGGCGAGAACAATCCTACCTCCTGCTCTGCTAGAATCCAGTTGGCCCAGCCGCCTCTGCCTTGCCTTGCTTGAGTTCACTTACATCGCCCTGGGTTGTGTTGGCTTGGAAGGCTGCCTGGCCTTGTGTGCTTGCTGGGCTGAAATTACTCTCCCTCCTCAGCTATTGGGAGCCCACCCCATCTACAAATTTGTCCACTTGATTTCACTCCTGGGCCTCTGGAGTTGAAAGAGTAGCCCATTAAAATGGGAATGAGCCAGAGGGCTCCTCGGGGCTGGTTTGATCAACACTGTCCATGGTGCTCAGCAGGACAACCGAGTAGCATTTGCGTCTGAGGACAGTCAAACCCACACCACCAGGCCTCAACAACAACAGCCGTAATAGCTGCCATTTATATTTTCTATGGGCTCAGTGCTGAGCTAAACATTTTCATGTGCGTTTTCATTAAGCTTGACCTTGACTTCATGAGCTAGGTAGCATCACTTTGGAGGATGAGGGTGCTTTTAGTCATACACTTCCAGGGTATCAATGCTGCATTGACCACTTCCTAGCTTTGTGACTTTGGGCAAGTGGACTAACTCCTGGATGCTCACATTTACCTATCTTTAAAATGGGGATACACTACATAGAACTGTTGTATCAAGCAGGGTACCATAGTGCCTGATAACATAGTAGGTGCTCAATAAAAGGTATTGATATGGCTTTGCTAATGGGTACTTAGGTTTAGGGAGGTGAAGTCGCTTGTTTAACTTGTTCATGCTCATACAACAGATGTTGTCTCTGGCCTCACCAAAAGATAAACCAAAGAAAGTAAAGTAGAAAAGTTGGTAGATAACGGATAATTTTTTAAAATGTGTTTCCAGTATGCTAGTATGTTATACATAGTTTCTTGGAGAATTTAACAGTCATTGGCTTAGTCTTCATTCACTGTCAACTAACACTAGGTAAAGATTCATAGCTGGAATTTGTATCAGTGATGGTGCAAATGGCAGAAAATTCGATCCACACTAAGCAAAGAGGAAGGTATTGGCTTAATTATAGGCCCACTAATTATTTGCCTTAGGGACAGTGAGGGTGATAAAACATGGGTTTTGATAAGAAAGTTTGGCATTTTTAGTAGTATTCTTTTATGTTAAAATGTTGTACTTTGCTTTACTCTTACAAAAACACTTTTTGTTAAAAAAAGAAATTTGCTATGAAGGATAAACTCCATTTCAATGGTGTATGTTAGACTCTGGCCTCAGTCACTGCATAGTTGCTGTAATGTGGTTCTGGGGAAGGCCATTACCAGAGCATGTGGCAGCTGGGAGTGGAAGAGGGGTGTAAAGGAGTAAAGCAAGGAGAGAGGAGAAAGAGCAAACATTTGTGGGGGCCTAAGCGTGTTTCAGAAATTTTGCATCAACTCTTATTTCCTCATAACAAACCCATGATGTAGGTTTGTTTTATAGACACTGCTGGGCATCTCACTGATGGCTTTTTCCTCCTTATACACCAGCAGATCCTCGGGTTGTTTGGGGTCATGCTATACCCAGCTAAAGTAACTACATTTCCCAGCTCCTCAGCTCATGCTCAGTCACTCAATAGGGCTTCTGGTGAATCCCTTTAATAAGGGTCAGAATCAGTTGGCAACTTGTCTTTTGCCTCTTCCTAGAGTGTACCCGGGGATGCTCCTGGAGATTGAGCGGTCATCTTGGTACTATGGGCTAACAAGACGTAGTAATTAGTTTTTTGTTACTTCAGCTGAATGCAATTCCTAATTAGAAAAATATTGTTCATAGTAGTTAATTGGGCTTTTCTGAGGGCATGATACCTGCCAGGCACTATGCCACATGCCTTCTATTTGTTATTTCATTTAATTCTTACTACAACCAGATTGTTAATGGTATTGGAAACAACATCTCTATTTTGCAAATGAGGAAACTGAGACATAGTGATTCTAAGTAACTTGTGAATGTGAGTCTGCTCCACAGCAAAGCGTCTTCTCTTAAGCAAGATGTAAGTTCACTTTTTATGATGGGCTCCTGTTACATTAGTAGATAACATTAGGAGGTAAAATTGAAGTAATAAGCTAAAGAAACAAGCATAACCTCCGCTTTGCAGGAAGTGTTCACAACTGTACTCTAATTCAGGAGCAATAAAGAAATGGTGTATTCCATTTGACAAAGTAAAGAGCAGAGTTGTTAGTTAAATTTCTTTGTCCCACATCTTAAAACTGATCAGCATCTATAAGCAAGAATGGCTTCCAGGGATTGAGAAATCCAATTCCAGTTCTTACACTGCTTAACTAGCTGGGGACTAATTAACTGGCAGTGGGAATTAACCAAACTGCTCATTTTCATTGTACATCATGACCTCTCTATTGACTTACCTTATGAATCTGTCCTTTTCAACTACATATCATTGACAAGCACTTTACCATAATTGGAGACATGGCTCAGTGTAAGGACATACATGCTTTTGTCCCTTAAATAATTTTTATTGACACTTCCAGTTGAGTTTCCTATTCTCAGAACCTCAGTTCTGTAAGGTGTCAATAACCATGATACCAAGCCAACAGGGCTATAGTGAGAATGATGGAAATTAATGGGTAATTGATGTGCAGTAGATAATATTAATCTCAGGTCACTAACTCATAGTAGGTACTTAAAAATGAGCTATCATTGTGGAAGACATAATTCCAAAGAGTCAAAAGCTCAGTTATCTTGGGGCAAATTGCCAACATAAACAAGTAAGGAGGGCTGCACAGAGATTGTGAATACAGACCCATTGCTCTATCTCAGTTAAGCAGTCACTTTTTATATCCAGCCTGGGACCCAGCTTCGCCAATTTTTCCAATTTTTAAAAACAATTAGAAATCCGCTTTTATGTAAAATGTTGTCTTAAAATATTGGTTTGTTTTGTTTGCTTATTTGCTTTAAATACTCTGTGAGCAAAACAAACAAACAAAACCAATATCCATTTTTAGGCCACCATTTTGCCACCACTGATCATTTATTGCTTTCATTTATTCACTCAACAAACCACAGAGAGGTTGAAGGTAATTCAGAAGTGTGTCACTAAAGGACTAGAGAAGAAGACTGTCAAAGGAAGATGTTTAAAACGTGAGATTATTAAAGTTGAAGAAGAGTGGGCTGTGCATTGACTAATTAATAGTTTTCATATATATGAAGGGATTTTAGACAGCTGATGTTGACTATCCTTTATTTTCTGCAGAATAGGGTAAAAAAGAAAACAATTATTTTTCAGGAGAAGAATTTTGAATAAATACGAGAACAGTTTTCTAGATGTTGAGAATTATTAAGTTTTAGCAGAGGAAAGGGCTGTGGACCTTTATTTTGCAAAGTTTTTTTGCATTAGGACAGAGTATCAGAGAGAAATCTGTGTGGTTTTGGTGACCTTGGAATGACCTCCCATCTAGAATTTTGAGGTTCAGAATACTTATTCTGAAGGGATTCAGTAGCTGCACCCTACCTTTTGTACTCATTGTGTGCTGCAGGATGCAATTCAAGGGAATAGCTGGGCAGTCCGAAGTGGTTTGGATTCTGATTTCTTGCGAGAGTCGTTGGTACCTCCTAAGCCATCGCTGCTCCAGTTAAGGGACATGTGGCTCTGAATAAGGGCTCCTTTTGGAGTCCCCCCTGGGATGTTACATCTTCTGGTTTGACAGATGCCAACTTGACATTTTACTCCTCTTTCATTATTCTGAATAATTCTGCAAAGCCCTCATCCTCCCAGCACTGTACTAAGCGTGAGAATTTGCCTTTTCCACTTGTCAAAATATGTCAAGAGTTTGTAGGAGTCCAAGGTCATGCTTCAGTTTTGAGACAGAAGAGGAATTCCAATGATTCCAGAAATGGCAGGAGATCTCTTTTCTTGCTAACTTTGGTTCAGGTGTGCTTTAAAAATTCAACATTTAATGGACTCTTAAATATTCCTTCCTCTTGCTGCGGAACTTCAGGTTATTTTAATATATATTGAGGGTTGCCTAGTAACTACAGCTTTACTAGCTTACTGAGAGAAGTTTTCCTTTTTTTTTTTTTTTGGCTACAGAAAGGTAATCAGGGGAGAGCAATTGGAGATGGGCTTCATGGAGAAAAGGAGGAGGAATATGGTGTTTCTTTGGGACTTGAGGTCATGTAAAACTGATGTTAGAAGAAATGTGTAGGTCCCTGTCTGAGGCAATTAGAAGCAAGTTCAAGGAAGCCATCTTCCGCTTAATCTTTCCTTTGCTGAATAGTTTGAGTGAATGATGTCACAGGGAGTTGAATTACAGAAATGCTCACCTGCTTTCCCTCCTTTCTACCTCCCTTCCTCCTTCCATCCTTCTTTCCCTTCTTCCCTTCTTCTCTTTTTTCTTTCTTCATTTCTTCCTTTTTCTTTTTCTTTTTTTTAAAGAAAATAAATAATCTTATTGTTCTATGGACTTAACATCAGGCTCTGAGATATGTGTTAGTTATAACTGATTTTTATTTTTTTTTTTATTTTTTTTTTTTAGGGTGGAGTTTCACTCTTGTTGCCCAGGCTGGAGTGCAATGGTGCAATCTCGACTCACTGCAACCTCCGCCTCCTGGGTTCAAGCGATTCTCCTGCCTCAACCTCCTGAGTAGCTGGGATTGCAGGTGCCCACCACCACACCCAGCTAATTTTTTGTATTTTTAGTAGAGATGGGGGTTTCACTATGTTGGCCAGGCTGGTCTTGAACTCCTGACCTCAGGCGATCCAACCCGCCTCGGCCTCCCAAAGTGCTGGATTACAGGCATGAGCCACTGTGCCCGGCCAGTTATGACTGATTTTATAACTGAATTATTTCTCTTCTTAATTCTGCTTCTTATAACCTAGTGGGAAACAACCACTGGACAAGATGAAAATCTAATTGGAACCACCACCTATTTTCCTGAGTCAGTCCAGGTTCGTAACTAACTTGTAGATTATCTCAGTGTTGAACTTTGCTGAGTTTTGTGAGGACATGGAGATTTTAAAAGCCAAGGACGTAGATATCTCTGGGGGGACATTTTCTTGTCTACCACAGCACATCTTGTTGATATTGATTACTAAATCCTTACTTTGAGATCTTAAAACTGGGAACATCCTACCAATGTCAGTTCAGATGCAAATTTGTTTGAGCTTGTGTTCTCTCTTGACTAATCCATTTCAGAGAGTTAATTTGTTTACCAAGAAGAAAATCATTTCTTGTATTGGTTACCAATGAAAAGTGGCATAGTCCAACTAAAGAGAGCATGCAAAGATGGGTTTTGTACCTCTTGAGGAGATGCTAGCTACCTAGAAACGTAGACTAATAATACGTAAGATTACTGGCCATCAGCCAGTTTTGCCAGGCGATGGCATGAATGTTCAACATATGCTTTTATGCAATTCTGTGATGCTGCAGTAATTGGGGAATGCATTAGCTGACAGCAGTCCCTGATTCGATCTATCTCTTTCTGGTTCTAGTTACTTCTGACTCATAAAGTGGACAGGGAAAGCAAAAAGAGAAGTTTGTATAATAGTAAAATGTTCACTTGCAGTGTGTCATGTACCCTTAGGCTAAAGATAGACAAGCATCTCAGAATCTGGCTCCCATATTCTCATTTCCCCGTATATAATTTCTTAAGTGGGCAGAAGTGTATCTGGTTATATAATCCTGTTACAGTGGGAAGAGAAAGTATATTTATATATGCGTGTGGAGAAATCACTGTCAGCTAGAGTTACATATTTAATTACGGTAAGAAAAAATGTGAATTTGAAAATGATGTGGGGGTTGTTTTATTCAAATTGGGGTTCTAATTCAGTCTAAAAAAAAACTGAGCAGTATTGTTGAGATGATTGCCTCTTAGGAGATAGTATGTGTGTATGTATTCCGTAGCTCTGCCTGACTTAAAGAGGCTTTTACAACAGATGGAAAAGCATAGTGAGAGAAGAAAATAATTTAAATTTAACCCTTTGTAAATACTCTAGCTTTAAGGACACTTTGCCTTCCTTGGGTTGTGGGTAGAGTATGCTATCATATCTGAACTGTGTGTTCTCCTTATAACATCCTGTGCTAAGTGCTCATGCTCCCCAAAATTCAGGTCCCTCCAAATGATGGTGATGGGAATCCAACTCTGACAGCTTGACCCCGGATGTGTGCTTTACACTGACCCAAGATATAGCCTAGCAATATACGATGTAAAAATTAACATGAACTCATTGACTCAACTACTAAATAGGTACTAAAAGTCAAGCTTTTTGCTAGACCTGAGAATGTAGAAGTTGAATTTAGCTCTTGCCCTCAAAGAATTTACCGTCTAGGGGGTAGACCTACTCCTAAACTAGCAATTAAGTCTTTAATATCTATGCATTTATTCTGCAACACTGAATTTAAAACAGGTTTTTCTCAGAAGCAATTCTGTTTCTACAAACTGTCTCCCGGGCTCAGAGTCCCTCATGTTACCAAGTTCCTTGAAAGCCTTGCTTATTGCTTTTAAATGCAACATATCTCTGATTGATGTTTTCGCTCTGTAGTAATCCTTTCATTCCCTTTTTTGAGAGTTTGAAAATAATGTTGTATGCAAAATCCCTAAAGAATTAGCAGACCTGATTTGATTCAAATATAACTTCCCACCCTATGTGCAGTGTCATGCCCCTGAGTTTCATATACATGAGTTCTAACCCCTTCTTCTCTCTTGCTAAGATTTGTCAGCAATTGGTTAACCTATTTGGGCTAGCTTAGCCTCATTTTCTTCATCTGAATAATGGACATAGGTATGGATTCTCACAAGAATCAGATACTATTTTACAGAAGTTGTACAACAAGCTTACGTTTTGAAATAAAACTAAAGCATCATGATGTAGGCAACATGGGATAAAATTGTAGCCTAACCACTGTGTATGCTGGAGTCATGCAATTTGAGTTACATAGTCTTTGAGGTTTCATATGTTTAGTTTAAAGGCTGACTTTGCCATTTGTAAGCTGTGTGGCTTTGGGTGATTTATTTAATATTTCTCTGTTAGTTTCCTTTTTAATAAAGTAATATACTGTTTTCTTTTATAGGCTTGATAATAATGATGAAAGTGCTGGTAGAGATGCTAAACTGATGATGATAATGATGGTGGCGATGATAGTGTTTCTGCAGCTTGAATATTTATGCACCCCCACCCCAAATTTAAATGTGGAAATCCTAATCCCCAAGGATTTGGTATTAGGAGATGGGGCCTTTGGGAGGTGATGAAGTCATGAATCACAAGTAGGAGTAGTGCTTTTACAAAACAGACCCCCGGGTAGTCATTTGTCTTCTCTTCATGTGAGAACACAGCTAAAAGATGGCTGTCTATGGACCACGAAAGGGGCCCTCACCAGATGCTGAACTGGCCAGTGCCTTCATCTTGGACTTCTCAGCCTCCAGAGATGAGCAATACATTTCTGTTGTTTATAAGCCATCTAGTTTGTGAGGGTTTTGTTATAGAGACCCAATGGACTCAGCCTGACAGTTATTAAGCCCCTCCTTTTTGCCAGTTACTGTGCTGAGTACTCTACATGCATCACCTCATAGCATTCTCAGTTGCCCTCTCTGGTAGCTGCCATCACAATCCCTGTTTTCAATGAGAAGTTGAGGTTTGTGGAGTTGCTTACCATGTGCAGGCTCACTTAATGCTCCAACATAAGTCTGATTAACTTTAATACTTCTAATATATACTGTGTCTCAGTTAATGTTTTATTGTGCTCTGGTAGTTTAAACTACATTCTCTTTTATCAAGAATTCAGGTATAATAAAGATTAAAAGAGACATGATGTATGTTTAATAATTAGCATCTGTTCCATAGTAAATGCTAAATAACTACTAGGTATTTAATTGGTATTAGATCTATTTCTTTCTAAACTTATAAATGATAATATTATAAGTTATATTTATTGATTCTATTATTGCCTTTAAAATTTAAAAACCATTCTGTGGTTTATTCTCCTCTATAAGGATGCAAAAGTTACTATTGCCCATATTGCTGAAGATAAGGGAATGCCAAGATTTTTGCAATTTCTACAGAATAGCAAAAATAGATTCATCATTTAGGTCAAAGTTTCAAGTTTGAGTAAGGCTT
This sequence comes from Mandrillus leucophaeus, assembly GCF_000951045.1. Classification (NCBI taxonomy): domain Eukaryota; kingdom Metazoa; phylum Chordata; class Mammalia; order Primates; family Cercopithecidae; genus Mandrillus; species Mandrillus leucophaeus. The sequence continues at coordinate 3,777,265 of NW_012101920.1, forward strand.
ATACTCATTTTTTTCAAATACTTAGCTTGTATTCTTAAACAAATATCTATAATATCATTATCCTATGATTCAGTAAAGAAAGAGAAATAAGCTGTTTAAATATGATGCCACACAAATTCATCTGAAAGAGAATGATGCATTCAATAACTATGTTTGTGAATTTGGCTCTATGCTATGAGATACCCAATTTGTCTTATTTTATCCTTGAATTAATATTTCTTTAGGCTTCAAGGAGACGTGATGCATTAGAAGTTGTAGATTATCTGTGGCAAATTTGACTCCAGGCTTTTAGTAACATCTCATTTCAAATTCTCAAGAGAGAATCCTATTGTCTTAATGTTTCGGTCCTTGACATCCAAGTGTGTTTTAACCTCTATGGTGCACATACCTGCCCACCACTGCTCCTTGACCTGCAGCTTCACTGAACATTTGAACTCTGGTTGCAATGCTTATGTTATTGGGCCCCTCCACGTCCTTGCCACAGTCGATTGAACCAAAGGCATCTCAGCAGAACACTCCTAATCCTGCCCCCTAAATGCTCCCCATAAGTCCTTATCATCTCAGTAAACGACATCTCCATTCTTCCACTTGCTTAGGCTATCAACCTTAAGTCACTCTTGAGTTCTCTCTTTTGCTCACATTTTATTAGCAAATTCTAAGCCTCTTAACAAATTCCGTTAGCTCTGTGTTCAAAATACATCTGGATGTAGTGATTGGTACCCCCCCTGTTGTTTCCACTCTAGGTCAAGATTTCATATATAATCACCTGGACTATTGCAATCACCTTCTAACCTTCTTCCTTTTCTACCCTTGCCCATTTTTGATTGAGATGATTTTTGAGACTGTAAGATAATGCCACTCCTCTACTCAAAATTCTGCAAGTCTTGGCCAGGCAAGGTGACTCATACCTGTAATCCCAGCAGTTTGGGAGGTCAAGGCAGGAGGATTTTTTGAGCTCAGGAGTTTGAGACCACCTAATCTCTACTAAAAATAATAATAAAAAATTAGCTGGGTGTGGTGGTGTGTGCATATAGTCCTGGCTACTTGGAAAGGCTGAGGCAGGAGGACTTGCTTGAGCCCAGGAGGTTGAGGCAGCAGTGAGTTATGATCATGCCACTGCACTACAGTCTAAGCAACAAAGCGAAACCTTGTCTCAAAACAAACAAACAAACAAAAAACAAACAAAAAAATTCCCTACATGTCTTATATTTTACATAGAATAAAATACAGAGTCCTTCATGGCCTCTGAAGTTTCCCATGATTGTGCGTCTGCATCCTTCTGTGATGTGGTCTCCTATCACTTTTCCCTTTACTCTATAAGCTGACTTGCTTTTTCTTAATTATGGTAAGCACACTTGCCCCAGGGCCTTTGCACTTACCCTCTCCTGAGAATGGCCTTTCCCTGCTTGTGACTCGGCTTGCTCCCTTACATCACCTGGCCTTCTGGTTGAATGGTGCCTGCTCGGGGGACCTTCTATGAGCAACCTTTGAAGCAGCACCTCTCTCCCTCATGGCCCTTACCATCTGTTATGTGGTATCATGCCACTTATCACCAGCTGTGGTATCCATTTTTTTAATGACATGACTTCTAACATCACATTTGCTGTTCTCTTTTTCCATACCAATTCTCCAATAATAATTAGTGCTCAGCCATTTAATTCAATGCTGATACTAACTCCTGGAGCTCATACAGATCCCACTGGTTAAAGGCTCAATCCCACAAGAATGTTCCTACTTCAGACGCCAACCACAAGTGGGTCCCACCCTATCCACACATGTTTAGCAGACGAGAAATTTCTAGGTTCCCATTCTCAGGTTTAATAATTCACTAGAACAACTCACAGAACTCAAGAAAACACTTTACTTACATTTACTGGATTATTATAAAGGATTCAACTCAGGAACTGATATAAAAGAGATGTATGTGATATGGGGTGTGATGTGAGGAGCTTCTGTGTCCTCTTGGGGGATGCCTTCTCCCCAGGATCTCAATGTGTTCACCAGTCTGGAAGCTCCCCCGATCCTGTCATCTAGGTGCTTTTATGAAGATTTCATTATTTAGACATGATTAATTAAATCATTGGACATTGGTGATTAGCTCCATCTTTAGCCCGTCTCCAGTTGGGGTTGGGACTGAAAGTTCCAACTCTCCAATCACAACGTTGGTTCCTCTGCCCAGTCGAGAGTCACCTCATTTGCATAAACTCAAGACTGGTTGAAAGGGGCTGGTTTTGAATCACAAGAGACACTCCTAAAATTCCAGTCACTTTTGTCACTCGGACATTCCAGGGGTTGGGAGTCTCTGTGCTGGAACCAGGGACAAAGATGAAATATACGTTTCCTGTTGTATCACACCAGCCAAACTGCTTCATGTTGTTCTTGGGTGTTGTCTGTCCCCACCTGCAAGAACTTCGCTCTACAGAAACAAGTCACTTTTGCCAGTTTTATTACTGGTGTCATTCAGCACCCAGAGCAGTGCTAATACACCATAGACCAGGGTGTCCGATCTTTTGGCTTCCCTGGGCCACATTGGAAGAAGAATTGTCTTGGGCCACACATAAAATACAGTAACGATAGCAGAGGAGCTTTAAAAAATTTTTAAAAAGCACATAAAGATCTCATAATGTTTTAAGATAGTTTACGAATTTGTGTTGGGCAGCATTCAAAGCCATCCTGAGCTGCATGTAGCCCATGGGTTGCAGGTTGGACAAGCTTGCCATAGACACTCAGTGCTTACTGAATGAATTACTTCCATGAATTAAATTGGACATTAATTAATGCAATTACTTCATGGAGGAAGACCATAGGTAGAGGCGGACATGAGTGAAAACATGCTCCATGAGGGTCAGAGACAGAGAAGGAGAGAAAGCAAAATTGTTTGCTTTCTTTTTCTTTCTTTCTTTCTTTCTTTCTTTTTCTTTCTTTCTTTCTTTCTTTCTTTCTTTCTTTCTTTCTTTCTTTCTTGCTTGCTTGCTTTCTTTCTTCCCTCCTTCCTTCCTTCCTTCCTTTCTTTTTCCTTCCTTCCTTCCTTCCTTCATTCCTTCCTTCCTTCCTTTTGCCTTCCTTCCTTCCTTCCTTCCTTCCTTCCCTTCCTTTTTTCTTTCTTTTCTTTCTTTCTTTTTTTTTTTTTTTGCCAGAGCCTTGCTCTGTTTTCCAAGCTAGCGTGCAGTAGTGTGATCTTAGCTCACTGCAGCCTCTGCCTCCCGGGTTCAAGCAGCTCTCCTGCCTCAGCCCCGTAAGTAGCTGGGATTACAGGCGTCTTCTACCACATCTGGCTTATTTTTGTATTTTTAGTAGAGACAGGGTTTCACCATGTTGGCCAGGCTGGTCTTGAAATCCTGACCTCAAGTGATCCAACCTCCCAAAGTGCTGGGATTACGGGTATGAGCCACCGCACCTGGCCCAAAGTTGTTTTCTGAAGAACTTTCTGGTTGGAATTTTACTTTTTCATGATCTTTGTTTTACTTCTTTTTCTTGGAAAATTCTCTGAGCTTTGCCTCTGTCCTGAAAATAAATTCTCCTTTTCTTAAGTAAGGTTGAATGGGTTTTCCATTTGTTGTAAGCCAAAATACCTTGGCAAATGCAATCCTTCTAAGCCTATTAGAGTAAAAAACGTATGCCTGGTACATAATAGGTGCTCAAAAATATTTGCTGAGTGAATGAATGATTGCTACAAAGAGACAGGCTTGTATTTCCTCTTGGCTCCAGGGAGAAAGCTCCAACACGTCTGATTCCTGGCCATTGTAGTACCAAAGTCAGAAACGCATTAAGCATTCTGAAAGGAACCATCAAACTTGGCCTCTTTGAGGGCACTTAACTTGGGCAAAACTCCAATAGAAATGTTACAACTATTAATTAAATAACTGTATTTTTTGGGCCAGGCATGGTGGCTCACGCCTGTAATTCCAGCAGTTTGGGAGGTGAAGGTGGGTGGATTACCTGAAGTCAGGAGTTTGAGACCATCCTGACCATCATGGTGAAACCCTGTCTCTACTAAAAAGACAAAAATTAGCTGGGCGTGGTGGCCCATGCCTGTAATCCCAGCTACTCGGGAGGCTGAGGCAGGAGAATTGCTTCAACCTGGGAGGTGGAGGTTGCAGTGAGCCGAGATCGTGCCTCTGACTTAAGCCTGTGTGACAGTGAGACTCTGTCTCAAAAAAAAAATCAATCAAATCAAATAAATAAATAACTGCTTTTTTTTTTTTTTTTTTTTTTTTTTTTTGAGATGGAGTTTTGTTCTTGTCACCCAGGCTGGACTGCAATGGTGCAATGTCGGCTCACTGCAACCTCCTCCTCCTGGGTTCAAGCAATTGCAGGTGTGCACCACAACATCCATCTAATTTTGTATTTTTAGAAGAGATGGGGTTTCACCATATTGGTCAGGCTTGTCTTGAACTTCTGACCTCAGGTAATCCACCTGCTTTGGCCTCCCAAACTGCTGGGATTACAGACATGAGCCACCGTGCCCGGCCAAATAAATGTATTTAAGGTCAGCATCAGGGACTGAATTTTTTCTGGCTGCAGAATTGAAAACTGTGGATGCTGTTCTGTGAATCTCCTTCATAGCAGGCTTGAAAAGTTGTTCTGGGACTAAAAGTTTGTTAAATGGGGGTTAGCGATGGTTCACCCTGTTCACCTGTCACCCTACTCCATGCATCTCCCAGTTCTAGCCCAACCTTTATGCCCTCCCACTGTGGGGTGATGGAAGGCTGAGGGGAGAAAAGTAGCATGGTAGAGGAGGGGAGAAAAGATTGTGCTAGGGAAGTCTTGGATTGGAGAAACAAAAGGGTGTTAATTGGAAAGAAGGATGAAGTGAGGGGCAGCTTAGCTGCAGGGAAAGATCCAACCTGGGATGTTTCTCAGAATCAGCGTGGTTCACTTGACAACATAAACAGATATATGCTGATAAATGGCCCATTAGAATGCAATGAACAGGAGCAGGACTTACCCTTTGAAACTGAACAGTTCCTGGAAACTCCTAACTCTGCTTTTCTGACCACAGGCTCCTCTCGAATTCTCTGATTTTAGGAAAATCTATTAGCTGTGGCTAACACTGAAACAGCCTATTGTATGCCTCAGGACCTGCCTTCCCTCCTGGAACCATACTGTGAGGTAGCTATGAAGATGTTGGTTGTATTTCCTTCATTGTTCAGTGGGAACAACTGAGACCAAGGGGAGTTAGAGAATGTATTTGCCTAAGGTCACACAGCAGAAGGACAGCTGGCTTTCAAACTCAGCTTTCTCTGACTATTAGAGTCAACTTCCAACATACAGCATTTCTTGAAGTTTTAATATTCTTCCTTTGCTAACTTGTTTTTTCTTTCTTGATAACTAATTTTCACTAACACAGTTTGCATACTCTTGAGCTTATAGCTGAAACGGATCTATACCAGTCCTTTAATTAAAAATCAGGCCTTCAAAGGGGGATGGAGAAGGTTGAGTTTTTGTCACTCTTTGCAGCTTGTATGTTATAGCGCTTGGCTGTGATTTGTTTTCAGCCAGAGGACAACCCTTTGGAGAAGAACATTATTTGAGGATGTTCCCAAGTGGGTGATGGTCACTGTCCAGTGGGAGAGCAGGCGGAAGTTCTTGCCCTGCTCACATGTTAAATATTCCAAGTGGCATTGCTCTGAGCACTTGTGTTATTTATAGTGAGTCTAATTATGAGTGTCCTTGTCCTGAAAGGAAGTTGTTTTCCCCAAGGGTGGGTGACAGACTAACAAACTATTGAGCTCTAGCAGGAGAATGTGGAATCCTGTTCTCTTAGTTGGTTGAAAATCATTAAATTACCCACCTGATTAACCAGGGGGTACAGATGAATATTACAACATTACAGGAACAAATGAAAATATACCAAGTGGGTCAAGATGAATTCCCTTTCGGACTTGAACATTAAAATTCTTATTTTATTTTCAAATATACATCCTTTGAACATATTTATGCAGGGAATATACACTGTCAGAGAAAACATCCAATGAAGTACCCTAAAGAGCAAGTAACACATGGTGCTTTGTTAGTTTTTATTACTGCACCTTATTTCTGAATGGCTGATAATAATCGTGAGACACTAAAGGCTACAGGTAAGAGAGAATATGGAAAAATCTGGATGTAGATCTGGTCTTGAGATGTCAAAGCCTGTTACTCAACCTGTTGGAAGTTTCTTCCTCTATATAATGGAGACAATAATAATATTAACTGGGCGAGTTAAATAGGCTACATTTATGCAGAAGTCCAGATTTTAGGCTTTTAGTAAATATTGATCATTATTCTCCATTTGAAAGTAAACCATGTTTTGCTGCTTATTTCTACGATGTAGAAATTTTTGTGGTTTTGCAAAGGTAATTTAGGCAATCCTTTGATCTCTACTGAAATGATAGAGGGATTTGTTAGAGGTTGTATTCAGGCCTTCTAATGCTTCCCATTTGCTGATTCAATGTATTTGGAAGATTTGCCTACAGATTCGGGGCCAAACATTAAGACACAAATAGACTTTTTGTTTTAAATTTGTGCACTTGAGTGTGATATTTTTTCGTGCCAGCTTCCAGTGACAGGCTGCATTGTTTCTTTTGTGTGGCAACCACTTTCCCTCACTAAGTTTTAGTCTTTAAATCTGGCTGCCTCTCCCAGTTAAGGTTCACTCTTCTCTGATCTCTGGCCCAGAAGCCTGCGTGAAAGTAAACCAAGATTTTTTTTTTTTTTAACTATTTCCTGCATTCCTCTCTTTTAGGTTTGCTGAGGTCAGATTTCAGAATTGCCAAACTGTTTCTTCCTTCCTCTATTCATAATGTTGGATAAAGACAGGCTGTTTAAAGAGCACTTTCAGTCTGAGGGGTGTCTTTTCTCTGCATTGTGAAGGGTGAGACCCCAAAGCTAGGATGACGACAGCATGGCGCCAGGATCCATGGAGTTTTAGCTAGTGAATATTCAGGAAAGAAACGTATTTGTGTCCTTTGATCCAGAGCTGGCTACGGGGGTGCTGACTGGCAAGTGAAAGGAAACATGGAAGCTGACAAGTCTGATGTTAACATTAGGAGTCATGATTGTCTTCTTAGGACTCAAACTGAACTTTCTGGCTGCAGACTCTTGGTTTGATTATGAACCAAGCGAGTACTTGGCAGAATCCAAGTATATGCGATTTTTAAAAACCCCAAAATTTAAGAACACAAAGAAGATGTCCAATTTCTAGAAGTTCCCTAGAGCCGTGTCATGAAATTAAACTGTGTGTTTTTTCAGAAATACCTGGAACACCTCCATTGTCCAATAATAGATATTTCTTTATACACAGGGCTGTGTCTGAACTCCCAGAGAAAAGAGTAGGGCTGTCTGTTTTCGAAAAGCAGTCTTTTTTTCCCCTTTCTGAATACCAGTGAGAAAGAAAAGTGCGATTTCTTTTTCAGAGGTGGAGATGTTTTCGATCAATTGCTTAACTAGAAGCAGGTAATATCTATGAAACCATGAGGTTGTAGTTATTATAGACCATGTTACATATTAAGGTACAATTTTCCTGGTTTATTGTTGTCGTTGAATTTTACTGGGAAATGGTTCAAAATAGTTGAGGTTTCTGTATAGGTCTGATAAGGATACCAAGATAATAGTACTTTTAGAGGAAAGAACAATTCACAAAAGTTATTTCCTTAATATTTCTCTCAAAAATTAAAAGGTTGAGCTACTTGCCTGAAAACACGGATTTTGAATGATATATGGGGTCTGTTTTACCCATACAATTGCAATTCTAATTCCAATGGCAAATTTCAGGATCTTTAGTTCAGAATTAGCCTTCTGTTTGAGAATGGCCGTTTTAAAAGTTTTTTTTTCAAATTCAATTATTTTCCTCTACAGTTAATAGCTATTTTATGGTTTGGCCAATGGAGATACATTTCAAGCGTACGTCCATGTGCTTAGGATTTGATGAAGCTTCCTTACACTTGCAATTCCCTAGCTGTTACCAGGAAACAGCCCTCAGCTCACTGCTTTCACAGAACCATATGTTGTCATGGCATCCACAGCTAAATTCAAATCGAAGAGCAAACCTCTCAGGTTTGTGTGCTATTAGGAGATTTACGCTTCAGTCCCCACTATGAGGGAGGTTAACCCCAGAGAGCTTTTTGTTAGTTCCAGAATGGAAGCTGGGAAACAAAGTTGCTTCCCTAAGAACAGAAGTAAAACTTACTGCCCTGGGAAGGTGGAAGTGAGTAGAAATGGATTTGAGAAAGGTCTTTTTAAACAAGAATTCAACCAAATGGCAAAGGAGTACAGGGAAACAGTTTGTGTCCGCCAGTAGTCCTTAAGGTTGGTGTATGCAGTGGAAAGCTGTGTATGCATTACAAAGAAATAGTTAGGGCTATGGATATGAAGTGGAAAGTGGCCTTTGATTTGCTTTCTACAGGAAGAGTAAAGGAGAACATTGTGGAATGTAATACATACTTGATCCTCTTAATTTTTAAAAATACACACATATGCTGGGCGTGGTGGCTCATGCCTGTAATCCCAGCACTTTGGGAGGCCAAGGTGGGTGGATCACCTGGGGTCAGGTGTTCGAGACCAGCCTGGCCAACATGGTGAAACCCTGTCTCTACTAAAAACACAAAAAATTAGTCAGGCGTGATGGTAGGCACCTGTAATCCCAGCCACTCAGGAGGCGGAGGCAGGAGAACCACTTGAACCTAGGAGGTGGAGGTTGCAGTGAGCTGAGATCACGCCATTGCACTCCAACCTGGGCAACAAGAGTGAAACTCCATCTCGAAAAACAAAAAACAAAAAACGAACAAACAGAAAAAACACATACATGTATAGACAAATAGGAAGATAGAATTATATCTCTATTTGAATTAGGTTTGGCTGCATATGCCCTCAAACTCAGAATAATAGTGGCTTATTAAGGTCGTTTAGTTTTCTTTCATGGGGAAGAAGTCAAAGTTAATATTGTAGTTCCATGGTCAACAGGAAACCTGGTTTCTCTCACGTGTCTGCTCCACCATTCTTGTATACGGCTTGCCACCTACAGGTTACCTCATGGTCCAAGATGGCTGTTGAAGCTCCATGTATCATGTATGTTAATGACCAGAAAAAGGAGGAATGGAAGAAGAGTAAACTTATTTTGTCCCTTCTCATTTTAAAAAAGCCTTCTTGGAAAGCTCACACAAAACTTCTTGTATCTCCTTGGCCAATATTTGGTCACTTGGCTTTACCTGGAAGAATAGAAAACACAGTCTGTCAGCTGGCACATTGCCGAGAGTTTCGTACTACCAAATAAAAAGAGAATGGCTGTTGGGAGGCAGCTTTTTGGAACTGCTGCAAGTGGCTTCCTTTGGGTACTAGAAGTGGAGATGAAGAGCAGGAACACTTCCATTTTCTTCTTTATATACTTTTGTACTGTTGCATTTTTAAATAATCAGTAAAAAAAAAAAAAAACCCAGAGGGATGCATATTTTAAAGAAGAAATGAAAACATAAGTGGAGGTGTGGTAAGTCATCTGTCCGAGATTAGCGACACGATAGAAATGATCTGTATCTTGCTTGAACCTACTCTTTGATGTTAAAGCATCTTTGCATGTTTGAATGGATCACCTACTGCATGGCCGTTCTCTGGGTCCTGAGCAGGGTGAGGCAACCAGGTGCATACACAATTTGGATTTCTGGGTCTTTTTATTTCTACTAAAAATATTTGCAGAGTTACAGTTCTAATGTCAAATGCTAATTACTGGCTGTCACTTAGGCTTCCAATGATTAAATACAAAGGCATTAGGGTGTTAAGGAAGATAGACATAATTATAATAATGAAATTAAAATATATGGAATGCTTTCCTAAGTAGTATATTCCATTGAACAATAATTGCTCTTCAATTGCAGTTTTAGTATTCTAAACCTCAACTTATCACCTTGAAATACTACTACTAATACTAGTTCCTGTATAAATCATGGAATTGTTGTAAGAGTTAAAGAAGATAATGCTGATTAGGTCACTGACCCTTAATAAATGCTCAATAAATGCAAGATGGGGATGATTTTGTTGTTGGCATACCATGTGCCAGACATTCTGTAATTATTTTGAATTTTACCCCCAACAACAAGTTTATAAATGTGACTTAAAAAAAACAGCATTATTGGGATAAAATTCATAAACCATAAGATTCATCCTTTTAAAATGTATAATTCAGTATTCGTAGCATATTCACACGGTTGTATAACCATCATCACAATGTAAATTTAGAACTTTTTCATCATTCCATAGAGAATTCCCCTATCCATTAACAGTAGTCAACCTCTCATTTTCCCTTCCGTCAATTTCCGAAAACCATGAATCCACTTTCCGTTTTCATGCAATGGCTTCTCTTGGAAATGTCGTATAAGTGAAATCCTACAATATATGGTCTTTTGTGTCTGGCTTCTTTCACTTAGTACAATATTTTTGAAGTTTCATCTATGTTGTAGCATGCATTAGTACTGCATTCCTTTTTAAGGCTACATAATATTCCATTGTGTGGATAGACCATATTTTGTTTATCTATTCATCCATGTATACATTTGAGTTTGTTAAATTAAGTTTAGCCTACAGCTGTCTCTTTTTATATATTTTAAGTTTAGCCTAAAGGTTTTTTGTGAACTGTAGTTTACTCTTGTGTAAATTACTGATTTTTGGCTAATCAAAGATGGTCAACTGTTTAAATCATGTGCAAGTGCCATGGTGTAACCAGTTTGGCTGTTTTTGTATCTCACTTTTGTTTCTTTGTCCTTTTTTTGGTGTGTGTCTATAAATCCTTTTTTATCAAGTGGCTATGCTAAAGTCTCTGTGAGCCTATTCTGGCTTGGGAGTCTGCCCAATTACTCTCATTATTTGACATATTTTGAGATGGCTGTTCATGGGGCCAGCAAACAGAAGCAACCTGCAAAGTTGTCTTCTGTGAGGGAGATTTGCATCTGTAGAGAATATACATTGAGGCAGCCAACCCTTCCCTTGTCCTGATCTAGTGAAGATCAACTGAGAATCTGGCACCCTTAAAGAAGAAACATTTACCATTTCTTCTCTCTGAGGGCTGCTACCTGTTTGATTTCATTTACACAAGACCACCTTTGCTAACCAAGCCTCCTCTTCTCTGCTTCCCATGACCTGTCTTGCCAGTCTAAGCTGGTTTACCAGCCTAGCCTATTTGGGGCCACCCTGAGCCCTCATTCTTTCTGTAACCTCAAGATGGTTTAAAGCCTCTGCACCCCACTGGGGAGTTGGGGTAATCACTCTGTGGTTCTCTCCCATGTGCACGTTAATAAATTTGTATGCCTTTTCCCCTATTAATCTGTCTTTTGTGAGTTGATTTTTTTAGACAGCCTTTAGAGGGTGAAGGGAAGCTTTCCTTTCACCTCTGCAATACCCCGTACACCCATTATTTCCCAAATGTAAGAATGTATATGACCCACATAAGAATACAAGAATAAAGGGGTAAGCTAAATTCCTGTGAGTGGAATTGCAGGATCAGAAGATGTGTACATTATGGGGAACAATCTTGTCAAGTTGCCCTTCCATGGAGACTGCCTGAACCACACTCCTATGTGTTATGAAGAGCTTGAGACAATATTACTGTCTGGACCAATTATAAAGAATAGTTGTGACTTTCCTCAGTAATTGGTTTGTTTTTGGCTTATGGAGAATGTTATTCACAACTTACCAAGTTGAATTATGTTGCTTGCTTAGAAACAATTTGTGGTCCATCAGGAATGTCTGTGAAACTATATTCTGAACTTTCGTTAGTGTCGCTCCACTTTTGTATATTATGTGGTATTGGAAAAGCATTTCACTGGAGCTTAAAATTCTCATTCAGATGAATCTTGAGTCAATTTCAATTTTAGTCATAGAATCCCACAGCTCCAAAAGACTAAAGCTGTAAGAACCTAGGTTATAGCCAGGGAAGTTTTTCAATTTTGAGTGAGTTTGGGTAAAATTCACTATAGATAGAACACCTAAGGATAAATTGCTATTATAGGGGAAATAAATCACCAGCTTTTCTCATTTTATAACAAATCAGAGTAAGAATGCCATTCCAGGGCTTTGCAATATTCAGCAACCTCCTACAAGCTTCTTTTTGTTTTTGGATACAAGGAAGATAGAAATTGAGTCTCTTACCTCCACGTATTACTGTTGGAGACAAAGTCTTGGGGAATTCAGGTTCCAATTAGTTTCTAGTGGAAAGGCTCTCACTTTCTTCACATCCTTTGAAAAAGCAATCCAGTAAAACTTTACAAAGACAAGTTTCCAAGAAAGCACAAAGCAAGATTTATATGAATGCCACTGGCTCTACCGATGTTATTTATTCTTTAAGTTGGACATTAATTTATTTCTTCATTTTACTGGGTAAGTGTTTTGTTTTGTGCTCACCATGATCCAATTACTATAATTTGAGTAGTGCATAAAGCAGGCTCTGCCCCTCATAGAATTGACAGTCTAAAGAGAGATAATTATACAATTACCTTAAGTGTAGTTTATTTATGATGGAGAAAGGTCGTGTGCTCTGAGTGTAGATGAGAGGGGCCTCTCATGTAATTCATTTACACAGCAAGTATTTTTTGAATACCTACAATACGGTGATCCCTGTGCTAGAGCTGGGGATACAGTAATGAAGGCTATAGACAAATACCCTCCACCTCTGGAAGTTGGAGTCTAGTAAGAGCATCTCCCATTTGTTAACCACTTATATTCCAGGCCTTGTTCTAAGGTGCTTTAAATGAAGTAACTCATTTAACCCTCTCAACAACCCAGTGAAGTAGACACGATTACAATTATCTCATGAAGGACAGAGAGGTTAAACAACCTGCCTAAGGCCACACTGCATGTACATTTTGGAATTTGGCAGGGGGGCTTCTGAGGTTGTGTTCTTGACTTTAATTGTAGATGCTTCTCCCCATGCTGTGTTTATAGAGAAGAAGGCATTAGGAAAGGTTTCCTAGAGCAAGTAACATGATACATAAAAGATAAGTAGCCAAGTAGAAGGGTGTGGAATGGAGAGATTATTCCACATAGATGCATTGTGCCCAGGTGCAAGAAAGAAGGTGGGGAAGGTGGGAATAGTTTCAGGAAAGAAAGGAGCCTGGCGTGTGGGAGGTTGGAGGTGGGTATATCTTCACAGCTTGATGCAAGTCTTGTAGGTTGCCTGTAGACCTCAAGACGTTATGTGCCAGGACTGCTGCTGTTCTCAGCCTCTGTTTTGTTTCTTTTCACACTGAGTGATCTTCACCGTGTCACTTTTTCTGTTGTCTTCCATGTCTTCATGCTGGCAGTGACTTTGCTAGCCAGGATCAAGTTTGGGCAAGATGCCAGGAGGCTCAGAGACCTGCGATCTGAGTGACATTTCCTCAGGCCTTGTCCTGACCTCCTGGCCCAGAGCTAATTGTGCTACCTAAGTTTGAAAATGCTTGAAAATTTCAAGTATATCCTCCTGGGACAACTGGCACGTCTTGGCTTGATAAACACGTTGATATCTGTGTCTACCTCATCCTAAAGCATTTGCCACGCTAATTTGTCATCTTGTTGGTTTCTAAAGTGACAAGTACTTTGGTTGTACATTGCCTCATCCAGTAGACCAAATTCTGATTAATTATTCCTTTTAAATCTGGGATAATGGCTTTAATTTTGAGAATCCTCTTCTTTGCCTAATGCCTTCCTTTTCTCAACTTTAGCACCGTTGACATTTTGGTGCAGAAAATTCTTTGGTGGGGGCTGTTTTGTGCGTCACAGGATATTTGTCAGTATCCCTGGTCTCCACCCATGAGATGCCATTAGAAGCCCCTCCTGGTTGTGATGACCAAAAGCTTCTCCAGACATTGTCAAATGTCCACTGGGGGACACCATCACCTCTAGTTGAGAACTATTGGTCTGAGCATAAAGGAACAGTATTCTTCATCTACAATCCTGTGTCATTCTGATATGGATTGTGTTTATGAACTGGATGATATGTTATAAGAGGCCATTTCATAGCATTTCAATAATTTGAAATTTAGACATTTTTTCTAACCTATTGTGATTAAATTAATTATAATAATAAAATAATAATAAAACATCCAGTTAACAAAAGAATGCATCGTAATAAAATAATAGCTAACCTTATTAAGCACTAAGTATTGGGTACCTTATACACATAGCCGTAAGTTCTGCACTACCATTATCATCATTAACAGATGGAAAAACTGAAGCTCAAAAGGGTAAGTTATTCACTCAAAGCAGAATGGCAGTATCTTTTTTTACTTTAATTCTATCTCAAGCTTCTCATCTTTAGAGCTTGCGCTGAACCTTTCTTAATATTAAATTTGTGATATAATAAACAATATTTTTATTTCTGATTTTATTATTTGCTTGATGCCAGAAGAGAAATTATTGCTTTTTCTAAGTAAAGGTCCAAATTAAAAGATGGCAATTATGTTTTTTATTAATATTGTAATTTTAGAGAAAGGGGGGTCTCAAAATGCTGGTCATTGTTTTCAACTAGCAGTATTTATAGATAGCAACCATACTATAACTTATTTGATAATTATCTAATTTTTGACTATTTTTCTAGTGGCTTATTAAAGTATTACTTTATTGTCAGGAGTAAATTCAAAGCCTGAAGAATGAATTAAAAAAGAAAATAGCCAGTATGGCTGGACTACCCATTATAAAACTCAGATGGTGGTAAAGATTTGCTTTTGATCAAACCTCAGGAATTTGAGCTCAGGGTGCAAAGCAGGGCCTAGGAGAGAGATGAACCTGATTTCAAATCTTTTTTTGTGTCTTTTTTTGAGACAGGATCTCACTCTGTTGCCCAGGCATGAGCGCAGTGGTGCAATCACAGCTTACTGCAGCCTCGATCCCTCTGGGCTCAGGTGATCCTCCCACTTCAGCCTCCAGAGTAGCTGAGACTAGGGGCACATGCCACCAGGCCCAGCTAATTTTTGTGTTTTTTTGTAGAGATGGGATTTTGCCATGTTGCCCAGGCTGGTCTTCAACTCCTGGGCCCAAGTGATCCACCTGCCTCGGCCTCCCAAGTCTTAAGATTACTGGCGTGTGCCACTGCCACATTTCAAATGTGACTCCATAATATATTAGCTGTGTTACCTTGATCACATTG
Organism: Mandrillus leucophaeus; assembly: GCF_000951045.1. Taxonomy (NCBI): domain Eukaryota; kingdom Metazoa; phylum Chordata; class Mammalia; order Primates; family Cercopithecidae; genus Mandrillus; species Mandrillus leucophaeus. The sequence continues at coordinate 3,792,353 of NW_012101920.1, forward strand.
CGTAAGTGTCTGAGTCCTAGTTGTTTCATTTGTATAAAGTGGACGTGAACAGGTCTTAGTTCACACAGTTTGGGTGACATTTAAAGCGTACGTGTGAAATACTTAGTTGAATACCTGTCAACTGAGCAGTGAAGATCTGTGAGGAGGAGGATGATGATATATTACAAAGAGTGTGCTGACAGCGCTTAATATCTCTCATCCTTTAAACAAAACAAACAACAAAAACACCTTGCAGATGCTGTCCCTTTCATATCTCTTCACAATAAGAATTGATTTTGAAAACATGTTTCATTTTTTGTGTTTTTTGTTTTTTTTGAGATCCATTCTCACTCTGTTGCCCAGGCCGGAGTGCAGTGGCACGATCTCGGCTCACTCCAACCTCTGCCTTCCGGGTTCAAGCAATTCTCTGCCTCAGCCTCCAGAATAGCTGGGATTACAGGTGTGCACCACCATGCCTGGCTAATTTTTGTGTTTTTTTGTAGAGACAGGGTTTCACCATCTTGGCCAGGCTGGTCTTGAACTCCTGACCTCATGATCCACCCGCCTCAGCCTTGCAAAGTGCTGGGATTAAGGTGTGAGCCACCGCGCACAGCCGAAAACATGTTTCTTTCCTGAAAGTTATCCGTGAAAATCTGCAACTGTCTCTTCTATGGCCACCCAGGTTTCCTTCTCTTAAATTCTTGGCTTAAATTTTTTTTACCACATGACTATTATTCTTCCCCTTCTGCCCTTTTCTGGCAACATCTGTTCCTTGTGGGCTTTTTTCTTAAAGAGTGCTTTCTCAACCATGGAATTCATTTCTCTTCCCTTCTTTGAGAGTGACATTCTAGTTTTCTGTACTGAGCCTTCTCACAAAATGTCTTTTACTCAATGTGGCTTCCATAATGTGGAGGTTGAGAGACTGAACCTTGCTGAAATGTTTCCTTCTGAAATTATTACAGTGATTCAATTTCAGAATAGACATTTTTTAATGCAAAGTCCCTAATTTGGGATTTTTTTTTTTTTTTTTTGGCCGCAGTAGAGTGATATATCTCTAATTTTGCTACAGCTTGTTTTTAACAAATATTTCTATATTTGTTTTATCTATATGGAAATTTATTCATCTTGAGGTTCTGTGGTTTTAGAACAAAACCCACTGATGTCTGAAAACACTGATGTGACAAATGGCCCCCAGAGCCCTTCTCCATGGTATAAAAAGTAGCACTTGGTACAATGAACTTTTTAAGGAAAAATGTGTTTTAGAATTGTTTAAAAGAATGTTTCTTTTCAAACAATGTCTCTCAATGTTATTTGAATATTTGTACTCTACATATTCTGGGCTTATTATTTTTTTTAAATAAAACTCTTATATAAATATGTTAAGGCACGTTTGGAAATGTCAGGCATATTCTGAGGCTTTTTGATCCAAGGACCTCATTTATGAAATTCTGGGAATTTCATGAGTTCTTCGCATGACTTTTGCCTGCTCATTTGTTTGCTCATTTGTTTATTCACTTAGCCATTCAAAAATAAAGAAATGAGAACATAATGCTCTTCCAGGCTTTGAGGATTCAAAGTGATTCAGATAAAATATAGTGTGTTTTTATATTCTGAAGACCAAGGCAAAAACTAAAAATGCAGACAAATCAGTAAGCAAAATAATTTCAGGTATTGATTTGAAGTCAATATGTAGAGTCCTGGGGGTGCTTTAGATTTGGAAGGTGGGGATGTGTCTCTGAGATGGTGACATCACGGTAGATTGTGAGTGCATCAGTGGCCTCAGTCACTGCCATAATCTTTGCTCTGTGACTTTATTGTCTCCATCAGCTCTGACTCTGGGTTTAACCATATGAGATAAAATATTAGCAAACTTGACACAGCAAAGGCTTATAAAAGTGTTTACAGGCTTCCACTTTTGGGAACAGTGAGTAGGTGTACCTTTTCTTACTCCTCTTGCTGAGACTATAAAGCTGGGACATTGCATATAAATCAAACTTAATAAGACTCTGAAAGGTGGAGAGGAGAAGTTAGCCAGACTAACTTTTGCCTCATAGATCCCACACATGGAGATGAAGAAGCCAATAACCCAGAAACCCCAACAGGCACAGACAAAAAAAGTTCCAACAAAAACCTGCTCTCCCTGGCCGGAGGACCAGGAAATGTGGCAGTCTAGCAAGGCAAGAAACTTTCAGATAAGAGCTGCTCTGCACCATTCAAACGCTAAAGAAGAGACTGTGGCCCCACGCTCTCCCATGAAGACCAAGTGGGGGACCTAGTCCTCCATCCTCATGGAACAGTAATGAGTTATCCCAAAACTTCACCAAGATGATGCCTGTGAAGGCCGAGTCAGGAGCTCAAACTTTCATCCACACCCATCAGTAACAAGCCCTCCACACCATGGTGACTGCGGAGACCACATGAGAAGTCGGGACTTCTAATTCTGCTCAGTAGGAATGAAGTGCCCCTTCCTCTCCCCACTGGGGTGGTGTCAGAGCGGACCTAATGGAGTCAGCATTGCCCAGTGGTAATGAGGCCACTCCCAATGTGGAACCAGTGGAGTCCGCATGAGCAGACAGAGTCCCTACCACCCCAACCCAGCAATAATGCGGGGCCCTGTCAAGTATCATTATCAATAATGAGGGGCCCCATCAAGTATCAAGTATGATTTTCTGGGGATTCTGGATTTCTACCAGCAGCAACAAGAAGGCATACTTTCCTACCCCTTCTGCTGTTGTAGCAACATTAGAGGAATCCTGTTGAAAGAGATTTATTTAAGATCTAGAACCTCATGACATAATGTGCCAAATACTTAGGTTCCAATAAAAAGTACTCATTATACCAAATCAGGAAGCTCTCAAATAATGAACGCCAGTACAGAGGTGATAGAATTATATGACAAAGATATGAAAGGAGCTGTGATAAAAATGCCCCAAGGAGCAATTACAAACTTGCTTGAAGCATGAGG
>NW_012101920.1:3796561-3798835 GCF_000951045.1 Mandrillus leucophaeus
ACTCCAGCCTGGGTGACAGAGTGAGACTCCATCTCCAAAAAAAAAAAAAGGTGGGGGAGAACAAAAACAGATTAGTGGTTGCCAGGGGTTAAGGCAGGCAAGGAAGTGGTTGTGGTAATGAAAGGGCAAGTGAGGGATCCTCGTGATGGAAATTGTTCTGAATCCTGCCTGTATCAATGTCTGTATCCTGACTCTATTATTATGCTATCGTTTTGGGGGATGTTTCCCTTAGAAGAAACTGAGAAAGAGTAGCTACAATCTCTCTGTAGTGTTTGCTGCGGCTGCATGTGACTCAACCATTATCTCCAAATAAAAAGATTAGTTGAAAAATGAAAAGCATTTTCAGTTTCTGCCTGCTCTCATTGACTCCTGCTTGCTCCAGAAGAATAAGCCCCAGATAGGCTACTGGAGAATCAGACACCGTGAGCCACAGAGCTAAGTCATTCCAGGCAAACTTAAGACAACCCAGGACTTGACTGCTCATGGGTAAATGAACCCAGCCATGACTAATGGAGCCAGGTCAGATCAGCAGAACTGCCCAATCAACAGTTATATTCATGGGAAGTGATAAATTGTTGTTTAAGCAACTAAGCTTTGAAATGATTGATTATGCAACAATAACTAACTGATAGAGAAATTCCACCTGAGACCTGTAGGAGGAAAAGGAGTCAACCATGTGAAGTGCAGGGGAGGAAATAGTCTCTCATCTCTTGTCAGAGAAGAATATAAGACTTTGGAGGCTGGCCTATTATGAGTGAAGTAGGAAGTGGTAGGATATGAGGCCTAATGAGTAAGCAGGGGTCAGTTATATAGGGTAGGGTAAGCAACTGGAACTTAGTCTTGGTGACTACTCAGAAGACCTCTCTGGAAGTCCCTTTGGAAGCCCCAAAAAGATCATTGCTTTTTTTTTAAACTCTACCAAAATACTTATTGGGTGCATACCACAAAATGAGTGCTCTGCATACATAGTCTATCACCATTATGACCACAGACCTGGTGTTGTGTGAAGGCCTGGAGTGCCTGGTTATTTGTCCCTGCGTAATAGAAAGTAAAGTTTCTGGACTTTGCTTTGTGTACTGCTCTTTCCTCATTGCTTGGGACAGTGTCTGGCTCATAGTAGGTGCTCAGTAGATATCTGCAGAATAAATGAGTAAATGAAGGAAACAAAATGTGTTGCCCTTGTTTGCATGCAAATCACCACCTAGCTGGACGGTATGAACTGCTAACCACTATGAAGTGTTTACTATATACCAAGCAATATGCTAAGTATGTTATTTATTTATTTGATTATTGAGACAGGGTTTCTGTCACCCAGGCTGGAGTGCAGTGCATGAGCATGGCTCACTGCAGCCTCAACCTCCTGGGATCAAGTGATCCTTCCCCACCTCAGCCTCCCGAGTAGCTGGGACCGCAGATGCACACCACCACACCTGGATAATTTTTTTATTTTTCTATTTTCTTGGAGATAAGCTATCACCATGTTACCCAGTCTGGTCTTGAACTCCTGGCCTCCAGCAATTCTTCCACAGTGGCCTCCCAAAATGCTGGAATTATAGATGTGAGCCACCGTGCCTGGCCCTAAGTACTTTAAATGCACTGACATATTGAATTCTCACACAGCCCTATAGGGAAGATAATATTACTGTATTTATAGAGTGCAATAAAATCTTGTATATATAGTTTCATATACACAATGTATACAGAACTACTTCTTCATTATGCTTAATAACATAATTTTTATACAGGCTTACATGTTTAATAGGTATGAGAAGCTCAATTTACCCATCCCCAGATTTCACACCCTCCCTACTGAACTTCTTGCTTTTCCAGGCTTTCTCAGCTAATGGAAACTCCATTCTTCCACTTGCTTGAGCTAAACATTTTGGAATCATCCTTGACTTTTGTCTTAACTTTACCCTTACATTCAATCCCATCAGTAAATCCTGTTGACTATAATTTCACAATATGTCCAGACTCTTAGCACTTTCCACTTCTCCTCCACTTTCATCGTGGTCCAAGTCAGCGTCACTCCCCACAATGTTTGTTATGATCCTCTCTAACTGACTCCCTGACCTGTGCCTTTCCTGCCCTATAGTACCTGAAGTTGGATTATATCACTTCCATTCAATGCTTCATCTCACTTCCCATCTCAGTCAGAGAAAAAGCCAATGTCTTTACTTAGTTATATATTTTTAATTTTTACTTTTTTTGAGACAGAGTCTCGTTCTGTTGCCCAGGCTGGAGTGCAGTGGTGCAATCTCCATTCACTGCAAC
>NW_012101920.1:3803265-3804346 GCF_000951045.1 Mandrillus leucophaeus
ATACCAAATCAGGAAGCTCTCAAATAATGAACGCCAGTACAGAGGTGATAGAATTATATGACAAAGATATGAAAGGAGCTGTGATAAAAATGCCCAAGGAGCAATTACAAACTTGCTTGAAGCATGAGGGAAAAAATTAAAAATTTTCTCAAGAGAAATTAGATATAAAGAAGGCCCAATGGAAACTTTAGAACTGAAAAATACAATAATTGAAATTGGATGGGCTCAACATCAGAATAGAGAGAACACAGGCAAAATGGAGCGATAGTAATCATCCAGTTGGAACAACAGAGAAAAAAATAGAATGGAAAAATAATCACAAGAGTTTCAGGAACCCCATGGCATTGTAACTAAAGATCTAACATTCATGTCAACAGGGCCCAGAAGGAGAGGAGAGAGACATGGGACTGAAAAGTGTGGAAGTCCTCACCTCCATTGCTGACAGAATCTTGGAAACTGTGACTTTAAATGAAATGATGTACAAGTTCTTTTTATTTTTATTTTTTGAGATGGAGTCTCACTCTGTTACCCAGGCTGGAGTGCGGTGGCACAATCTGAGCTCACTGCAACGTCTGCCTCTTGGGTTCAAGCAACTCTCCTGCCTCAGCCTCCTGAGTAGCTGCGATTACAGGCACACACCACCACACCCGGCTAATTTTTGTATTTTTAGTAGAGACAGGGTTTCACCATATTGGTCAGTCTGGTCTTGAACTCCTGACCTCGTGATCCACCTGCCTCAGCCTCCCAAAGTGTTGGGATTACAGGCGTGGGCCACCACACTTGGCCACAACAACAAGTTCTTGAGTAATGTCGTTTCATTATAATGGTGAGAAAAAAAAATAGTTTTATTATGTACTTTTTTTTTGTTTTTTGCTTCAAGTCACAGTTTCCAAGAACCTATTGACATTAAGGGAGGACCTAATAAACTCAACGAAATAATAGCTGAAAAGATTTGGCAGAAGGAAGTTTGCTCATCCAGTGCTAAGAGAAAAGAACTGTCAACCCAGAATCTTATACCTAGCAAAAATGTCCTTCAGAAATGAAGGGGAAATCAAGACATTGTCAGATCAAAGAAAATAAA
>NW_012101920.1:3804851-3806867 GCF_000951045.1 Mandrillus leucophaeus
CCAGTTCTTGAGGGTTTTGGAATGTCTTATTAAGACGTTGATTTTTGTTGATTTTTGCCCTAAAGGCATCAGGCAGCCACAGAAATACTTTAGGTAAAGGATCAATGTATTCAGATTAGTGTTGCCAAAATCACCCCAGATATTAGGTAGAAAATGGATTGCAAAGTAGCAAGAATAAAACAGGGAGCCCTCTGAAACTCAGAAGATGGTGGCTTAGATTAGAGTAGCGGTCCCTTGTAGAGAAATACAAATATTCCAGGTTTAGCTAAAGGGTAAAAATACACAGAATTTGGTGATTGATGAATTGCGTTAAAAGATAATTTTCAAAACAGGTAAAATGATGACTGTCATACAAATGTAGAATGAACATGTGTCGAAGGTTCTACTTAAATCGTTAATTAAATGAAGGAACAATGTTGAATATTAAAACTAGTTCAAAGGGTAATTCAAAGAACTCACACATTTGTATATCCCGAATGATGAAATGAATATTCAAAAGGAGGCAAATCTAGCTTTGTGGACAGTGGGGGTGGGGTGGATGGGATTCAGTTGAACCTCTGCTGGACGGGACATAATTTGCATCTTTAGAGACTAGAATAATTTTGCATTGTTTTCACTTACCTACAATTTACAGAGAAGTAGAATAGCTCCCACAGAATCAAAAACAGATAATTCTCGAAAGGTGCTTGCTAGAGAATGCCCAATTTTCCATTGAAGTGCAGATTATTCCCTAGAATTGCTCTGTGTGTGTGTGTGTGTGTGTGTGTGTGTGTGTGTGAGAGAGAGAGAGAGAGAGAGAGAGAGAGAGAGAGGAGGGGGAGGGAGAGGATTAAATATAGCTCAAATCTTGTATGAGCAACTGCAACCTCCGCCTTATTTACAGAACGAGTGTATGTGTATATAAACTAGAAGAGAAACAGATTAAAAAGCAGGGACAACCTCCTTTTTGTACTTAATAACTTACTAATAGCATTTTCTATGGTATACATATTATTTTACAACATCATTTCTAATGATGGCAACCTCTAGTTTACAGATTTGCCATGATTAATTACACCAGTCCTCTGAGACATTTAGAGTATTTCCAGTTTTTTCTCCAAAGAACTCTATTCTCAGATGTGTGCATATTTCCTTAATTATTTCCTCAAAGGGGAGTTCCTGGAAGTAGTATTTCTGGGTCAAAATGTAGACATAATTCTGCCTCTAGAAAGGTTGTGCTAATTTACTTCACCACCAGTAAAGGGTTGGCATAGCTAATTTATTCCCTGTGGATACTTTCTAAGTATTCTTAGTCTTCTTTATACATATTCCATTTTATGATTAATCATCCCATTTTTGCTGGTATTTTTCTTTACAGTGAGTTTAAAATGTATCTTGATACCCCACTGTGCAATTTTCTCCAAATTGGCTTTTCTTTCCTTACAAATGAAGGATATATATGAATCTTAGGCATAGAATCATGTTGTTTACTCATTAAAAAGATTTTTTTCCCTTCATAAAATACATGATTCTGACCCAGTTCATTAGTTTGGTAAGTGGAATTGGTAGCAGCCTGTATATTATGATTGGGGGAGGCCATAGAAATCACTCTTTTGTAATCTTCAAGCACCAACTGTGAAATCCTGTCATGACAGAGTCATTCATAGGACTGGAAAGTTCTGACCTTCTTGGCCTCACAGATCATCCAGGCCAGTGATCTTGTAACTGCTCAATGGTTCATTTTAATCACTGCCCAGGTAGAGCCAAGTTACCAAGACAGAGGAATTGCCATAGGGATTGCAATAGCTGGCTGAACAGGAGACCAGAGCCTCTGTAAAAATTTGGAAGCTAGGGTTTTTCAAGGATAGTTGAATGGGCAAGGGAATGGGTGCTGCTGATTGGTTGTGGATGCAGTCGTAGGTGTGTGGAAAACAGTCCTGTGTACTGAGTCCACTCCTGGGTGGAGGCCACAGGATCAGCTGAGTCAAGAGTCATGGGTCTGGGTGGGGCTGTTGGTGGTCAACAATGCAAAAGCCT
>NW_012101920.1:3811922-3817920 GCF_000951045.1 Mandrillus leucophaeus
ATGTTGGCCAGGCTGGTCTAGAACTCCTGACCTCAAGTGATCCACCCGCCTGGGCCTCCTAAAGTGCTGGGATTACAGGTGTGAGCCACCCGTGCCTGGCCAAGCCAACATCTTTAGAGTAAGACCCATAAGGCCTGATCATGCTGACCCACACTCACCACCACTGCCAGCCCTGATTTCTTCTCCTATCTTCAAGCTTCTTTATTCTCCCTTTAACATGCTGGACACGGGTCTGACTCAAGGCCATTTATTTCTTCCACCTAGAGCCCACCTCCCTCACATATCCACTCTGTTGATTACCTCGTCTCTTTCAAGTCTTTGCTCAGATGACACCTTCTTCATGAGAACTTCCCTAATCATCCCTCACCCTATTTAAAATCACAATAACCACCACTAACAATTCCTATCATTGTCCTTGGTTTATTTCCCTTCATGGTCCATCACACCATGAGACATTATAAGACACTCACACACACACACACACACACACACACACACACACGTAAGCATATATATCTTATTGACTGTCTGAAAGCACAACAAACACAGCAGATTTTCTCCCTTTTGTTCGTAGCCATAGCCCCTGTACCTAAATAATGCCTGGCACATGGTGGGCACCTGATAAATATTTGTGGAATTAATTAAAGAATGATATCAGCTCTCAAATTTTTGTTTAAATAGAATGCTCACCCAGTATTTTAGATTTTCTGGCATTTCTTTAGAGTAGTGTCTTTACTTTTTTCAATAAAACTGGTTAGAAATCAAAGCTAGAAAAATAAATATACCAAATTATGGCTTCTTTCTGCAGTGCTTCTGCTTTGGAGAAGAGAAAGGCATTGGAGAGAGAGAAGGAAAAGCATATATAACTTTCTCTTTTTTAGCGCTTGCTTGGTTGACACTGGTCAACTTTGTACTGACAAAGGAAGGGTTCCCTATGTGTAGCAAGAATGGTCTGAGCTGTTCATGGCAGATATTGATTCCATGAGAATGTTTTCAAAATAATGTATTCATTTTTATTATATGAAAAACACATACTACAGAACATATATTTATGAAAAAAGAATGTAAAATGAAGAAAACCACAAAATAGGTTACAACATAGGGAGGTACCAGTTCTTGAGGGTTTTGGAATGTCTTATTAAGACGTTGATTTTTGTTGATTTTTGCCCTAAAGGCATCAGGCAGCCACAGAAATACTTTAGGTAAAGGATCAATGTATTCAGATTAGTGTTGCCAAAATCACCCCAGATATTAGGTAGAAAATGGATTGCAAAGTAGCAAGAATAAAACAGGGAGCCCTCTGAAACTCAGAAGATGGTGGCTTAGATTAGAGTAGCGGTCCCTTGTAGAGAAATACAAATATTCCAGGTTTAGCTAAAGGGTAAAAATGCAGAGAATTTGGTGATTGATGAATTGCGTTAAAAGATAATTTTCAAAACAGGTAAAATGATGACTGTCATACAAATGTAGAATGAACATGTGTCGAAGGTTCTACTTAAATCGTTAATTAAATGAAGGAACAATGTTGAATATTAAAACTAGTTCAAAGGGTAATTCAAAGAACTCACACATTTGTATATCCCGAATGATGAAATGAATATTCAAAAGGAGGCAAATCTAGCTTTGTGGACAGTGGGGGTGGGGTGGATGGGATTCAGTTGAACCTCTGCTGGACGGGACATAATTTGCATCTTTAGAGACTAGAATAATTTTGCATTGTTTTCACTTACCTACAATTTACAGAGAAGTAGAATAGCTCCCACAGAATCAAAAACAGATAATTCTCGAAAGGTGCTTGCTAGAGAATGCCCAATTTTCCATTGAAGTGCAGATTATTCCCTAGAATTGCTCTGTGTGTGTGTGTGTGTGTGTGTGTGTGTGTGTGTGAGAGAGAGAGAGAGAGAGAGAGAGAGAGAGAGAGGAGGGGGAGGGAGAGGATTAAATATAGCTCAAATCTTGTATGAGCAACTGCAACCTCCGCCTTATTTACAGAACGAGTGTATGTGTATATAAACTAGAAGAGAAACAGATTAAAAAGCAGGGACAACCTCCTTTTTGTACTTAATAACTTACTAATAGCATTTTCTATGGTATACATATTATTTTACAACATCATTTCTAATGATGGCAACCTCTAGTTTACAGATTTGCCATGATTAATTAAACCAGTCCTCTGAGACATTTAGAGTATTTCCAGTTTTTTCTCCAAAGAACTCTATTCTCAGATGTGTGCATATTTCCTTAATTATTTCCTCAAAGGGGAGTTCCTGGAAGTAGTATTTCTGGGTCAAAATGTAGACATAATTCTGCCTCTAGAAAGGTTGTGCTAATTTACTTCACCACCAGTAAAGGGTTGGCATAGCTAATTTATTCCCTGTGGATGCTTTCTAAGTATTCTTAGTCTTCTTTATACATATTCCATTTTATGATTAATCATCCCATTTTTGCTGGTATTTTTCTTTACAGTGAGTTTAAAATGTATCTTGATACCCACTGTGCAATTTTCTCCAAATTGGCTTTTCTTTCCTTACAAATGAAGGATATATATGAATCTTAGGCATAGAATCATGTTGTTTACTCATTAAAAAGATTTTTTTCCCTTCATAAAATACATGATTCTGACCCAGTTCATTAGTTTGGTAAGTGGAATTGGTAGCAGCCTGTATATTACGATTGGGGGAGGCCATAGAAATCACTCTTTTGTAATCTTCAAGCACCAACTGTGAAATCCTGTCATGACAGAGTCATTCATAGGACTGGAAAGTTCTGACCTTCTTGGCCTCACAGATCATCCAGGCCAGTGATCTTGTAACTGCTCAATGGTTCATTTTAATCACTTCCCAGGTAGAGCCAAGTTACCAAGACAGAGGAATTGCCATAGGGATTGCAATAGCTGGCTGAACAGGAGACCAGAGCCTCTGTAAAAATTTGGAAGCTAGGGTTTTTCAAGGATAGTTGAATGGGCAAGGGAATGGGTGCTGCTGATTGGTTGTGGATGCAGTCGTAGGTGTGTGGAAAACAGTCCTGTGTACTGAGTCCACTCCTGGGTGGAGGCCACAGGATCAGCTGAGTCAAGAGTCATGGGTCTGGGTGGGGCTGTTGGTGGTCAACAATGCAAAAGCCTAAAAAGACAACTCAAGAACTTAGGTTCTACAGTACTGGTGTTACCTGCAGGAGTAATTGAAGAAGCTGCAGATCTTGTGACTTCCAGAATCATGGCTGGTCATTCTTTACACCTACATCGTAGCAGAATAGCTCCTCTCATCCTCCTAACCTGGCGGTCTTTCACAAGTTTTACAAAGGACATTTAGTTCTGAAGAAAAGCGATTATCATTTAACCTATAAACTAAATTTCTTCCAATGTTAGCTTGGCCCAAGCCTGAGAATGACTAAGGGCAGTTTTGAGATTTTGAGATTAAAGGCAAGATGAGGGCTGATTAGATCAAATCCCTTTCATTGTCTTAATTTTCTCACTGTTACAATTTTTGTAAAGATGGTTTCACTCTTATATAGGATGGAGGGGCATTACCTGTGGGGCAAACTCCTATGTCCTGGTTCTCCTTGGTTAACATCTCCACCCTTGACTTCCAGATTATATCAACCCACACCATTTTCTGTGGCTATTGAAAAGCCTGAAAGTGACAGAGGAGACTGAGACTCTACGGGGATAGTGTCAGCCAAATTGGAGGGTTGGACACTCATGGAGAAGTGACTGGTCAGCCCCAGGTAGTGGACTGTCTAGGCCAGTGGGGAGTCACTTAGCCTAGTTTGCTACCACCATGGCAAATGAAGAGCAAGAGGCTGAGAGTTAGAGAAGCAAGGAAGTCCAAGAAGAATTGAGAAGTTGCATGAGATAACATCTAATTCTAATATAGTTCGAAAAATACTTAGCTTGGGTCCCTGCACTTCTGTCAAAGACACTGACTATGTTATCACTTAAGGAGAGATAATATGGAGGTCTTCTCAAAGCAAATACTTCTTGCAGATTGCTAGGCTACATGGAGTCCTGAATTACTGTCTTAAGAACCCAGTTTCAGAAAAACTCCCTTCAAAACTATCACTGTGGGTGAACACTTAGTGCCAGTGAGTGAACTTAAAATCAGAAATGCAAATGTCACACTGAAATAGATTATCTATAAAGTCGTCGTCCAGATGAAAGAGCATATGGCTACAACTAAGTGTCTCTTTTTAGATTATGATAAGCATGAAAATAAACTTCTTACAGATGGATCGACCATCAGCCTGAGTTTATGCATCCCTAAGAGTCCAACTTTTCTGAAAAAATTCCTGGAGTAGTGGTTAAGAGCTTATTTTCCAGATTCAGGCAAACAAAAGTTGGAATCCTGGCATATTTCTCTTAGTTTTTGACCTTGAGTAAGATGCTTAACCTCACTAAAACAAAATTTGCTCATCTGTGAAATAGGAATAATAATAGAATCTGCCAAACAGAAATGTTGGGAGGACTAATTGAAATAATGCACATAAAGGGCTCAGCATTCCACAGTGTGCAGAACAAGAGTTCAGCCAATGCTAGGCATTAATATTAACATCCTGCTTGAGAAAAATATTTTATTTGTTTTGGAAAGTAGGTGCCAATAGGAATAGCACATGAGAACTGAGGCTAATTCAGTCAGTACTGTGATGATATATATCTTCTTTTATGATTATATTTTAAGTTCTAGGGTACATGTGCACAACATGCACGTTTGTTACATATATATACATGTGCCATGTTGGGGTGCTGCACCCGTTAACTCGTTATTTACATCAGGTATATCTCCTAATGCTATCCCTCCTCCCTCCCCCAACCCCACAACAGGCCCGGTGCGTGACGTTCCCCACCCTGTGTCTAAGTGTTCTCATTGATATATATCTTCAGAGTTTGGAGAGAATGCTCTGAGAAGAGAAAGTCAATGGGATTACAGAAAGGGCATGCTGGCAACATGGAAAACAATTTTCACCTACTTAGTTAAGTTGTACCTTAACTTCATAGAATAACTATAGAAACCTAACTGCAGCCCAGTGCTAGAGATGGGGATGCTAATAGATCTGCATGAGAAAGTGCTCTTCACGATGGCATCCACATTAATTGTAGAACAGTGACTCCCCAGTGGTGGACAGAGAGACCAGACATTTGGTGGAGGGGGTTGAAAAAGCCTCAAGTCAACATTTTAATAGAATTTTATTGGAGTAGAATCTTGGCTTGTGGGGAGATGTGGAATGTATAGGGATTCCACAGAAGGCAAAATTACTTCCATTTCTCCCTGGAGAGACTTGTCAAACAGATTTCTATGAGATCTGTGCTTAAAGAGTTGAGAAATACTACCGTAGACCAGAGGTTGGCAAACTAAGGCCCAAGGCCAAATCTGGCCCACTGCTTGGCTTTGTAAATAAAGTTTTATTGGAAGGTATCCACACCCATTCATTTACATATATTCTGTGGTTGCTTTCATGCTATATTTGCTGAGTTGAGTAGCTGCAATAGAGACCTGGGGGCTCTCAAAGATTAAAACATTTACTCTTTGGCTCATTACAGAAAGTTTGCTGACTCCTGTGGTAGATTATAAAGGCCTAAAGAGCCCCATCTTATCTCTAGAGTTTGCATGGAGGCAGTGTACTATTTCCTTTCAACAGGAATTTTGTCACCACAATTTGCTGGTTTCTTCATAACTGTCCTTGAATCCTTTAGAGGTATAATTGTGATTCTGTTCAAGACATTGTAAAGGCTTACTATTATAGTAAAATTAGGAATTCTAAGCAAATTCTTAATTGTTTCAGCTGCTTCTTAGAACTGGAAATTTCGGTGAACTTATCAGAATATTCTTTGCTAGGAAAAGAAGCCAATAAAAAATGTTAGAGATTTTAAACCAGGGCTAAGAAATTATTAAGAGTATCAAATTTTAAAGGAAGAAAAGACAAAGGAAAAACAGAACAAATTATACATGGATTGGTGACAATTTAAGGCTGAAAATTAGGTGTAATAAAACTACCACCACCA
>NW_012101920.1:3817970-3831660 GCF_000951045.1 Mandrillus leucophaeus
ATTTGTTTTGGAAAGTAGGTGCCAATAGGAATAGCACATGAGAACTGAGGCTAATTCAGTCAGTACTGTGATGATATATATCTTCTTTTATGATTATATTTTAAGTTATAGGGTACATGTGCACAACATGCACGTTTGTTACATATATATACATGTGCCATGTTGGGGTGCTGCACCCGTTAACTCGTTATTTACATCAGGTATATCTCCTAATGCTATCCCTCCTCCCTCCCCCAACCCCACAACAGGCCCGGTGCGTGACGTTCCCCACCCTGTGTCTAAGTGTTCTCATTGATATATATCTTCAGAGTTTGGAGAGAATGCTCTGAGAAGAGAAAGTCAATGGGATTACAGAAAGGGCATGCTGGCAAAATGGAAAACAATTTTCACCTACTTAGTTAAGTTGTACCTTAACTTCATAGAATAACTATAGAAACCTAACTGCAGCCCAGTGCTAGAGATGGGGATGCTAATAGATCTGCATGAGAAAGTGCTCTTCACGATGGCATCCACATTAATTGTAGAACAGTGACTCCCCAGTGGTGGACAGAGAGACCAGACATTTGGTGGAGGGGGTTGAAAAAGCCTCAAGTCAACATTTTAATAGAATTTTATTGGAGTAGAATCTTGGCTTGTGGGGAGATGTGGAATGTATAGGGATTCCACAGAAGGCAAAATTACTTCCATTTCTCCCTGGAGAGACTTGTCAAACAGATTTCTATGAGATCTGTGCTTAAAGAGTTGAGAAATACTACCGTAGACCAGAGGTTGGCAAACTAAGGCCCAAGGCCAAATCTGGCCCACTGCTTGGCTTTGTAAATAAAGTTTTATTGGAAGGTATCCACACCCATTCATTTACATATATTCTGTGGTTGCTTTCATGCTATATTTGCTGAGTTGAGTAGCTGCAATAGAGACCTGGGGGCTCTCAAAGATTAAAACATTTACTCTTTGGCTCATTACAGAAAGTTTGCTGACTCCTGTGGTAGATTATAAAGGCCTAAAGAGCCCCATCTTATCTCTAGAGTTTGCATGGAGGCAGTGTACTATTTCCTTTCAACAGGAATTTTGTCACCACAATTTGCTGGTTTCTTCATAACTGTCCTTGAATCCTTTAGAGGTATAATTGTGATTCTGTTCAAGACATTGTAAAGGCTTACTATTATAGTAAAATTAGGAATTCTAAGCAAATTCTTAATTGTTTCAGCTGCTTCTTAGAACTGGAAATTTCGGTGAACTTATCAGAATATTCTTTGCTAGGAAAAGAAGCCAATAAAAAATGTTAGAGATTTTAAACCAGGGCTAAGAAATTATTAAGAGTATCAAATTTTAAAGGAAGAAAAGACAAAGGAAAAACAGAACAAATTATACATGGATTGGTGACAATTTAAGGCTGAAAATTAGGTGTAATAAAACTACCACCACCACCAACAAAGTACATGCTGAATGAGATTTTCGTGTAACTACTAAATCTGCTGTCCTTCTACCCAGGTTGTTGGAACTGTGTGATATGCTTATTTGCTTAAGCTTTGACAGTGTCCTGTGGGGATTGACTTGTTCAAATCAGGGGCTTTGAAGATACTCACAAAGACACATATTTTTCAAATATACAATTTCAGATCAGCGTGCATTCAGCTGTGGCAGTGGTCCTCATTTTGCCCCCCAGAGGATGTTTGACAATGTTTAGAGACAATTTTGGATTTCAGTGGAGGTGGGAGAATCTGCTACTGGTATTTAGTGGGTGGAGGCCAGAGGTGCTACTAAACATCCTACCATGCACAGGAAAACCCCCCAACTATAAAGAATTTTCTGGCCCAAAATGTCACTCGTGCTAAAATTGAGAAACATGAATGTATAGGAGGTGAGATATTTCAACATGGAAATTGTACTGTCATTGAAATCTCATACAGTGTATTTACATTAGGATTACCTATCTTTATTTATTTAAGACTCTGTCATGAGGCTGGAGTACAGTGGCATAATCTCCACTCACTGCAGCCTCGACCTCCCTGGGCTCAGGTGATCTTCTGACTTCAGCTTCCCAAGTAGCTGGGACTGCAGGCATGCACTACCACACCTAATTTTTATATATATATATTTTTTATAGAGACAGGATTTCACCATGTTGCCCAGGTTGGTCTTGAACTCCTGGACTCAAGCAACTCACCCACATTGGCCTCCCAACATGCTGGAATTACAGGCATGAGCCACCGCACCCAGCCAGGATTAACTACTATTTATAGCCAGTGAAACTATTATAGTTCGAATAAAAGATTTCTCTTTTAAATAAACGTATGTTAGTTTAAAAAGTCAATTTGAAGAAAAATGTTAACTAAATAATGCTATCGATGACAAGTAGATTTGTTACATAAAATATAAAGGAGACAGTTGAATGAATTAATTTTTAAAAACTGCCCTAAACTATTAAGTGAATGGGATTATTTTCAAATTGTCATTCTTTGAAACAATGTCAGTGTTAATCCAAGTAGTTCCCACATGCTACCATATTTAGTAAGTCTTCCTGTTTTATTTTCGCTAAACAATACTGAGATATTTAAGATAAGCTTTTAGTCCTCTGGATACTTAGTGGCTCTTCTGGTGTTCTTAGGACAGTGTGCTAGCAGTTGAAATTGGGAGTTTAGTTTAATGGATTACATTTCTCCTTCAGTGTCTCTCTCAAACTCAAGATGGCAGCTCATGCTGCTCTGTTTCAAAGGCCACCATGTGCCACCTTTTGCAAGCCACCCATCTCAGGTGCCCGCATCCGGAAGTACTTTTAGAAGTCTTTGTCGGCAGCCCCGAGAGGGAGACACAGCATCGTCTGAAAGTACTTTATAAATATTTATGACATTGACTTGCAAATTACAGATAAAATACCTGAAAACATAGTGAAGAGCAAATTTGGTCCCAACTGAAGAGGTTTTGACTCAGTAGACCTTGGCTAGTCTCTAGGAATCTGCATATTTAGCAATTATCCTGAGTGATGCTGGACCAGTGAGAATCACTGAGGTATGATATATGACAATAAAGGAAGGCTCTTGATTGCACACATTGCTCTCAACTTTGGTACTGTCTACTTTTGTACTGTGTATTGGTATGTTATAGTTTGACATCGCAGACTGCCTGTTCATTAATTAAATTTGAGTTTTCCTTATCTTCTAATGAACCAATATGTTTTCATTTGTCCTTACTACTTAATAAATAAAAAGAAAAATAAGAAATGAGAAAAAAGTCCCCTAGACTTAATACAGATGGGTCCAAAATGGAAATCATTAGGCATGCTGAAACTGAAGAACCTTTAACTTGCATTCAGCAGCTTTTGGACATAAGCCAGGCAAACACTGGTTCAACTGTGAAGAAAATGAACACATTTTTTAAACTGTTAGAAATGCTGTCATTGAAGTCTGAATCTGAAAACTGAGGGATAATTAGGAAATTTAAAATATCTTTCTTGGTGAAGATATCTTTTCTTGCAGTGGGCATAAATTTTGCACACGTTTAGCATGTTCAGTTTTTGAACACATTCTTGGGGCATGTACAAAAGCAAGAGGTTGCCAATAGTAGAATGACAGCAAGAAACCTATTTTTCACATCCTTTATTTGAAGAAGCAGAGTGACAGTCATTCCCACTGTAATTACAGTCCTCAGGTGGTGGTAATATTTTAAGGGAGCCAATTGTCTCATCGGTTATTCAGACATAAGCAAGATGTTGATAGGACTCTCCTTGCCAACCATAGTACTGAGAATGTTCATTTTCACGGCTGAATCTCCACCCTGAAGAGGATTTGGTGCTTGAACTCTTACCAATGGCTCTTGTAACTTGCCTTCTTAGAGTTATTCAGTCTAGTGGTTAATTAGACTGTGATCTGATGGCAAAAAAAAAAAAAAAAAAAAAGGACTGGAGAAGAATATAGATGACATTTGTTAGATTAGGCTGTAATTTTCAGATCTTGCTTTAATATCTGTACATCTTACTGTCTTTTAAAAAATTTAAACATTCTATTTTGAGATAATTATAAATTCACATTCAATTGTAAGAAATATTACAAAAAGATCCTATATCCTTTACTCAGTTTCTCTGGTAGTAAAGTCTTCCAAAACTACAGTACGATATCATAACAAATATATTGACATTGATATTGATGTAGCCAAGCTACAGAACAGTTCCATTGCCACAAGGATCCCTCATGTTAACCTGTTACAGCCAAACCCACATCTCTGGGCTCCCTCTCTCCTCCACCACCACATTCCTAACTTCTGACCATCGTTAATCTGTTTTCCATTTCTATAATTTTGTCACATCAAGAATGCTATACAAATGCAATCATGTAGTACGTAAGATTTTAGATTTGGCTGTTTTTTTTTCACTCAGTATAATTCTTACAGAGATTTACTCAAGTTGTTGCAGATATTAATAGTTAATTTCTTTCTATTGCTAAGTAGTATTCCATCATATGGAGGAAATACCACCATTTGTTTAATCATTCACGCACATTATCAGGCTTTCAGGTTTTGGCTATTTTGAATAAAGCTATGAATATTCATATACAGATTTTTTTTTTTTTGTCTGTGAGGATAAAAGTTTTTATTTCTGTGTCATAAATTCCTAAGAATGAAACTGCTGGTTGTATGTTGCTTATTTCATTTTTTAAAGAAACTACCACTGTTTTTCAGAGTGGCTGTACCATGTTGCATTCCCACCAACTATGTATGGGTCATCCAATTTTTCCACCTCCTTGTCAGCATTGGGTGGTGGTGGTATTATTATTATTTCAGCCAATCTGATAGGTATGTATGGGTAGCCCTTGTGGTTTTAATTTTCACTTCCCACATAGGTAGTGCTATTGAACATGTCTTCATGTGCTTCTCGACCATCTGCACACGCTCTCCGGTGAGATGTCTGTTCATGACTTTTTCACATAGCAAAAGTTTTCATTTTGGTGAGGTCCAGTTTATCAAATTTTCCCTCTGTGGATTGTGCCTTTGGTAACAGGTCTAAGAACTCTGTCCAGACTGTGATCTCTTGCATTTTCTTTTTATCGTTTTATTTAATATTTAGGTCTATTTTTAGCCATTTTTTATTTAAGGTGAGTGTTTTAATGTTTAAGTCGACGATTTCCCCCCGCCCCATGGATGTCCAATTGCCTCGGTACTGTGCATTGAAAAGCTTGCTTTTCTTCCACTGAATTGCTTTTCCACCTTTGTCTCTGTGTTTTCATATTGCTTGGTGGATTTAATAACTGCAGGATGGAAACCAATAGAATTGACTAATTATACTAATACCTCTGGGTATTTAAAAAATAACAGAATCCTCTTTCATTTAATTTACAGGGGTTTTTTTGGTTTTGTTTTTGTTTGTTTTTTTTGGTAGTCTCTCTCTGCTGCCCAGCCTGGAGTTGAGTGGCATGATCTTGGCTCACTGCTGCCTCTGCCTCCCGGGTTCAAGCAATTCACGTGCCTCAGCCTCCTGAGTAGCTGGGACTACAGGCATGTGCCACCACTCCCAGCTAATTTTTATATTTTTAGTAGAGATGGGATTTTGCCATATTAGCCAGGCTGGTCTCAAACTCCTGGCCTCAAATGATCCACCCATCTCAGCCCCCCAAAGTGCTGGGATTACACGCATGAGCCACCGTGCCCAGCCATAGAGTATTAACTTTTATTAAACAAAACAAAAACTAACGAACAAAACCAAAACCTATTCTTATGATCCAGAGAAAACACTGTTTACATTTTGGGTTTTTTGTTTTTGTCTTTTTCCATGCATTTTTAGTGTAGTGGAGATCATGACCTAAATGAAATTTTGTATTCTGCTTCACCCTTCCCCACAATAACATATTATGAACACTTTCCTATGTCCTTGGAAATTCCTTCTGAAACTTGTTTCAAATGAACCACCTATGTTATCCTGCAGATAGATAACTTACGTACTATAGATGTAGTATAATTGACTATATAAATATTGTGTATATTATCTATATTACTATTTTTATAAAATAATTGCCTATGTTATCTTATAGATGCATAACATTTCTTATAGATATATTCTATATATATACCATAATATGTACTACATATTTACTATGTGTACCATTTATTATATATAGCTACTGTTACTTTATAGATAAGTAGGTATATTACATTATATATTATAGAAATATTATAATTTACTTTGTGACTCCTTATTGTTGAAATTTGAGTAATCTCTATTTTTTAATTGAAAATAATGCTGTGAACATTTTATTGTACATTCGGTGGGATCGGACACATATCTTACCCTCTTTATTTAGAGCTAAACTTCGGAGTAGAGTGGATTTCCTTTTTTCACCCTGAACAAAGCAGTTAATTTATGTTCAAGTTTCTGAGACAGAAGAGAAAAATGGAATATATAAACATTGCAGACAAGTAGTAGTTAACTTGAATTCCTCCCACATCTGCCAGGTACTGATAGAATTATAAAAGGTTTTAAAATTGACTATGGTTTGAAGGACCAAATATTTTATGTAGACTTTATTTTGTTTCTTCTTATTAGCTCAGAGGTTCTTAAACTTTGTAGTGCATAAAAATTATGTATCGGTAAAGTATACAAAACCACATATGTATGGTAATTGGAGGTGATTTAAGGATGGAGGATAATCATGACTGAAGAGAGTGCACCCATCTGCCCTTGAATATGGAATTCATTTTGTTTTGGGTTTTTTCCTAAGGATAGATTTCTATTCTTTTTTCTTTCCTTTTCTTTTTTTTTTTTTTTGAGACAGAGTCTCGCTCTGTTGCCCAGGCTGGAGTGTAGTGGCGCGATCTCGGCTCACTGCAAGCTCCACCTCCCGGGTTTACGCCGTTCTCCTGCCTCAGCCTCCCGAGTAGCTGGGACTACAGGCGCCCGCCACCTCGCCCGGCTAGCTTTTTGTATTTTTTTTTAGTAGAGACAGGGTTTCACCGGGTTAGCCAGGATGGCCTCGATCTCCTTACGTTGTGATTGCCTGCCTCGGCCTCCCGAAGTGCTGGGATTACAGGCGGAGCCACCGTGCCCGGCCTGATTTCTATTCTTTTAAGGTTATTTATTGTCAAGTGACCTTTAAAGATCACCAGTCAAATATAATAGTGCCACTCAGACATTTGCCATCAGTAAATACTATTATTAATTTATACTCATTTGCCAAGCGTGGTGGCTCACGCCTGTAATCCTAGCACTTTGGGAGGTCGAGGTGGGCAGATCACGAGGTGAGGAGTTTGAGTCCAGCTTCACCAACATGGTGAAACCCCGTCTCTACTAAAAAAAATACAAAAATTAGCCGGGAGTGGTGGCGCTTGCCTGTAATTCCAGTTACTCAGGAGTCTGACACAAGAGAATCGCTTCAACCCGTGAGGCAGACGTTGCAGTGAGCCAAGATAGCACCACCTCACTCCAGCCTGGGCGACAAAGCGAGACCAGACTCTGTCTCAAAAAAAAAAAAAAAAAAAAAAAAAAAAAAAATTATACTCATTAATTTTTAGGTTTAAAAAAAATCTCACTTTATTTTGCTTTTTGAGAACATTGTTTTTCATATGCTCATTAGCTCTTTGCATTTTCTCTCTCTAGCATTACTAATATTTTAAAGTACTAGTGTATTTTTTACCAGTTATTTTCTTCAGGGTAGTTTTGGTTGCTAGAATCAGACCCCCATTCAAGCTAGCTTAATTAAAATTTGCAGTGATGTTGATGGTGATGGGTTCCTTGGGATATAGATGATTTCCAAGAAACCCAGAGGAAAGGCTAGATCTCAATATTAGGAACTGAAAGATGGTGAAGAACTAAATTGTCTCTTTTACCTAGAGTAGAAATGATCTAGTTCCCTGTAGCAGGTTCCACTGCTTAACTCTCCTGCAAGTGATTCAACATGGCCAACAACTTCTGTGTAAACCTACCAGCATTGACCTTTCAATTTGGTCTGCACCTCTGGCAGTGATCTTCCGGTCTCTGGGTTGAATATCCTAAGTAAGAATTTGGTTGGTGTTAATCAGTCAATTATTAGCTAGTTAGTTGAGTGTCTGGTCCAACTCTTCACTATCCATTCTTAAGAATATCACATGATAACCATAAGCTGTCAGATTCTAGGATGGGCAATGAGATCTTTAGCATAGACCAAGCCCATGATTTTCAGATTTAATTGCACTTGAAATTCTAGCATGTGCCTTGAACGCCTATTTTATTTGTACTTATTTGGGATTTTTATATCTGGGACTTTTTCTGAAATATACCTAGTGATATTGCTATCAAAGCATGAGGAAATTTATCTTCAAATACTTATTTTCTTTTGATTCCAGTAATTGTCTGAATGACACATAATATGCCCATTGTGGAAATAATTTTGATTTTTAAAACTTTATTTTCCCAAAGCAACATCACATTTCTGGCTTGCAAATATTTCACAGGTGGAAACGTCAAAAAGAAAACATTTAAATGCAAATGTCAGTCAGGGGAGATGCTGAGCTCAGTCTTTGTATTTCCTTCCAGATTTATCAACGATGCTGGTTAGTATTCAAGAAAGCTTCAAGCAAAGGTCCAAAAAGACTGGAGAAATTTTCTGATGAACGTGCTGCATATTTCAGGTGTTATCATAAGGTAAGACTCAATTGCTGTAGCTTTCCAGAAATCTGTTTACAGGGAGGCAACTGGAATAATTGAGTCTGAAGAGTTGCCTAAATTATTTAACAAAGGTACAAGCAATACCTTTTCCAAGGACAAAACACCCCTAAAATAACATCTGCTTGCTAATTGTTTCAAGTAATTGACTAATGTAAAGTCACTCTTCTGGTTTCCTGCTATTTGCTGTAGCTGTTCTTGTTGTTTTCCAGTTTGTGCTATGGGACTTATCATGTTCTTATACTCCCTGTACTGAAACCCTGAGAGAATGAGGACTGGATCTCATTGTGTCTCAGACACTGCCTGATGCAGAAAGGCACTCATTCAATGCTTGGGGAATGTGGGGAGAGAAGGGAGGGGCAGAAGCAGAAAACAGGTAACTGTGGACGAAGAGGAAGTTCGACCCATTTGTTGATTTCTTTAAGTTTGATGACTAAATTTTCTTAGTAGTAGTGAGACTTCCTCACTAAAAACAGTCATTGTGTGTTAGAACTCATTAAGGTAAGTACAAGGTTTACTTACCACTTGGTTTCACAAATTAGCTAAATATTTCCCTCTACATGGCAGTATATTTCCATGGTCCTTGTTAACACGCAGCCTATGTATTTTCTTTTTTTCATGAAAACGTGTGAAAGCACATGGTTAACACTCCTCCAAGGCTCTGGTTATTTTCAGGTGGAGAAAATACTACTCTTTTGTCTGTGAAGGAACTATGCTTATTTTTATGATAGAACATTTTAATTTTGGCTTTCCATCTTGAAGATTCTTTAAGCCTCATTTGGTGAGAATTTACTGAGGCCAGGCTTCTTTGCCATTTAAAATTTTATGTGAAACCAGTCGATCTATTAGAACAGAAACTTGGCTAGGTGGGGGAAGTGAACAGTCTTTCCTTTTGTGCAAATCCACCAAAAGTAGTGACTTTTTGACATCTTATAAAGGGTCTATGTTGACACTTTGGTTTATATGATGATGAAAACAGTAGGAGAAGCTGCATTTCTTCTCAAATTAGAGAAATAAGGACTATGCTATACTTTATAGGCACATCTGTATGTACATAAGGGAAGAATAAGCACAAAACAAGCTTCTGGGACAGGTAGAAAAGGGAGTCAAGGGCGGCCTCTTCCATGTGTTTCATTTCCCTGTCACCCCATGAAGCGGTTCCACATTCCAAGGCTTCCACTCCCAGCCTTCCTTCTCTCCAAAGGAGAACCCACTTATACCTTTTTGAATTCAGATTTCCTCTATCATTTATCTTTCATCTGCCAAATATGAAATGACACTATTCAAATATATCTATTTTTTGTTCTCAGGGAAGAGTTGTTGAATTGCGAATGTATTATTGAGGCACAGTGATCCATGAAGTCAGTGATAGCATAACTCTGAACCCTGCAAATAATCTTGAGCCAAACTCTCCACTGCTATAACACTCCAAACTATTTGTATCCAGTCATTTTGAATCAGATGTATTATGGCCCAGCTATCCCTCATGTATCCAGTATTTTATCTTATAACAAGATGGCGAGCAATGCTATAAGGGTGACTTGCTTTATTTTAGCTTGAACAGCCCTTTCTTAAAAGGAGAATCAAAATACCCAGGAAGATGTTTGGCTTATCATCTAGACACAGACTGAGCTTTAGGTGGCCAGAAATTATAGTTACACATCAGGTCTTCTCTTGAGAACCTTAGCCAGTCTGTAACTTTGCAATTCACCACGAGGCCCTGTACTGTTTGGTCATTGTGTGTGGCCATTGATCCTGTTTTTGTCTTGGTAGAGTTCCAAATATGTCTGGTTCTTCACAATCCACATATCTGATTCTTTACAATTCCACATGCCAACCTTTCTGAATGTAGAAAAAATAAGAAATAGGCTCTGTTTTACTGATAGACCTATACATACCTAAGAGAAAAGAAGATAAATGAGGAATACGTTATAGGAACTCCTCAAATCCCATCCATCGGCAAATGTTGTTGGCCGTATGCTCAAAATGTATGGAGACTCTGAACACAGCTCACAGCCTCTACTGCTACCACTGGGGTCCTAGGCAGTGGACTGCCAAATTCTTGGGCTTCTAGAGTCTGTTCGAAACACTTGTATGACATTGCAATATTCTTTGCTGCAACACTCTCAGCCAAGGTGTTATAATGGTCTACGCCAGTGGTCCCCAACCTTTCTGGCATCGGGACAGTTTTCATGGAAGACAATTTTTCCACAGACGGAGTTGGGGGTGGGATTGGTTTTGAGATGAAACTGTTCCACCTCAAATGATTAAACATTAGATTCTCATAAGGAGCAGGCAACCTAGATCCCTAGGTTCACAATAGCGTTTACACTCCTATGAGAATCAGGAGGTGGAGCTCAGGCAGGAATGCTTGTTCACCTCCTGCGATGTAGCCTGGTCCCTAATAGGCTGTAGACCAGTACTGGTCCAGTACCCATCTGCTGCCCAGGGGTGAGGGTCCCTGGTCTATGCGATCACATGATTTGATTTCCTGCTGCCCTTTTAACCTCATCTCTGAGTTTCCTTAATCCCACCTTCCTCTGCTCCAGGTGCCCTGGGCTCCTCTCTTTCCTTAGAAGATGCCAAGCACCTTTACACCTGCTCTTCCCTTTTCCTGGAATGTTCTCCCCCAAGTACCCACAGAGCTCACTCCCTTACTTTGTTCAGTGCGTTGCTCCAATTGCTCCTCTAAGAGAGGCCGTTTCTTGACTCCCTTGTTGAAAATAGAACCCACCTAGTCACTGCCTTCCACATCCCTCTTATTCCTCTTCTTAGGAGGCACCATAACATAACACACTTGCTTGGTTGTTTCCTATCGTCTTCCTCTTTCCCCCGCATAAAATAAGGTCTACAGAAACAGGATTTTTGGGGGGATGGGAGACACGATTCACTATTAGTTCAGAATCTAACACATAGTGAACACTTTTAAAAGTATTGGCTGAAAAGCAAGAAATGTTATCAATAGAGGAAATGGAATACATACAGATGTCTATGTGTCATACTTTTATTTAGCTTACCAGAAGAAATCTGTACTTGAGGCATCTGAAACCAGAAAAAGGAATTTTGATTTGAAGAAAATAGGGTGGGCAGTGATGGAGGCAGAAAAAACCAGGATTTGGATGTTTTAGGAGGACAGAAAAATATAAAACCAAAATGGATGAAAAAGCTCTTGCTTGAATGTGCAATGAAGAAAGGGAAGTTGAGGACAAACTTGCTCTATTTCAGACTCTACCTGCTGGCTCTGGAATTTAATATGTAAATCTTTGGGGAACTTGGTAAGCCACATTCTCTTTCATCTATAATAATCATTAACCGAAGTTCAAAGCATTAGAACGGAAGAATTATCTACATTTAGCCTCCAAGCCCTTGATGAATTCCTGTAGCTGATTCATCCTCTACTCTTTTAGATCTGATACATTTAGTATTAATCTCTCGGGGCATATAAAAAGCTGGAGTAATTCTGAGATATGCATTTTTCATCTAAAAGCTGTGTAATTTATGAATCTTGATAATAAAATACTCGGGTTATAAGTAGCACACCGTGACCAAATTTTAGAGTTTGTTCTAATATAAATAAAGCAATTTCCAAAAGAAATGAGGAAATGTACATCATGCTATTTGATGAATACGGAGGTGGTGTGGTGCATACAGACATATCCCTCCTGGAGGAAATCTGTAGCATTGATAAGAGCGCAGTACTTCTCCCATTTTATTTTTAAAGATATTATTAAGAAGAAAATGCCAGTTTTGCATATCTGACTCTTTTTAGAAGTTTCAACACAAGAAAAAGACTGTGGAATTTTAAAATTTGGTGCCCCCTCACTGAAAATGTAGCTTGAGGTACACTCCTGCAAAAACTGGAAAATAAATATATGAATAATGCACATATAGAACAATTCATTTTTTATTTCTTTACTTCCACCATGAAGCACCCCTCAAGCACCCATAGTTGTCAGAGATGGCTGTGAATTTGATTAACTGTAATTCCAACAATATTAAGACTCCAGTGACTTTAAATATAGTTCCTGACCTTCTTGTTAAACACCAGTTCCATGTTTTCATTCAGGAAATAATGTTGCTTACACTAATGAGAAGGGGATGAAAGTTTCTGTGCATAGTTTGACTTTTTCAAGATGAGTAACACTCGAGATGAAATAGAGTAGAAAGAAGACTATCGACCGCTTTTGAGACCAAGGCAAATGGTGTGGCGGGAAGTATGCCGGTCCTGGATTTAGGAAGTCTGAGTTCCAATCCCAGCTTTGCCACCATGTATGTTTGACAAGTCACCCTCTTTCTGTGTAAAGGTGGCCTCCGAGGCAAGTTACACATTCACTTCCTCATCATCACACATGGCTGAGTCTGCAGGGATTCAGTTCACCTTGGACCAGAAGAACAAGTCCAGCAAATCCTGTGTTTAGTGTTTCCCAAAATGTGTATGACAGAGTGTGTCGAAAGAACCTTTCATGATTAAAGATTGTGTGGTCAAAGAAATTGGGAAATGCAACATTTATGGCCCCATCTTTGAGATTCATAGCCCACTGCAGCCCCTCACAGGCTCTGAAAAGTCCTACAGTTAAGAAATTGGAGGGACTTTGAGTCAGCATTTCCATGGAACTATTTTTTTTTTTTTAATTACGTATTCCAGGGAACAAATAAATTTAATTCTAGGGAACACAGTCTGGGATATGCTGCTTTCATGTGTTACTTATTGTTGTTTCAACAGTAAACAACTAGGGACGATCGTTTCTACTTTATCAAAGTCAGGGTTAATGTGTGTATTAAATGAATGTGAATGTATTTGAAAAGGGAACAACTCTCTAACTGTAGGGATTAATTGCCATTATTATTTTTATTCTGCCAAACACCTTTAGTCTTATTTGTTCTGCCATTCTATCCTTTATATAATGACTAGGTCACTTGTATCTCCTAAGCTCAATGTCCGACCTTGTTCTTGGTTTCTGCAAAAATAGGATTCTAGGCTCCACACAATGAGCTAATGTACTAAAATTTATTTCTCTGGAATTTCATCCAACTTATCTGTGTGTGTGTGTGTGTGTGTGTGTG
>NW_012101920.1:3832915-3844163 GCF_000951045.1 Mandrillus leucophaeus
GTTAGGGCCGATCCTTTCTTCTTTGGTAATGGATACCTGATTTCTAGTTGGAGACAAGGCAACCCATAGTAAAGACCCCTGTGCAGCGAGATATGTTCCTGCAACTGATTCCTGGCCTCAGGCAAATAAGCACGGAAGACACGTGCCCTTCTTTTTCTCTTGCTCTTTCCTACTGATTCGAAAATGGGTGTCAGCCATCTTGGCCCATGATACTCGAAAGCTTATGGATTGAGGGTAGCACAGCAACAGGTAGAAGCCTGGAATTGGGTGTTCAGAGCTGGTCTGTGCTCCCTGACACCATAGAACACCAGGGCAGCCCAAGGCTACCTACCTCTGGATTTGTTTTATATGAGAGGAATAAACTTCTTTCTTGTTTAAGCCTTTATAATGTTGGATTTTCTCTCATGTGCACCAGAGCCCTAGCTATTAGAGATGTAGTAAAATTTCCTCATCATCCAATGCACTCTGGATAGGGAATCCTATTATTCACAGTCAGGAGTATCCTGACATGGTCACTGTCCATTGGATTTGAATTTCTTGCAGATAGAAACCATGCTTTATTCATCTTTGTATCTATCTATCCAGCATAGTGTCTCATGCAAAATAGGTGCTTTGGATTCCACAGACCCTTAGGGTTCCCAGGAAATGATTCTTGGCCTACTTATACTAGTATTGTGTAGTAGAAATGTTAGGGAACCCTGGTGTATTGAGAATTAAAAGGGGGGTGCGACTCACATGCCAAATTCTCTGTCATCTGAGCACATGCATAGTTTTGTCTTATGGAGAAGACCCTCTAATAACAGAGATAATGACATCATATTTTAAATTTTACTTATTATTATTATTATTTGAGACAGGGTCTTGCTTTGCCATACAGGCTGGAGTGCAGTGGTGCTATCTCGGCTCATTGCAACCTCTGCCTCCTGAGCTTAAGCAGTCCTCCCACATCAGCCTCCTGAGTTGCTAGAACTGTAGGCGTGCACCACTATGCCCAGCTGATTTTTTATTATTTGTAGAGACAGGGTCTTGCTATGTTGTCCATGCTGGTCTCAAACTCATGGGCTAAAGTGATCCTCCCTCCTGGTCCTCCCAAAGTGCTGGGATTACAGGCACAAGCCACTGTGCCAGGCCTCATTTGTACACATAATTACATTTTTAAAAAATCAATCTAAAACATGCAGAAGGTTAAGAAAAATCAAATGGTATTGAAGAGCTTATCAAGAAAAGTAGTAGTGCCTACTTTATTCCCAACCTTCTGTTGTGGGTTGAACTGCAACCTCCCAAAAATATATACCTAAGGTGTAACTGCTGATACCTGTGGATGTGACTTTATTTGGAACTAGGATCTTTGTAGATGTATTCAAGTTGCAGTGGGATTATTGGATTAGGGTGGACCCCAGTCCCATAGCTGGTACCCTTA
Source organism: Mandrillus leucophaeus (assembly GCF_000951045.1). Classification (NCBI taxonomy): domain Eukaryota; kingdom Metazoa; phylum Chordata; class Mammalia; order Primates; family Cercopithecidae; genus Mandrillus; species Mandrillus leucophaeus. The sequence continues at coordinate 3,834,336 of NW_012101920.1, forward strand.
CAAGAAGAGACACAGACCCACAGAGAGAAAGCCATGTGAAGACAGGCAGAGACTGGAGTGATGCAATTAAGAGCCAAAAGTGGCAAGGACTGCCAGCAGCCACCAGACCGTAGGAGAGATGCATGGAACAGGCTCTCCCTCACAGCCTCCAGGAGGAAGCAACCCACCAGTGCCTTGATTTTGGGCTCTGGCCTCCGGAACTGTGACAGCATACATTTCTGTTGTGCAAGAACCCAGTACTTTGTTACTACAACCCTATTCTAGGAAATGAATTCACCTCCCGAGGCTTAATCACCATTGTCATTCCCTGGTGTTCATTTTCCTGGTGGTTGCCTCTGTAACTCTCAGTGATGTGTTTATAACTTTGTTTCTTGTTTTAGTAACTTCCAGCATTACCAACAGATTCCTCCCCTTTAGAAAGTTAATGGTTTGGCTCATTTATGTAATCTCATCAACTCTTTCTTCTTACTTACAAATTGTGACCCTTACTTTACTTTCAATAGATATTCTACTGTATGTGGAACATTCAGTAACATGCTTAAACCCCTGTGCCCTTCCCCATAAATGTTAGAAAGTGATTCTTATATCAGTCTCATTTGTTAACGATCTTATTGCCTGTCCCCGTTGCTTTTCTCTTCTCTATTTGTCAGGTTTTTTTTTTTTTTTTTTTTCTTTCCTGTTATTCAGTACAAGGTTCTTGTCTTACAGCAATGTGGGCTCACTCTTGTCACATGTTCCATTGTTTCGAGAGAGACTGGAAGCAAAGATTTTTTAGTTGATACAAGAAAGGACAAATTGAATATCTCTCTGGGTGACTGGCCTGAAAGCTGCCTTTAAATTTTTTTAAAATCTCTTATTTACCTCTTGAATTAATGCTAGAAAGAGAAAGCAATGGTATTCCCAGGAGGCAACATGTGACACTATGCTTAGTAGGTCTACTATTTTAATATGTGTAAATCACAAATAAAACTATCATCATACTTTATTTGCAATGGACCTAGACTCCTATTTTCTTTCAGTTATTTATATATTTATATATATATACACACACACACACATATATATATACACACACACATTCATTGTGATGGAAAACATTACAAATACTTCAGCTATAATAACATTTTTATTAGAGATACACATGTGCTTCACGAAATATTATTTTGGTCAATACCACCATTAAAACCATCAAGGACAAATTTGTGTCTATGCCTCCTCTGTCAGGATACCTTAATTGTGATTGGAAAGCTGAATGTTTTTATATGCCAGAACGACAGGTTTCAAAGGAAACACAAAGAACAAAATCAGAGAGAGAGAGAAAATATACACATACCATGTAGTATGACCATGGTTGAAACAAGGTCAAAGGTGATGTCAACCCCATGTTGTAACATCTACCGGGGCAGGAGTCACAAACGTTGGGTCAGATATCACCTGTGAGTTGCAAGTACAAGATGGTTTCAAAGCTGTGCCTCTGCAAGATTTCTTTTTTTCTTTTTGAGGCTTCCCGTCACCCTTAGAATTCTATCAAAGCTCACTGCCAATACCCTCGGCTCCGAGGCCCTGCACGATCCTGCTCCAGCACATTCCTCCGACCTGCCTTGCCACTTGTCACTTTGCTACAATGACCTCCCTTCACTTCTCCTGTCTCAAAGCCTTTGCAGTTTCTGTTCCTTTGGTCTATCGAGCTCTCCCCCATTTTTTTTTTCTCTTCCTCCAGGGATTAGCTCAATTTCAGTGCCTGAAAAGGGCCCTATATGAATACTCTATGCTACTCAGAATCACATTTCTTTAGTACTGTACTCTCCCTTTCTGTGTGGGGGATATATTCCAAGACCCCCAGTGGATGGTTGAAACCGTGTATAGTTGTCAACCCTATATATTCGATGTTTTTTCCTATACATACATAACTATGACAAATTCATAAATTAGGCACAATAAGAGATTGACAATAACTAATAATAAAAGAGAACAATTATAACAATATACTGTAATAAAAGTTATATGAATGTGGCCTCTCTCTCTCAAAGTATTTATTGTACCATACTCACCTATTTTCAGAGCACAGCTGACCATAGGTAACCTGAAACCTCTGAAACAGAAACTGTGGACAAGAAAAACTACCATATATTAAGCACATAGCCTTTCTCACTGTTGAAATTATGTTGGCCAGGTGCAGTGGCTCATGCTTGTGATCTCACTATTTTGGGAGGCTCAGGTGGGAGGATCACTTGAGCCCAGGAGTTTGAGAGCAGCCTGAGCAACATAGTCTCAACAGTCTCTCTAACACTGTCTCTTTAAAAAAAAAGTAATCTACTTGTGTATTTGTTTACTGCTAGTATACTGTAAGCTCCAGGAAGCTTACTATGTGCGTGTTGTCACCTGCAGGTTCTTGTATTCCTCACCACATTAAGATACTGAACATGGCCGGGCATGGTGGCTCATGCCTGTAATCCCAGCACTTTGGGAGGCCGAGGTGGGCAGATCACGAGGTCAGGAAACCATCTTGGCCAACAGGGTGAAACCACGTCTCTACTAAAAAATACAAGAAAATTAGCTGGGCGTGGTGGCATGTGCCTGTAGTCCCAGCTACTCAGGAGGCTGAGGCAGGAGAATCACTTGAACCCGGGAGACGGAGGTTGCAGTAAGCCGAGATCACGCCACTGCACTCCAGCCTGGTGTGACAGGTGTGACTCCGTCTCAAAAAAAAAAAAAAAAACACAAAAACCCTGAACATTTCCATCAGCAAAAGGACTTTTTGTGTTGCCCTTTCGTAATCACATCCTCCAGTCCTCCCACCCCACCACCCCAGCAGGCACTAATCTGTTTCCCATTTCTACAATTTTTTTTTCTTTTCAAGAATATGTAATCGTTTGGGATTGGCCTTCTTCACACAACATAACTCCCTTGGGACTTATCCAAGTTGCTGTGCATAGCAATAGTCCATTCCCTTTTATTGCTAAGTAGTAATCCATAGGATACATTACCAGAGTTTGCATACATTCATCCACTGAGGAACATCTGGGTCGTTTTTAGTTTCTCGTCATTACAAATAAAATTGGTATGAATATTCAAGTTCATGTTGAATGAACATAAGTTGTCCCCACCTCCTCTCCATTTCTGGGGTAAATTCTGAAGAATGCAATTGCTGGGTCATATGGTAGTTGCACGTTTAGTTTTGTGAAAAGCTGTCCAACTGTGTTCCAGAGGGACTCTGCCATTTTACGGTCCCATGAGCCATGTATGAGTAATCCAGTGTCTCTGCATTCTCACCAGCATTTGGCATTTGGTGGTGTCACTATTTTTATTTTCGTCAATTCTTTTCTTTTTGAGACAGGATCTTGCTCTGTCACCCAGGCTGGAGTGCAGTGGCATGATTATGGTTCACTGTAGCCTTGAAGGTCTGGCCTCAAGAGATCCTCTCACCTCAGCCTACCAAGTAGCTAGGACTATAGGCATGCACCGCCATGCCTGGCTAATTTTTTAATGCTTTGTAGAGATGAGGTGCCCAAGCTGGACTTGAACTCCTGGCCTCAAGTGATACCCCCTCCTCAGCCTCCCAAAGCACTGGGATTTATTTTAGTCATTCTAATAGTGACATTTCATTGTGGTTTTAATTTGCATTCCCTAGTGGCTAATGATGTTGAACATGCTTCTGTATATCTTCTATGAAATGTCCCTTTATGTATTTGACCTATTTTCTATTTTTTTTTTTTTACTATTGAGTATTGGGAGTGTGTACGTGTGTGTGTGTATGTGTATATATATGTGTCAGATATGTGCTTCCAAATATGTTCTCCTAATGCATAGATTTTTCTTTCACCCTCTTAACAGGATCTTTTGCAGAAGAAAAGCATTAATTTTGATGAGATCCAATTTATGAATTTTTACTTTTATTGCTCATGCTTTTCGTGTCAGGTCTAAGAACTCCTTGCCTGAACTTAGATCCTAAAGATTTTCTTGTTTTTTTTCTGAAGAAAGAAGTTATAGTTTTAAGTTTTATGTTGAAATATGATTCATTTTAAGTTTAATTTTTGTATTAGGAGTGAAATGTGGATTGAGTTTAATTCTTTTTCCCTGTGATTGTCCAATTCTTCCACTACCATTTGTTGAAAAAAATTATTCTTTCCTCATTGAATTGCTTTTTTACCTTTGTCAAAAATTATTTGGGCATATTTATGTGAGTCTGTTCCTGGATTCTCTATTCTTTTCCATTGAGCTGTATATCTGTTTCTCTGCCAATATCATACTCTCTTGATTACTGTAGCTATATAGTAATCTTTAATATTGGGTAGAGTGATTCATTTCACTTTATTCTCTTTTTCAAAGTTATCTAGTGGCTGTGCTTTTCCATAAAACTTAAAAATAAGCCTGTCTATATCTACAGAAAATCCTTGGGATTTTGAGAATTATGTTAAGCCTATAGATCAAATTGTAGGAGAACTGATATCTTTTCTATGTTAAGTCCATTCATGAACATGGTATGATTCTCCATTTATTAGAGGCTTTTAAAAATGTGTTTCATCAGCATCTTCTAATGTTTAGCCTTCAAATCCTGTACATTCTATTACATTTATACCTGATTCTTTCATTTAATTTGTATTAAATTTTAAGGTTTTTAAAATTGAGTATCTAATTTGTATAAGCCAGTCATTTTTGGCCTATGATATGACAAATCAATCATTTAGTTTTCCCTCCTACCCCACAATTATTTAACTAATCTTAGAAATGATTAATTGTCTTTGTGTTTTGGGAGGAGCCTCAGGTTTTTATCAGTTTATGAAAGTTTAATTTGTTTAGTCTGTCATTGGACTATTTGTTTTTGGTTAGCTTAGTTATAGTCTTAAGAAACACACAATACACATAATGAAATAAGAAAAACGAGACAAAACCAAACTTTACTTATGAAGTGAATTGATCGTAGATGTTTTTCCTCCATTCATATGTGTTTCTTACATGAATTTCTTAATAATGTGTATCTCTAGGATACAATCTATCCAGTTTCACATTTGTATGTATATGTGCATAAACACCTAAAGATAATCCAAGTACACATATAATCTCCTTATAAATGATGCCAAAAGGAAAGGGTGGGTTTTCTTAAGTTGGTGAAAAGTTTGTCAGATAGTTTTTCCATTTGGGAGAAATCACAGGCTATTATTAGCCAAGGCAGTCATTGTCCAAGAAATTCTGTTGACAAAAGATGGAAATCTACTAATTACATTTTTTTTGCAGATTTATTTTTTCTCTTTACACTTATTCTGTATGTTATTACAAAAACATTGTTTTTGTAACAAATATAAATGATTCTGAAATGTATGAACTAAAAGGAAAAAAAATCTGATGTTGGACCCTAATCCCTGTCATCAGAAAAAAATGCTAATAGTTTAATGTACATTTTCCAAACTCTTTCCTCTGTCTACACACACAGAAACACATTCTCACATACATATAAATTAGTTTTAGAGCTAAAATGGAGTAATTCATTACATATTATACATATTATATTTAAGTAGTCCATACATTCAGGTTTCCATAGAACACATTTGGTGAGCTTGTGGTTCTTGCATAAATTATAGTGGCAGTTCCTTTCATATTCAAAATATTGTGGTTAATGAGATAAATTATATGATCATACGAATTACCCTACTCCCCTTTTCCTCATGTTTTGACTTTAATTCTAAGTCAGTAATTAATGGCTATACCTCCTTAATTTAACAGCTCTAGGGTACTGTTTAGTATCAATACACCATAATCTGTTTAAGCATACCCAAATTGGTGGGCAACAATATTTCCAATTTTCTGCTAATGCAAATTATATTACAGTAAAGAACGTGTGCATCTATTTTTATGTGCTCAGACTAATATTTGTGGATGAAACAGGCTTAGAAGTGAGGTTATCAGGTAATAGCCTGCACCTTTAAGTTTTTTCTAGTTACACCAGATGTCTCTAGAAAGGTTATATAAAATCATCCACCCACTGACAGCTTATGAAAGTCCTCCTCATGTCAGATTCCATTCTCTCTGTAAATTTCAGATGTAAACTTTTCAACTTAAGCATTTTTAAAGGAAGACACAATGCACAAATGGATATTTTAGTTATTTCACATGGACGAATAAAGATCCACTCTTCAAGGAGACATCCACATTTATAACTCAGACAGGCGCTAGTCCCTATTTTAAGTGACCAAGGGCATGTAGATATTTTTGGAAAGAATGAAACCATATATATGGGGACTGGACTATGACTGTCTAGACTGGTTCTTTCTGAAGAAAATGTTAATAAAGTATTTGCTTAAACTGCCATGTTCAAGGGTCCTGGGAAGAGCTTGGATGAAATGTATTGTGGATAAAATTTTTGATGAGAACTAAGGGTGTTTCTCTTTGCTCGCTTTTCCCTGCTCACTGGCACTGTATATTTAAGTCACTGGTGTTTTTCTAGAAAAGATAATATGAAAAGATTAAAAGTTTTGTAACACATTATACAAAATCTTTTGGAAATTTTTAATAGAAATGCTTATTAGAGTACTTTAGAGTATTCTGCCATTTTAAACATAATTATATAAAAATAATTGCTATAATTTAATTGGGTTATTTGATGACACTTCAGAAACATTGTGGACTCAGAAATGGATGGTTTTCATGTTAGTTTTATTTTTGAAGACAACCTACAAAAGTTAAAGGGGCTTGTGCCTCTTTATTTTCCGTAGGATAATGACTTTACATTTTTTTTTTTAAGAATGAAATAATTTGAAGCTTCTGCAGAGCTTTGCAATTTGCATATACAAAGTGAATTGCTCACTTAATTCATTCAGTCCCACAAGGGAAAAAATAATTAGGATACAACCTACAAAGCAGGGCGGAAAATTACCTTTTAGGTAGCAGTCTTGTTTTTACTTGGTAAACATAAATATATCATCATTTGTAAATGATCATCAGCAAAATAAAGGGAAAAATTGGAAATCAGATCCTTTTTTTATAAAAATGGCTTTTGACTTTGCAGCACACCAGAAACACAGCTGATATTCCCACAAAATGCAGACTAATTGCATAATTCTGACAGGAGTATGCCAGTTCCTCAAGGGAATGTGCCTTTAAAAATCCCATTGTATGAATCTTTTTGAAACAGCAGAAGAAATTTCAACAGTTTCCCTGTCTAGTTACAAAATAATCCATTTGGAAAATTGAATTGTGTAATTTGCAATTGTTTTCCAAGTTGTTAATGCAAAACTATATTGGTAGCAAATTAAACTTTTAAAGTATGACCACTTTGTTAATTGTTGGCTGTTAAACATTTATTTCAATGAATACTATCATTTATGATGAATAAGACATCTGGAGTATGGCTTTAAACAGACAAATTAATTTGGCAGTCCATTTTTGGAAATTCCTAATTGGATGGCATAAAGATTTATCTGTAATTTAGGAGAGTGTTGAGTATTTCTTTCCTTTGATGGAATCACAGTACTTTGTGTATTTGATACTCAGAAAGCTAGAAACCAAGAACTATATAGTAATTAACTATTTCTTAAATATCTCCCTGCTTTTTTATTCCTCCTTATTCTTACCTAGGTGACAGTCTTAGTCACTTTTTACTGCTTTGTGTGCTGAGCTCTCAGGACCTCCTCTCCTGCCCTCAGGTCTGGTTCCCATCCTTCTCATGGTTAAAGGTCAAAATGTGTGGCCAAGCCAGCTGGACAAGGCTCAAATCCAGGAGGTGTCATTCCCAGAGATTCCATTTGAGTGGTGCTTCTTATAGTTGTGTGATGCAGCTGCCTTGTTCATTGTCCACTTTTACTATACATAACGTCAGCACTGTTGACATTTTGGTTGTGAGAGGCTGTCCTGTGCATTGTAGGACCTTTGGCAGCATCCTTGGCCTTGACCAACTGGATGCCAGCAGCATCTTCTTAATTCTGACAGCCAAAAATATCTTCAGACATTGCCAAATATCTCTGGGAAAGGGGAGTGGGCAAAATCTTCCCTAGACTGAGGACCACTGGCCTATGGAATCATCTTTCTAGTGCGTAAATATGACTGTTCCATTTGCCTGCTTAAGCCTCTTAATTTGTGCTTTTCAGATCTTATGATTCACCCTGAACTCCTGAGTGCAGCGCACCAGGCCCTTTAGGATCTAGCTCTGGTCCAGCTGCTCCAGCCTTATGCTCATCAGTTTCCCGTTGCCACCTTCCTCCCATCACTCTTCCTTATGTCATACCAAACTCTGCCGTCTTATGATGGCGCACGTGTAGTTTCTTTTGCCTGGAAGCTTATCTTTGTTTTCTTTGCCTCATAAACCCATGCTCATCCTTCGAGACCTACCTTAGGACTAACAAAGCCTAACCCAGAAATGATGGCCTCGCTGATGTTTTTCTCTATATTCATTTGGTGGTTTAGCAAAGAGTTACTCAATTTTCTGTGTTCGAATTACTGTCTCAGTTATTCGCCATCTGTATGAACAAATTAACCTCTTTACATCGCAACATTCTTATATGTACAATGGGAACACAAGAGTGCCAGACAGTTAGAAGACTGGAAAAAATTTAAATGACGTGATTGATGTGAAATGTTTAGAACTTAATACCTGGCATATAATTAAGAACCAAATGAATGTCAGCCACTGCCATTATTATTGTTATTATGCTATCATAATATCTTTTGTTTAAGGTTCTACAAATGGCCCACAAGCAAGGCAGGGAGTCCTCCCCCCCACCCCCAGTTTAGGTCTCGGGACCTTTGGGAACCCTATGGATCAGATTATTGGATCTTTTCCTTTGTGTGCTTCTGTTGCACTTGTGCAGACTTGGTCTAAATAATCATTCTCTGGAGTTCGCCTGCCTCTGCCACTGGTTGGGAATGGTCCAACCCTGGGTATGTTAATGACATCACCGTGCCTCTCAGCCTTCTTGCTTTCACAGTGGGGATAATGCCAATATTCACCTCTGGAAGTAGAACTTTAATTTAACAAATACTTACTGAGGGTCTACCCTGTACAAAGCATGGTTCTTGGCAATGTGGATATGGTGGCAAATACAGCAGATGAAACCCTGACCCTACTGCAGGATTTCAGTTGGGCTTTAAAGATAAAATGAAGTTGGGCTCTTAAGATAATAAAGTTAGACCAGGAGCTGTGACTCAAACCTGTAATCCCAGAACTTTGGGCTGACGCAATAGAGGAAATAGAGGGAGACAGAAAGGAATATATATAAGCAAAATATGTCGTGTACTGGTGTTACTGATAAATGCCAAAGAGAAAATTAAAGCAGGAATAGAGGATAGGAAGTACGGAAGGAGAGGGTTGCAGTTTTAAGGAGAATAATCAGGAATGGTCTCATTAAGAGGTAATATGCAAGTCACTGACGGTAGGGTGAGAGTGAGCCAATGGCGTAGCTAGAGGAAGTGTTTCCAGGCAAAAGAAGAACAAGTGCAAAGCCCGGAGCGGGAAGAATGCTTCTTGGGAGCAACAGAAAAAGACCACATAAATGAAATGGATTTCAGTTGGGCTTTAAAGATAAAATAAAGTTGGGTTCTTAAGTTAATAAAGTTAGGCCGGGCGCGGTGGCTCAAACCTGTAATCCCAGAACTTTGGGCTGAGGCAAGTGGATCATGAGGTCAAGAGATCAAGACCATCCTGGCTAACACAGTGAAACCCTGTCTCTACTAAAAATACAAAAAACTAGCTGGGCATGGTGGCGGGCGCCTATAGTCCCAGCTACTCGGGAGGCTGAGGCAGGAGAATCGCTTGAAACCGGGAGGCAGAGGTTGCATTGAGCCAAGATCGCACCACTGCACTCCAGCCTGGGCGACAGTGGGAGACTCCATCTAAAA
>NW_012101920.1:3844213-3852243 GCF_000951045.1 Mandrillus leucophaeus
GAAACTCCATAAAAAAAAAAAAAAAAAAAAAGATATTACAGTTGATTGTGCATTGACTTGATTTCAGTAGAGTGTCTTCCACATAATGACCTCTAGCATCACAATAAGGCCATGCTTGCAGAGAGGTGTATGGGAGCTTTCTGAGAGTTCCAAAGGGCTGCCCACTAGACAAGCAGAACTTCAGTGTGCAGCTTTACTTCTTCCAACTATGCAAACAGAGCCGTTTCTTTTAGAGGAACTCAGACTGTGTGGGAAGAACACATGCGGTTCGAATATATCTTGAGAAGAAGGAATCAAAGTTGGTTCAGACTGATTTTTCAGGCAGTGCCATCCAACATAATCACATGCTGGAGCCAAAAAGCACATCACCAACAAGGTAGCCTTCTGTCACTTCCTGCACTGCTCCAGGAAAGGCGAGCCGGACCGCCTTCCCCATCTGCCACAAGTCTCTGTCGAAGGAAGGATGTTGTGCTGCCTGGCGAGGTTTTGAAGGCATGGTGGAAGGAATGATGGAATGCAAATGCCGCCAAAAGACCTGAGAAGCAGAGCATCACCCATATCCCTTCTCCACGGGACTGGATGGACACCTGTATCCACCTCTACTTGGCTTTCTTCATATCCTTAATAAGTACAGTTCGAACTTGTGGTTGTGATAACAGCCAGCTGGCTATTTCTGCTGAAATGCCCATGAAGAGGATTGATGATGATGTGATGTTTTAATGCCACTGTTCCTTTCTTGAGGAAGCTACCTGAGTGTGTATAGCAGCTCACCTATTGACATATCTAAGTTAAAAGCTGAGGATGAGGATGTCTGTGCCTACAAGGACTATGTGGTGGGCACTGATGTCAGCTAAACAGGCAGAGTAAATTCGAAAGAGTTGAACTTGCTCGTGTGACTAAATGCAGTAGTTACACATTTTTGAAATTTAAAAATTGAATAACAATAGTGACTCTAGTAATAATCGGGATCTCTGCAGATTATATTAGGGAAAAGCATTGTGGAGTAGAAACAGGAAAAATGTCTTCAGTCAATGTTTAGCTTGAACCTGGCAACCATAGACATGTAGGCTTAGGAGGACAAATCGGGGGATTAAAAAAAATAGTATTTTGATGCAGAGAACAACCTTAAATGAACGCTAAGACTGTTTGCTGAAATGGTTGGGAAACAGGATAGTAGGTGATGCCAAAACATCACCTGGCTCTAATGACAATTAGGAAAATTGCTATTTTACTATAAACAGAAATGGCAGCTACCTCCAAGTGATCAAGCTGAGCCTCATTCATGGAGGGATTTTCTAGCATTCTTTGCCTTATGATGTAATGCCGTGTGAAGTCCTCAGCATCACTTGCAAAGCATTCTTAACCAAAATGTTGATCTGAATCTCATCAAACTTTTAAGTGTAACTTCCATTTTAGAAGAAGCACAGGGAATAGAAAAATGAAGGGCACTGCGGGAAAACAGACAGATCTAGAATGTGGAACATTCTGCAAGAAAACTAACGTGATCTTTTCAACAGGCAGGAATCTTTTAAAAAATATGGACTTTTCTAAATTAAAGAGACTCAGAGATACAAAGAGACTCAAGGCATGAATCCTCATGGGATTCTGGATTGGAGTGATGGTGGAGAGGCATGGGTACAGCGCTAAAAATCGTTTTGGGGAGGTTTAGGGAACCTTGGATATGGGATGGAAGTTAAATATACGAGGAACTATTGCCTATTTTCTTAGTTGTGTAAATGGCTTTGAAGTAATGTGAGACAACCCTGTTATTTTATTTTTGAGACAGAGTCTTGCTCTGTCACCCAGGCTGGAGTGCAGTGGCACTATCTCAGCTCACTGCAACCTCCACTTCCCAGGTTCAAGCGATTATCCTGCCTCAGCCTCCGGAGTAGCTGGGACTATAGGCACCCGCCACCGTGCCCAGCTAATTTTTGCATTTTTAGTAGAGGTGGGGTTTCACCATGTTGGTCAAGCTGGTCTCAAACTCCTGACCTCAAATGATCCAACCACCTTGGCCTCCCAAGGTGCTGGGATTACAGGCCAACTGTGTTATTTGTAAGAAATATTTGCTGGAGTTGTAGAGATAAATTATATAATTTACTTTCAAATCATTTAACCAAAAGCAAGTGTGTGCACGTGTGTACCCATGCACATGCACGCAAACACTCATTACATTTATATATAAAGAGAGGATAAATCAAAAAATAAAAGTAGAAAATCTTAATAATTGTTCATCCTAAGGAGAGGATACATTGGTGTTTGTTGCATTATTCTTTTAGTTTTTCTGTATTTGAAAATCTTAAAAATAAAATTTTGAAAAAGAATCATGAACACAGAATTCCTGGAGAAAAGAACAGAGGCAGAAAACAAAGAATACCTTTAAAAAAATGAAGCATGAAAAGATTTAGAAAGAATAAAAGAGGACTGAAAAGATTCCTAAAATGTCAGTCATCATAATTAGTTTAAATTGATTTAACACCTATATCAAAAGACAATGCCTTAGATTGGATAAAAGTATAATAATCCGACTTTATATTTCTAAAAATCAGTTATATGTTTCTATAAGAGATACCTACAAAATGAAAGCAAATAAAAGTTTAAAATAAACTTTAAATAAATAAAACGGTCATCCACATAATGGACTACTGCTCAGAAGCCAAAACTTCTTACATTTTCAACTGCATGGATGAATCTCACAGACATGATACTGGATGAATGAATCCAGACACACACAAAAAATATGATATTCTATTTATATAAAAAGTTTTTAAAAGAAAGAACTAATCAATGGTGATCGAGGTCAGAATGGTAGTTTTATATGTGGGCCATAATGACCAGGAAGGGGTGGGATTGACTGAAATTGTTTTTATATGTTGCTCTGTATGGTGACTACACAGTTGTATAACGAATAAAGTTTCACTGAACTGCAGTCTTGAGATTTCTGTTTTTTACTATATGTGCTTTGCCACAGGACCTGGCATCCAGATTCCTATGCTGTGTGTCTTAAATTTCATTTGAGTGGTAGCCTGCGTGGGCTTTAAACCATGGTGCCATATGTATCCACATAAAACCAAGTGGTTTTGGGAAGCTGAGTTTGTCTTCCACATTTTAAAGTGCAAGTCGGAAAGATGAGTTCAGTTGAGACTGCCTTCTTTTGAATTGACAAATACTTTATTTTTACATAGAAATTAAGATTTGCATTCATTTTTCCCACTTCCAACTGATGTACTTTTAAAGATGCAGTTTATGATTTTCAGAAATATCCTTTAACATATTTCTCTCTAAGACCATTTGCATCTTTAATTTTATTCATTTGCTGATTTTCTCAGCCTGTCATGGATTCATTCACATGTTATTATTTGATTTTTAAGGAACACTTGCTATGGAGAGTAGTATTAGGAAAAACATACCTGTTTTAGAAGCCAGAGGTTCTAGATTTGAGTGTGGCGGCATCCCTTCCTTTCTTTGAAATTATAATTAAGTTACTTCTTTGATTTTCACTTTACTGGTCCTTATAATGGGTTTAATAATAGTTTACCAAGGATGTTGTATCATCCAGAGAATTTAGTATTACTTTAAAATCATTCAGTATTCTGTGTTTGATTAAAGTGAATGGGCTTCTTTCTTGAGAAGCAGATTTATAATTGTTACTACTGGAAAGAGGAGTAGAGTGGAATTCATTTCTTTATTTCCTTATACTAGATCTGCATCCATATAATGGGACACTGTGTTAGGTTTCCTTTGAAAATTAAAAAGAAAACATGATTCAACTGCTAAAATAAAACTGATAGCCAATGTTCTAGTAGAGTTTCCTGATTATTAGGAATTTGGCTAGGAAATCTGGTCTTCTTCATACAAGAAGCAATATTATTACACAATAGGATTTGAGAGAAAACTCTATGAAAATCCTTGGCCAAAAGGAAATCAAACAGAGGGTGTATTAGCCAATGTCTGTGGCAATAATTCCAAAATCTTAACAGTTTACAGTAACACATCATTATCTGTCACTCTTTCCCTAAGTGGCTGCACATTTTTACATTCCCATCAAAAGTGCACAAAGGTTCCAGTGTCTCCACATCCTTGCTAACCCTCCTTATCTTTTAGGTCTGTGGGGTTGTTTTTTACTGATAATAGCCATCCTAACAGATAGGAGGTTGTGGTTACGATTTTCATTTGCCTTTTTCTGATGATTAGTGATGTTGAGAATCTTCTCATATATTCGTTGGTCAGTGTATATCTTCTTTGGAAAAATGTCTATCTTTGAATAGACATTTGCCCATTTTAAAATTGGCTTATTTATTTTTACTTTTATTATTTTTGCTATTGAGTTATACAAATTTCTTATGTATTTGGGCTATTAATCCTTTATCAAGGATATGGTTTGCAGATATTTTTCTCATGCTGTAGGTTGCCTTTTCACTCTGTTGATTTTTTCTTTGCTATGTATAAACATTTTAGTTTGATGTAGTCCTACTTGTCTATTTTTGCTTTCGTTGCCTGCGCTTTTGGTCTCATATCCAAGAAATCACTGTCAAGACTACTGTCATAAAGCCTTTTGCCTCTGTTTTATTCTAGGAGTTTTATAGTTTCAGGTCTTACATTTAAGTCTCTAGTCCATTTTGAATTGATTTTTTGTTTACGGTGAAGTAAAGGGTAGAATTTCATTATTTTTCATATCGATATACAGATTTTGCAGCATCACTGGTTGAAAAGCCTATCATTTTCCCATTGTGTAAACTTGACACACTTGTGAAAGACCATTTTATTGTATAAGCATCAATTTATTTCCAGATTCTCTTTCTGTTCCATGTATCTATATGTTTGCCTATGTACCAGTACCATATTATTTAGATTATTGTAGCTTTGTAGTATATTTTGCAGCAACTCTGGCTTTGTTCTTTTATGTTGATTGTTTTGACTATATAAGGTTCTTTGTGTTTTCATATGAATTTTAGCATTGCTTTTCCTATTTCTGAAAAATCCTCTGGGATTTTGATAGAGATTACACTGAATCTGTAGATCATTGTAGATAGTATGGAAATTTTAACAATGTTAAGTCTTTCAATCTATGAAAGCAGAATGCCTTCCCATTTATCTGTGTCTATTAAAATTAATTTCTTCAGTGTTTTCTAGCTTTCAGTGTACAAATATTTCACCCACTTGGTTACGTTTATTCCTAAATATTTTGGGTTTTCTTGATGCAATAATAAATGAGATCACTTTCTTAATTTTCCTTTGGGATTGTTTATTGCGAGTGTATATAAATACAACTGATTTTGTATGTTGATTTTGTATCATGCCATTTTACTGAATTTGTTTATTCTTTGTATGTTGATTTTGTATCATGCCATTTTACTGAATTTGTTTATTTGTTCTAACATTTTTGTGTGTGTGGATAGAATCTTTAGGGTTTTCTACACATAAAATTATGTCATCAGCAAATGGAGATAATTTTACTTCTTTCCTTCAGATATTGATGCCTTTTACTTCTCTTGTCTAATTGGTCTAGCTAGGAATTCTATTACCTTGTTGAATAAATGTGGTGACAGTGGGCACCTTTTGACTTGCTCCTGATCTTAGGAAAAAAAAATGTTTGTTCTTCACCATTGAGTATATGGTCTTCATCATGTTGAAGTAATTTTTTTCTATTCCCATTTTGTTGAGTGTTTTTATCATGAAATGTATTGAAATTTGTCAAATGCCTTTTCTGCATCTGTTGAGGTGATGATACACTTTTCATCCTTTCTTTTGTTAATGTGGTGTCTCCATCTTGCTGTGTAGAACCCTTGCATCTAAGAGACAAACCCCACTAGATCATGATATATTATCCATTTAATACGCTGCTGAATTCAGTTTGCTAGTATTTTGTTGAAAAATTTGCATCTATATTCATCAATGATATTGGCCTGCACTTTTCTTTACTTGTAGTGTCTTTAACTGCCTTTGGTATCACAATAATTTTGGCCTCACAAAATGAATTTGGAAGTGTTCCTTCCTCTTTAATTTTTTTGAAGAAGTTGAGAAGAATTTGCATTAATTCTTCTTTAAATGTTTCATGGAATACACCAATATTTCTTCCAACAAAGAAATACACAAAAAGCCATCTGATCATGTGTATTTCTTTGTTGGAGGATTTATGATTAATTATTGAATCCCTTAATAGTTACAGGTTTGTTCCAAGTTTCTATTTCTTCATGATTCAGTCTACATAGGTTGTATGTTTCCAGAAATTTATCTGCCTTTTCTAGGTTATCCAAGCTGTTGACTTTTTCTTGGTGTATCATCGTTCATTGTAGTCTCATAATCCTTTTCATTTCTGTGGCATCAGCAGTAGTATCTCCTTTCATTTCTGATTAGACTCCACTTATTTTCCTTAACCTAGCTGTTTGTCAATTTCATTGATCTTTCAAAAAACAATTCTTGGTTTCACTGTTTTTTCCTAGTGCTTTTCTATTCTCCATTTCATTTAGTTCTAATCTAATTTTTATTATTTCCTTTCTTCTCCTTTGGGCATAGTTTGCTGTGTTTCTAGTTCCTTGGGGTGTAAATTTAGGTTGTTTCAGGTCTCTCTTCTTTTTTAATGTAGGCATTTACCATTATAATCTTCTTTCTTAGTATTGATTTTGTTACTTCACACAAATTTTGGTATGCTGTGTATTTGTTTTCATTTAGCTAAGGATATTTTCCAAATTCCCTTTTGGCTCCTTCTTTGATCTATTGGTTGTTTAAGATTGTGCTGTTTAATTTCCACATGCTGTGATTGTTTTTCAGTTTTCCTTCTGTTATTGTTTTTTGGTTTTATTCCACGGTGGTTGGGAAAGATACTTAATTCTGTTACTGTTTTTTGGTTTTATTATGTTGTGGTTGGGAAAGACACTTAAATTCGTCAAGACTCGTTTTGTTACCTAACACATGATCTATCCTATGTGCACTTAAGAAAGTGTATTCTGCTGCTATTGACTGTATTTGTCTCTTAAGTATAATTGGTCTTCAGTGTTGTTCAAGCACTCTGCTTTCTTACTTATATTCTCTTTGGATGTCCTATCTGTTATTGAAAGTGGGGTATTGAAATCTCCTACTATTATGGTGTTGCTTTCTCTTTCTCACTTCAATTCTGTCAATCAGTGTTTACTTCATATATTTGGTTGCTCTGGTACAGGATACATATATATTATAATTGCTATATCTTACTGGTGAATTCACCTTTTTATCATTATAGTGTCCTTCTTTGTCTCTTACTTAAAGCCTATTTAATCTGATATAAGTATTGCCACCCCTACTCTTCTTTTGATTGCTGTTTATATGGGTTATCTTTTTCCATGTTTTCACTCTCAGCCTATGTGTGTCCTTAAATCTAAGCGAGTCTCTTGCAGACAGCATATAATTGGACTTGGTTTTTAATTTATCTTTTGATAGGGCAGTTTGATCTATTTCTATTTAAAGTAATTACTATGCCAGGCATGGTGGCTCATACCTGTAATCCTAGCACTTTGGGAGGCTGAGGCAGGTGGGTCACTTGAGGTCAGGAGTTTGAGACTAGCCTGGCCAACATGGCAAAACCCTGTCTCTACAAAAAAAAAAAAAAATTAGTCAGGCATGTTGGTGCACACCTATAGTCCCAGCTGCTCAGAAGGCTGAGGCAGGAGAATCGCTTGAACCCAGGAGGCAGAGGTTAGCTGAGATCACACCACTGTGCTCTAGCCTGGGTGACAGAGTGAGCCTCTGTTTAAAAATAATAATAAATAAATAATAAAAATACATAAGTATTGATGGGAAATGACTTACTTTTATCATTTTATTATCTTCTATATTCCTTGTAACTCTCTTGTCCTTATCTTTTTCTCTTGCTGTCTTATTTGTGATTTAAAAAATTATTTAGGATCATATTTTGATTCCTTCCTCATTTTCTTTTGTGTCTTTCCTACAGGTATTTCTTTTCTGGTTGCTGTGGGGCTTATATAACACATTTTATAGTTATGATCGTCTATTTTAAGATGATAACAACTTGACTTCAATCACATACAAAAACT
>NW_012101920.1:3852293-3862661 GCF_000951045.1 Mandrillus leucophaeus
TTTTTATTATTTCCTTTCTTCTCCTTTGGGCATAGTTTGCTGTGTTTCTAGTTCCTTGGGGTGTAAATTTAGGTTGTTTCAGGTCTCTCTTCTTTTTTAATGTAGGCATTTACCATTATAATCTTCTTTCTTAGTATTGATTTTGTTACTTCACACAAATTTTGGTATGCTGTGTATTTGTTTTCATTTAGCTAAGGATATTTTCCAAATTCCCTTTTGGCTCCTTCTTTGATCTATTGGTTGTTTAAGATTGTGCTGTTTAATTTCCACATGCTGTGATTGTTTTTCAGTTTTCCTTCTGTTATTGTTTTTTGGTTTTATTCCACGGTGGTTGGGAAAGATACTTAATTCTGTTACTGTTTTTTGGTTTTATTATGTTGTGGTTGGGAAAGACACTTAAATTCGTCAAGACTCGTTTTGTTACCTAACACATGATCTATCCTATGTGCACTTAAGAAAGTGTATTCTGCTGCTATTGACTGTATTTGTCTCTTAAGTATAATTGGTCTTCAGTGTTGTTCAAGCACTCTGCTTTCTTACTTATATTCTCTTTGGATGTCCTATCTGTTATTGAAAGTGGGGTATTGAAATCTCCTACTATTATGGTGTTGCTTTCTCTTTCTCACTTCAATTCTGTCAATCAGTGTTTACTTCATATATTTGGTTGCTCTGGTACAGGATACATATATATTATAATTGCTATATCTTACTGGTGAATTCACCTTTTTATCATTATAGTGTCCTTCTTTGTCTCTTACTTAAAGCCTATTTAATCTGATATAAGTATTGCCACCCCTACTCTTCTTTTGATTGCTGTTTATATGGGTTATCTTTTTCCATGTTTTCACTCTCAGCCTATGTGTGTCCTTAAATCTAAGCGAGTCTCTTGCAGACAGCATATAATTGGACTTGGTTTTTAATTTATCTTTTGATAGGGCAGTTTGATCTATTTCTATTTAAAGTAATTACTATGCCAGGCATGGTGGCTCATACCTGTAATCCTAGCACTTTGGGAGGCTGAGGCAGGTGGGTCACTTGAGGTCAGGAGTTTGAGACTAGCCTGGCCAACATGGCAAAACCCTGTCTCTACAAAAAAAAAAAAAAATTAGTCAGGCATGTTGGTGCACACCTATAGTCCCAGCTGCTCAGAAGGCTGAGGCAGGAGAATCGCTTGAACCCAGGAGGCAGAGGTTAGCTGAGATCACACCACTGTGCTCTAGCCTGGGTGACAGAGTGAGCCTCTGTTTAAAAATAATAATAAATAAATAATAAAAATACATAAGTATTGATGGGAAATGACTTACTTTTATCATTTTATTATCTTCTATATTCCTTGTAACTCTCTTGTCCTTATCTTTTTCTCTTGCTGTCTTATTTGTGATTTAAAAAATTATTTAGGATCATATTTTGATTCCTTCCTCATTTTCTTTTGTGTCTTTCCTATAGGTATTTCTTTTCTGGTTGCTGTGGGGCTTATATAACACATTTTATAGTTATGATCGTCTATTTTAAGATGATAACAACTTGACTTCAATCACATACAAAAACTGTACTATTCCACTAGACTTCTTTATGTTATTGTTGTAACAAATTTCATGTTTTTATATTATGTATCCATTAACATAATTTTATAGTTTTTATACTTTTATCTTTTCACTTCTATATCAAAATTAAAAGCTGTTTATACGATATTTGTAATGTTACATGTAATGCAATGTTATAGTACTATAATATGTATTTGTGTATAATATGTATTTGTGAAAAGTGGTGAAAAACACCCCCTTTCCAGTAAATTATATGCTTTCATTTGCTTTCATGTTTACTATCTTCATGTTACTTTCATTTCAGCTTGAAGGACTTCCTTTAGCATTTCTTATAAGGCAGATTTCTTTGTAAGAGGACTATCATGTCTTGCCTTGGTTTTCTCATTTGCAAAATGGAATGATAGTGGAAATAAATACATCTTTGAAAAGTTTTATGTGACTTGTAAATATATCTGCAAAATTTAGTTATCATAATTATTACTTTAGCATGTATATTGAGGAAGTTTCCATTATGACATTATGAATTAGTGTAGATTGCAAGGCTTGTGTGTGTTGTGTGTGTGCATGTGTGTATGTGTGTATGTGTTGTATGTGTGTGTGCACATGCCCACTAGGTGTAGTTCTGAGGTAGAAACAGAGACTGTTGCCTTAAAATCTGATTGTCCTTTGACCCATAAAATTATGACTCTGCCTGCTCTGGGAACAGTCACTTGCTTCTCTTGAGCGGGGGTGTTCAGTTGCTGATTTCCTAAACCAATTTCCTAAATGGGTAATCGTGTTCTGACTCATACAATTCCCCCTACATTTCCTGACTATTTCAGGTGACTGTCTCTTCCTCTTTGCCCTTAATGGAGATGTAATGAAGTCACATGTTTCAAAGTCGTTGCTGTGTGTCTGGCTGGGGTGGACTACTCTTACATAATGTCTCACTAGAGGATCAGAATAAAGTTGGCATACGTATTCTACTTCCACCTCAATTTCTAACCACGTTGAAAAGAAAGAGGTCTTAAAATGAGAGGTGGCTTTCAGGGTCTAAAGATCCTCTGGCTGAAAGTGTTTAGTTAGTCATTAGTGTTTCAGATGTGTTAAAAGCACAGGCTTTAGGGTCAGTTTGCTTCATTTTTTAAGCTGTGAACTTGGTTGTATGACTTTAACATTTTGCAGTCTAGTTTCCTTATCTGTGAAAAGGTGATAATAATAATATTTACTTCACAGAGCTTTTATGAAGATCAAATGAGATATTATCTATAAAAATGCTGGCCGGGCGCACTGGCTCACACCTCTAATCCCAGCACTTTGGGAGGCTGCGGCGGGCAGATCACCTAAGGTCAGGAGTTTGAGACCAACCTGCCCAAAACAGTGAAACCCTGTCTTTACTAAAAATACAAAAAAAAATTAGCTGAATGTGGTGGTGGGTGCCTGTAATTCCAGCTACTCAGAAGGCTGAGGCAGGAGAATAGTTTGAACCTGGCAGGTGGAGGTTCCAGTGAGCTGAGATCAGCGTGGGCAACAGAGTGAGACTCCATCTCGAACAAAACAAAACAAAACAAAACAAAACAAAAAAGCTAAGCACGTTATGTGGCATATGTGTGGGGACCAATGCATGTTGGCATCAGTATGATTATTTTCATTGGTCTGGCCCTTCAGTAAGTCATTGCTGGGCAACTCAAGTCTAGCTGGGTGCTGGAGAGAGAAACATTAAGTATAACAACAGATAATGCAGTAGAACCTCATGCAGCATATACGAGAACAGAGAGAAGAGAAATGTTAGTTGACACTAAGGTCAGGGCATGTTTCCTAGAGGAAGTAGATCTTGAGGGAAAAGTGAAATTTCCCTGGAGAAAAGAGGCAGGAGAGAGAGAGGCATTTGCCTTCCAGAAGCACCATGCAAGTAAATGTATGGGTGAGTTGGGTCTTTCATTCATATAGTCCATTTATAATTATTGAGTTCTCACTATGTGAGGGGTTCTGTGTTTGACTCAGGGAACACAATGATGAGCAGAGCAAAACAAAACAAAACAAAAACAAAAACAAAACCTATTCCTGCCCTATGTAGTATGTAACTCTCACTTTTCAGGCAAGACGAGCATGAAACCAATAACCCATAGGAAAGGTGTAGGACATCATTGGATGGTGTAGCCTTGAGACTGACTAGGTGTTAGGATGGGAGGTGTCCAATAGGGCCTCTGTGGGTAACTGAGATTTAAACTGAGACCCATGTGGGAATGGGAGTGAGGTAAGGAGAGACAGAGAAGGTCCTGTGCCAGGAGAATCATGGTGTCTTCTGGGAACTGAACAAAGTCCACTGTGGCTGAGACATAAAGCACATGGGAAAGGTATAGAGAGGACACTGGTGAGATAGTGTGGACAAGACCACAGGGGGTCTTGGTGGTCATTCTAAGGATGCAGGCTTTTGTCCCAAGTGCAATGGGAAATCACTGAAGTGTTCTGTTTATGCAGAGTAATATTTCAAGACTTACGTTTTGAAAAAAA
This sequence comes from Mandrillus leucophaeus, assembly GCF_000951045.1. Classification (NCBI taxonomy): domain Eukaryota; kingdom Metazoa; phylum Chordata; class Mammalia; order Primates; family Cercopithecidae; genus Mandrillus; species Mandrillus leucophaeus. The sequence continues at coordinate 3,856,331 of NW_012101920.1, forward strand.
AAAATCTGCTATGTGCAGCATGCATTAATGGGGATTAAAATGGAAGTGGAAAGACCAGTAAGTAGTTGTGACAAGATGATAGTGACTTGAATTGTAGTAGTGGCAAAAAAATAAACAAATAAATAAACAAACAAACCAGCAGTTGTATCTGGTGAGTCCTGAGGCACTTGGTGTAGTTGGAGAATAAGATATATGGTGCTGAGTCACTGACATGATATGTATGGGCAGTTTTTGAGGAGCAGGGGTATGACATTTCATGCTAAGAAATTTGCATTTATACTATGAAAAGGGCTGATGGAGATGAAGAAGCAGAGAAATGAAATAATCAGATTAGTGTTGTGCATGGAGGGTATTTATTTCTCTTCCCACCTGCTTCTTGAGCTAAGCACTTATTGAATTTAGAGTAATAGACGGGAGAAACGGCACAACATCATTGCAAGCAAAGATTGATGGAAAGCGGATGCTTTTGTGTAACAGCACAAAAGAGATATATGAAAGAGAGGTTAAACTTGTCAGTGCGAAAAGCTATTGATCTTGTAAATACTTACCCTGAAGCCACGTAAGCCTTCTCTCAGGCATGACCCAAATATTCCAAACCTCCAATGCAGCCGAGGATGCGGATGTAACTGGATAAGGGATGACCACTGTGGAAACACAATGAGCCAAGGTACTCTGTGGAAAGGGAGGGGTTTACAAAAGTGTTAAAGGAGCCAAGGGATTATAAGATAGAGGAAGGAGAGAGAGAATGTCTAGTGGAGATGGCTTTCCTCCCTGCTAGGAAGAAGGTGCCACTGGGTAGTGTTCTCAGAGCCTAAAACAGAGGCCCCATAACCATTGAGGAGCTAGGAGTAAGTCAGAGACAGAGGGAAAATATTTGGAAAACCAAATTCATTATGTACTTTCTATAATTTGGACCTCAAGTCAAGGGTCATTTTTAAGACTCTTGACACTCAACCTCTGAGTGGTCAAGAGTAAAATAATCTAGTTATGAATTGGAACACTCTTCCTTCCCTTCCCTTCCTTGGGTTGATGTGTTTAAGACACTTAACGTGGGGAGTACTCGGAAGGGATGGAATATTTGGAGGCTTTTGCAGTCGGCTGAGAAAGAAGGCTGTCTGTCCACAGAGACCAAAACAGACATAAGAACTGTTGATCAAGTGGGAGTCTTTGGGAGGATTTAAAAAACTAAAGAAGAAAGAAAAACCAAAATGTTCTTCCTCTATAAAGTTTTAAGCCTGTTCCACTTAATACGTTTCAGAAAATTTCATAAGGAAAGATAATTTGTTAACCATTCTTGCTGTGTGCTACAGATAACACTAAATTCACTTAAATACATCTTAGCTTTCAGATAGTAGACACTTTTTCAACAGGTTGTGCTCAGCTGTGCTGTGCCATACTGATTTCTGGGCCTCACTTTTGGTGTTGTACACTGGAGACATTCATTCAGGGAGTGTGTCAAACTTTTAATTGTTCATTTTCAGGTTACAGAACTCAACAATGTGAAGAACGTAGCTCGGTTGCCAAAGAGCACCAAGAAACATGCCATAGGGATTTATTTCAATGACGATACCTCCAAGACTTTTGCTTGCGAATCAGGTTTGTCTCAGGCAGGGCAGGGGGGCTTTTGCTTTTAGATTTTGAATGGATGCTGGGCACACAGTTTAATCTTTTGGACATTTCCACAGATCTTGAGGCCGATGAGTGGTGCAAAGTACTCCAGATGGAGTGTGTAGGAACACGGATCAATGACATCAGCCTTGGAGAGCCTGACTTACTGGCCACTGGGGTTGAGAGAGAACAGAGTGGTATGTAAAGAAAATTCTCTCCTCTCTTTTTCAAAACTGCTTCTGTCTCCATATAATAAAACATGAGACATCTTCATTATGTAAAGTTTTTGGGGTATAAAAATGTATAAAGAAATAAATAAAATAACCTTTTATCTAATCCACAACCTGTGTTAACATTTCAGTGTATCTTTTTCTTATTTTCTTTTTCCAATTCGTAACATGAATGTATCCACATTAATAATATCAATTAGAAATTTTGGGGAACCTGCTATGTGCCAGTTTGTGGGAAGATGCTTTACTCATCTCAGATTATTTATTATACGTTTCATAACAACCCTATGGTATAGGTATAATTACATACAGCCCTATGATATAGGTATAAATACATTTCATAGCGGCCCTATGGTATAGGTATAATTCATTTTGCACATGAGGAAACTAAAATTTAGAGGAAGTAAAGACCTTCCTTCAATTCCATTAGCTCACTAGTGTTTGATTCTAGACAATACTGTTGGGCCTATATTTACAGTGTACAGATTTTAAAATGTCATGGGCATTTTTTGGTCTTGCCTTTTTCACTTAAAATGTTATCAACAGCTTTGCAATGCTTTCAATATAATTGAAACTTTATGAATATTTCACCAAATTTAAACCCATCTAAAATCTGTAATTAAAAAAGTATATATTTTGTTGAAACACTTGAGCCAACTCTGAGCTCAGCACTCAATCTGGGAATAAATAATTTAAAATAATAATGACCAAAATATTCATGAACACTTCAGCAAAAATCAATGTTGATTTACAGAACAAACCTGAATGTGAGGAATCATTTCTTTGTCTCCTAACAGCTGAGCCTGGGGACAGGGTAGATCAGATCACAGAGCTCTGCTTTAGCTGGTTGACTTGATCTATGAGGGCATGTCACCATGGAAAGGTCTGTGGGTCATCTGGTTTGATTACGGACATGGCAGAGATGGAATTGTACTGACTCTTTCTGTAGGTGCACACTCCAATGTCAGTAAAAAAAATGCTGTCCCTCCCAGTTGGAACTCCGTCTTCATGACACATTTACGATCTGTGACTGTTTTGGATGCAACATATCTACCATAACCCATCTCCGTGGAAGTGTTATTGACCGAGACCTAGAAGCGCTGGGTAATTCAGAGGAGCCTCTTTGTAGGTTGGAAAATTGAGTTACAGAGAAGTTGAGTCATTGATGGGATTACACAACCAACCCCCAGGCTCCTCCTTCTCTGGTTCACTAAATCAGGATGCCCCAGGCAGAGAGGATACATAGGAGCCAAGCATAAAGAAAACCTGGCAGATTTTGATTATGATTCATTTTTTCACCTAGAGTGCTCAGATCAGCACTTTTCACAAATTTGTATTTGGGAAGCAGTATCCTGACTGCACTACAGTCTGAATTTAAAAATTGGTGGTGCCTAGGAGATACCTTTCCCACAGCAGCTTTCTGTGCCTCCGTTTCCTCTTCTGTTAAATAGAAATCATAGCTCTGGTCTACAAGTATCAGGGATTATTATAAATTCAACTAAGTCCTCTCAGGCCCTTTACAATGTTAGTTAGTATGACGTCAAGTGATTGTAAATAAAATGGTTACTCTACCACTATTGCTGTTATTCTTTTTAAAATTTTATTATTTTTTCCTACCTCTCTCCTGTTGTTATTCTTGAGTGAGGTAGGACTTAGAGAACTTCTAAGCAAATAGATTGATAATGATCTCTCTTACCTTTTACTTAATGTAGATAGTCTTTCTTACTTCGAAGTTTCAAGGGGGGAATACACTCAATTAGAATACATTTTTTTCAAATAATTACTAGAAATCAATGAATATTTGCTTATTGGGAGCATGAAATAATTTAAAATTTTTGAATAGCAGATAATGGAACAGATTTCATGAACACAATATCGGCATTACTATTTACTAAATTCAGCTAAAATCTATGAAAATTCAAATGACTATCTTATTATAAAACAATGTATTTAAAATACCACTAATATAAAATTGTTAATGCCACAATGTCATATGTAGGCAATCTATCATAATGATGCATAGTTGGAAATATATTTTCTATAGTAATATTTTTGTTCATATTTCACTGAAAGACTTTGACTCAAAAACTTCTTAATGAAGTTTCCAGAAATATAACAGAAATATTGTGACTGTAACTGCAGGGATGAGAATTAGGTTGCAGTAATCAGCCAAGCTTATGTAGAATAATTTTGGTTGCATTTTAGTAATCATCCAAATATGCAATGAACATTTCTTTCCAGTATTTTGCTAAAGAAAGTTCTTTGTTAAAACTAGTTCAAATATATGCATTGGCATTTTCCCAAATTATTGGCCAGTGAAGTGTATAGTATTACTGTGGAGTTTTGTTTAAATGATTTGGGATACAGTTTATTCATTTAGTTATAGAAATTACAAGTTGATCAATATAACTTTAATAACATTAAACCATGACATAGTTGTTTTGCACCTGCATGTTTTGTGAGCACAAAAGTGTGGATCTAGTTAATGTGTTCTTGGCAGGAAAAAAAAAATTGCTTTTAATGGTTTTATTGCTTTAGACTTTTATTGGCATACACATTTTTATTATGCAAATTTAAAAATTCTAAAAATGGTCTTTGCTCATGTAAATAGTGCTTAGTGTATGCTGACAGTCAGGCTGTATCATTATTATATTATTTAATAGGATCTGCATTTAAGAAATTATTTTCTGGGACTGTTAATTAATGGGAAAGGTTTATCTTTCTGAATATGCAACCAAAATCTAGAATGTGAACTTGAATTGTTTTTAAATGCCTCTATGTTCCTACAATGTCTTTGATGTTTTATTCCTGGGGATTTTAGACTAACCTTTTGTTTTTCTCCCAGAGAGATTCAATGTGTATTTGATGCCATCTCCTAACTTAGATGTACATGGCGAATGTGCCTTGCAGATTACATATGAGTATATCTGTCTTTGGGACGTCCAGAATCCCAGAGTCAAACTCATCTCTTGGCCGCTAAGCGCCCTGCGGCGGTATGGACGTGATACTACGTGGTTCACTTTTGAGGCAGGGAGGTGAGTTTAATGACTTTTAATGACTATTTTTCTGTTTTTTGTGTGTGTGTGTGTGTTCATTTTTTCCAGGCTCGCATCATATGAGGCGGTAGGTTTACATATGAGACCCAGCTGAAGTCACTTGAGGAAATTCATAGAGTTGCAATTACATAATATGAGGGGTCTTGTAAAATATTTATATATTCAACATGGCTTTTCTCTCCTGTGGAAGATTCTAATGTTTCACATGCATGATACAAATTTTCGTTCCACAGTTTGTTTCCATACCACAAACTGAAGTTGATCCAGGTAAAAATGTTAACAAGGTACCATTTCCTGGGTCAAGCTGAACAGAGGCCAGCTTCTTGATTTTGGGAAACTTTCATATTATTATTTCACTTATATTTCCTCATCTGAGCTAACCGTGGTAGATTATTAATATGAGGGGCCATGGAGTTTTTACCAGCTGCAATTTATTGAGTTCCATCTATTTGGCTTACAGTGTAAGGATTCCCATGAATACTGGAAGAGATTCATGCTCAAACTTGCTCTTTGTGATACCTACTAAGCACTTTCCGGGTTTTCTCTTTTTCCTCTTAGGGTTAATTGGGAGAGATAAAATAGTGCCAATAATATATGGGTTGGTTGCTACCTACAAAAAGACTCCTCTAGTCAGAATCCTATTTTCCTTGTCCTTAACTTTTCCCTCAGAATTTAGGATTCATTTGGAAACACTGCAGATTTTTTTTTGTTTTTTTTTGTTTGTTTGTTTTGTTTTGTTTTTGTTTTGTTTTGTTTTGTGACATGGAGTCTTGCTCTGTCGTCCAGGCTGGAGTGCAGTGGTGTGATCTTGGCTCACTGCAAGCTCCGCCTCCCGGGTTCACGCCATTCTCCTGCCTCAGCCTCCTGAGTAGCTGGGACTACAGGCGCCCGCCACCATGCCCAGATAATTTTTTGTATTTTTACTAGAGACGGGGTTTTTCACTGTGTTAGCCAGGATGGTCTCGATCTCCTGACCTTGCGTGTTGGCCTCCCAAAGTGCTGGGATTACAGGCATGAGCCACCACTCCCAGCCAGATAAATTTTCTATTTTAGAATTTTAAATGCCTAAATTTTAAGAAGTATAAGTTCTTCTGTATATGGGCTGACATTACACTGAAATTGAAAACCATCAACTTGTGATGTTAAATAACAATTGCTTGTAAAAGCAGACAGTTATTCCTGACAGGAATATGACTCTTGATATAAGGAAAGTAAACACAGAAGTTCTAAACACCCCAATCCATGTGAATGGGTAACAGTAGTGGTCCCCTCTAACTAATCTGTTCATTCCATTTTAATGAACAAAGCCCAATTATTTAAAATTTACGTTTTACCTGTAGTCTCAGCTACTCAGGAAGCTGAGGCATGAGAATGGTGTGAACCCGGGAGACGGAGCTTGTAGTGAGCCGAGATCGCGCCACTGCACTCCAGGCTGGG
>NW_012101920.1:3862920-3864606 GCF_000951045.1 Mandrillus leucophaeus
AATCCAAGCACTTCGGGAGGCCAACACAGGAGGATTGCTTGAGCCCAGGAGTTTCAGACCAGGCTGGGCAACATAGGGAGACCCCATCTCTCCAAAATTGTTCTGTTATAAAAACAATCACACATGTATGTTCATCACAGCACTATTCACAATAACAAAGACATAGAATCAACCCAAATGCTCATCAATGATAGACTGGATAAAGAAAATGTAGTACATATATACCATAGAACACTATGCAGCCATAAAATGAATGAATCGTGTCCTTTGCCAGGACAAGGATGGAGCTGGAGGCCTAATTCCTTAGCAAACCAATATAGGAACAGAAAACCAAATACTGCATGTTTTCACTTATAAGTGGGAGTTAAATCATGAGAACACATGGATACATAGAAGGGAACAACACATACTGGGGCCTATCTGAGGGTGAAGGATGGGGAAGGGAGAGGATCAGGAAAAATAAGTAATGCATACTGAGCTTAATACCTGCATGATGAAATAATCTGTACGATAAGTCACCATGACACAAATTTACCTATGTAACAAACCTGTACATTCTGCACATGTACCATGAACTTAAAACAAAAGTTAAAAAAAAGGAAAATAAGAATACTTATTCATTACTGGATATATTGTAGAAAAAAATAAAAGCTAATTAAATGAAAAAAAAAAATTAGCCAGGCATATAGTGCCACACACCTGTGGTCTCAGCTGCTCCAGACACTGAGGTGGGAGGATCACTTGAGCCTCGGAGGTCGAGGCTGCAGTGAGCTATGATCGTGCCACTACAGTCCAGCCTTGGGCGACAGAGTGAGACCTCGTCTCAAAAAAAGAAAAAAACAACAACAAAAGAAAATCCCTATAGAAAATTAATAATTTTATCGGTAAAGTTGGTGTATTTTTTCCTTTAGGTCTTAGAAATTATGTATGCATTAACTATAACCAGTGAAATCTAAGTATTGAAAATGTTTTATAATATAAATAGACTTTTCTATGACTATATATCTCAAAACACCTCCATTCATATTTCATATTGATGTGTAAGAGAATTCTGCATCGATCAAGACTCTTTGGATCTGTTTTGGACAGTACTTATTCAATTATTAATATTTTAAAATCATTTTTTATTTGCCATTTCTAATAGTAGTAGAAAAAGTGTATAGCTTTTTATGGCAGTGTTTGAAGACCAAAACCTTAGTAAATTGTATTAGTATCTCATGTCTATTTTAAACTTAAAAACATATTATCTTATTAATTTTCCAGGTATAGGATGAACACTATACATATCCTGCAAACGTTTAGTTTATTCATATTGAAATCCAATAGAACTGCTAAGAACTTAGGTGATTACTTAAAAGATGTTGCTATTTCTCCTAAGTGCAGTAGGAAACCATACTGACTTGGAGGCTGGTATGTTTGAATCTCTGTGTGTGTATGAGATGTGTGTATATGGGTTGTGTGAGTATGTGATGTAATTGTGTTAATAGTTTATAAAGGGCCAGACGCGGTGGCTCACACCTGTAATCCCAGCACTTTGGGAGGCCGAGGCAGGCGGATCACGAGGTCAGGAGATCGAGACCATCCTGGCTCGAAACCCCATCTCTACTAAAAATATAAAAAGTTAGCCGGGCGTGGTGGTGGGCGCCTGTAGTCCCAGCTACTTGGGAGGCTGAGGCAGGAGAATGG
>NW_012101920.1:3865026-3873333 GCF_000951045.1 Mandrillus leucophaeus
TGGTCAGAAAGGAAAGTGTGGGAGTTGTATGCTTAGGATCTTACTTCTCAAACAGCATGGTGTAGTATACGAAGTACTGATTCAGAATTTAGAGAAACCCTGGGTAATCTCTACTTTCTGCTAGCTGCTAACCTTGGACAAAGTTCTTAACTTTCCTTGTAAATTTATTGGAGTAATAACTTTCTTGCAGATTTGTTGTAGGTAAAGGCAGAAATGCATGTAGATGACCTGGAAGGATGCTGGGCTTCTCCTAAATAGTATCTTTGGTATTCTATTATGATTACTTTTGGAGCAGAACATGGGCTTGCAGGCTAGTGTTAAATGCAAGGTAAAATTACTATTTTAAATTTTGCCTGAAACTCAAATAAAGATAAATTTTTATAGTTACCATCAAGATGCTCAGGATAATAAGATCATTCGTGTTCCACCAAGCATGAAAGTTTCATGTCTGCCTTGCTTTATTAGTGAAGATAATTTTTTCCTTGGCTATTTTTGGATGTGTTGAAACAAGGCAGTTTTATATTAACCAATGTAATTTTCCCCATCTCTCACATCAAGAAGTGAGCAGAAGTTGTCTGTCTAAGCATATAGTTTTCACATATCCCACATGCATCTGCAAAAACTTAACAATATCCTCTAGAACACAGGAAATCTTTCTTGGACAAAGTTCTGCTCATATTCAACCTCTCTTAGAACTAGAACTGAGTGTAACTCCTGCTCAGTGGCCCCGTTTCACCCCACCAAAGCTGACAGTGGGACGTGTGCAATAGACTGAACTGGAAGTTGGAGGAAATGAAGTAAAATTACAGTTCTATCACATACTAGCTGTGGGAACGTGGATATGTCACTTAACGAGCTTTATTTCATTGCAACCTGTAAATTGGGAACACATATATTACTTGTCTCACAGGATTGCTGTGAAGATTAAATAAAGGCACATGTAAAGACACCTGGAATAGTGCCTGGATGTGGTAGGCAGCTGTATCAACCCAAACTGGTACAGAAAAGAAACTCATTGACTTCCATAAACTCAAAGTCTGAGGAGTAAAGATGGCTTCAAGCTTGGCTTAGCTCAGTGTCCAAATGATATTCCCAGGTTTTATTTGACAGTTCTGTTTCTTCTAAAATAGTTTCATTCTAGCTCCATATGGTGACTTTCAGGAGCTTCGAGATCTCCCCACACTATCTCAGTAGAAGAGAGATATGTTACTACTCTCTGCTGTCATTATATATACTATGTGTCAAGCACTGCACTTTACACAAAGCTCACAGGGTACAAATGCAATGAGGGTGGTTCTCTGAAGGCATGAAGAGGGTACTGTTGCCATCAGAGGAGGAGTAGAGGTGAGGTTTTTAAGAACTAACAAAATATGTACAATATAACATTTAATAATTGCTCAAAACAAATTAGGTCAAGAGGCTGTTTGACTGTAATTAACATTTGCACTCTCAATGGTGCTGATTTCCAGGGCAGTGGTTCTTAGCCAGAGGTGATTTTGCTCCCAGGGGACATTTGATAATGTTTGGAGACATTTTTGATTGTGACAACCTAGGCAGGGGATGTTACTGGCATCTAGTGCATAAAGGGACCAGAGATGCTGCTAAACATCCTACACTGCACAGAACAGTCTTCGACAACAGAGGATTATCAGGTCTAATCATGTGGTTGAGAAACCCTACTCTAGCAGGTGTATGAGCCATTGAAAATCATCACTGCCATTTATTGAGCCCTTACTATAAGAAAGCCTCTGTGCTAAGAGGCTCATTACCCCATTTAAACTACTCATTATCATAGAAACTAGGGGATACAGTTATTTCCATCTTAAAATGAAACTTGGGCAATGGCAAGAGGTCCAAAGACACAAGGCTGATAAATTCAGTACTCACGCTCAGATCTTTTACTTCCAAACTCTATAGATTTCTAAGAAGGCTCACCTTCTACTGGAGGTTAGCCGAGTTCTTAGTTAACTTCTGCAGAGGTGAGGAAGAGCAAGCATGCTTACATAACCAAAGCTTGCTAAATCCATTTTGGATGATGTTGTGAGCATATTATCCTTTCCCACTGAAGCAGCCTCAATATGAGTAAGGCATCTGTCAATAAGCCACAGACTTGCAAAGATGCTGGTGATGTAAATATTCCTCCTGAGCTGTGCACTGGGGTATAAATGTCCTTAGTTTGAGTTGACTTTTTGGAACCCCCTATATGTTCTCTTAGTTTGGAGTGTAGGCACATACAGCCAGGATTGTTCATCTTTCCGGGGTGGCACTCTGTGGATCACAGGTCATTAGTGTCTTCTGCACATGTTTTTCTCCTTCTCCTGGTATCAGAAAATCTGACCACAGTCTATATTTTTTGAGGAAATTCAAAATTGGAATATAACATTTTTAATAAGATGAATTGCACAATTAATGACCCTTGGAGACAGAGAATAATTAGTTTATCTTGGGGGCTAAGGGATATATTACTTATTTTGTTTGAAGTTTTCTTAGTCTTTTGTTTGTTTCTTTCCACTTCAAAGCCCTGAAACCTCACTGAGGCACATCAGACTGTCAGGGGCACTAATTTTTTTATGGGAAGATGCAATTGACATGAAGTTCTCAGGGAAGATCCAATTGACATGAAGTTCTAACTGCAGCATCACCCCCCTGGGAACCATTCTTGCAATGTGATTGTGTAGAGAAGGGTGGCAGGTGTCCAGTGCCTTTCTCTGCTAACTGTATAGCTCGCTGCTGAGTTAGCATGCTTCAATGTCAGACTTCGCCTTACCTCCTGACTGATTTAAATTAATACCCTGGGCTTTGCACCTGCAGGAGCTAGAGAAGCTCAGGTGACATTTGGCAGAACGTACTAAATAATTACTGCACATGAGTGCCTTTCTTCACGAGCCAGAGAGAGTCTCTCTTGTGCTCTTGACATGGTTTTAAGAGAAACTTTTAGGTATGCCAAAAATATGTGAAAATCCAAATTGCAAATACAAATACTTTTCCTTAAATGGAGTTTACAAGTGGTTTTTGAAATAGATTTTTATTTATTTGGATATAAAGGCATCTGAACAGCTTTAGAAAATAACTAGTTTCTTGCATATTTCACCCTAAAACCAGCCTAATTGGGGAAATAATTTTTTATTCAAGAAAAAAATTGTTTTCTCCTTTAATTGGTGAGTTTACATGTAAAATGACAATTATTTTGATAGCTTATGAATATTTTCTATTTATCTCTTTGAATATCTGAAATATATGTCTATTTGAATATTTGAAAGCTACATGTTCCCAATTTATCTTCTTAGTAGCTTCTTAGTAATCTCCCACTTCTGAATGTTTTACAGAGCATACACTTATCCTTATTGAAGAATTTAAAGCAGGCAAGCAATCCAGTATACTTAACTCCCCCAACTATGTTGAGTATAACGATTAAAATACAAATGTGCTGGATCTAACACAAGTTTGCTCTGGAGAAGTAAAATCCTCTTCTTTTATAAGAAAAAGGGAACAAACATTGTGTCATTTAAATGGCCACTTGTTATTCATTAGCATTTTCCTCAAAAATAATTTTAATTACAAAGATAATGCACATATTATAAATATTCCAATAGTAGAGGCATATATGAAATCAGAAGGAAGCATTTTCTACTCCACACAGTAACCTCTTGAATAATCATCTTAATGGATGTTCCATTATTGCATGTCTACTGTCTACCACACACTGTGCTAAGTGAGAGGTATGAGGACAAGCAAGACAAGGCCACCATTGTAAGAGGCTTAGCTAGATCCTATCCACCTCTGAGCTTCTGTGATTTTATTAAATAGCATGTGCAATTCTTGAAAGAAAGGATGACTTTTTCTGACCTTTGAGGCAAAATTAGGCACTCAGCAACATACCTTGTCTGTGGCTATCTTTAATGTAGGTGATGGCCCACTGGCATTTGTGATGACTTTATCTGAGATGGTATTTTGGAATTCTAGAAAGGACTAGTAAAAATGAATCATTCCTTCCTTCATGCGATATTCACCTAGTGCACCCTAATGCCTGGTGTGGTTTTAAGCACTGCAGATGTAGCAGTGAAAACAACATACAACTTACTCAATAGAGGAGAGAGATATAGACAAAGACAAACATTTTAAAAGGTAAAATGGATGTCAGATTGAAAAATAAAGTTGGGAAGGACAATAGACAGTGCCAAAGAATGGGTGCAGTTTTAAAGAGAGTGAGCAGGACTGGCTTTACTGAGTAAGTAATGTTAAGAGGTGAGAGTGTGAGCCATGTAGGAATCTGGGGGAAGAGCATTTCTTCCAGAAGGAAGATGGAAGAAGATGCTGAAGAGGAAGCATTCGAAGAAGAACCAGGAGGTTAGTGTGTCTGAGCAGAATCAATGGATAGGAAGCCACATGACACAGGTGGAGATGCAGCAGGGTCAGGCCATGTGGAGCTTGAAGGTGGTTGTAAGGAATTTGGCATTTAGTCTTAGTCTGATGGGGAGCCATCAGGGGCTGTGTAGAGTTGGACAACTACAGAGTTTGAGCAAGTCCCCAAGATGGCTCTCACTTCTGACACCAACTGCAAGTTCACGGGTTTCTAAAACTACCCTAAGATTTAGTAAGTCACTAAAATGACTCCCAGAACTCACCAAAAGCTATTAAACAGAGTTATGGTTTATCACAGTAGGGCATATAGAGTGAAATCAAGTAAGCAAAGAAGCACATGGGAGGGAGTCCAGAGAAGTACCAAGTGTGGAGCTTCTGTTATCTTCTCCCTGTGGAATCTAGGCATGCTGCTTTCTTCCTACCAACATGTGACATTACACATGGAGCATTGTCCACCTAGACGCCCCTGAGCCACCACTCACAAAGATGTTACTGGGCTCCGTTATGTACGTGTGATTGATTGGTGGCCCACGTGGTGGATCTCAGTCTCCAGGCTGACTGACACCACATGACCTGAAGCCCTTATCTTGAGTCATATTGTTCCTATATGTCTAGCTAAGTTTCCAGGCAGGCAAACATTACCTTGCAGGAGATCCTAGCAAAGAGCTATTTTTAGACAAGGTTAAATTATTCTCTATGCTAGAGGTGTTAAGCAAAGAAGTGACATAATCTTTTTTTTTCTTTAAGACTTTCTCAGGCTAAAACCAGTTACAGGGTATTGTAGTACTCATGTGAGGGACAAGAATGGCTGTAGGCATGTGGGTAACAGTGAATATGGTCTTAAGTGTTGGATAATGATAGGTTTTTAAGCTAAAGCCAGAAGGATTTACTGACAGATTGGATGTGGACTAAGAGGGAAAGGGAAGTGCTAGGCACCCTCCAGGAGCAGCTAAGACTGCAGAGAAAGGGTGCAGAGTGGGCACTGGGGCTGAGGATTTTCCAGAGGTCAGTTTTGGAAAGGCTAACTTCAAGGCTCATTCAGCAGTTTACCCCACTTACTAAGCCGCCATTTCATCCTGTCAGGGATTAGTAAAGCTACACATTGTGTTTGAGTTTAGAACTGTTAAAAGCACTGCTAATTCCAACCCATTTTTTATAACTGCTACTGCAGGAAGAATGTGTGAAAATGCTTTCTTCACACAAGGAGTTAGATCACATCATAAAGCAAAATGAAACAAAGTGATTTCCTTTGACTTTATGCATATCATAAGTGATAAAGAACAGACACAATTAATAAACAACCACTCTCTGTTATACTAGCTTTGTTCTATGACTACAGATAGTAGTTAATTTATTCTTTTGTTTGTTTGTTTTTCCACAAACCTTCAAGTCCAGACAGTAAGTATTAAAATTTACATCTAAAAGTGATAGCGAAGGTCTCTGTGCACATTTGAGAGGACTCTGGCTGTTAGGAAAACTGTGCTAGTGACGATGAAATGGCAGGAGGAGGGCCACAGTGTGGCCCTGCACAGTCTGCACTGGGGTCTTTCTCTTCACCCTGCACTCCAGCTAATAAGCTTTATATCTCATAAGGTGTGCTAATCCTCCAGCACAGACACTGTACTTCACTGGAGCTGGAGAAACAAAACACCCAATTTTTGCATCCTAGGTTTCTTTAGTTAAAGCTGATCCTTTTCTTAGAGGGCGATTCCTATTTCTGAATTCATATTTTCGTTCTCAAAGAAGAGGTTTATTTTATTCTGTTTTCAGCCACCCATGAGCCTCCACATCACTCTTTCTCCCAGCCACACACATTCCATTCCCATACATCTTCGTCATTATTGCTTCCCCACTGCTGTTCTGGGTTGCAAGCCGCCCCCATTTCCTTCAAGGCAAGTTTGTGGTTGTGCCTCTCTCATGAGGTTTTTCCAGAGAGTCCTGTTCTCTTTGGCTTTGACATTTTAAAGGGTTAAGATAGCAACAACAACAGATTCTAATTCAATGCTTATTTGATGCCAGATCCTTTGCTAAATACAAAACGCAATCTCTCACCATCCTGTGTGGTTTGGGAGACCTTGTTATTCACATTTGAAATATGAAGTCATGGAGACTTTGAGAAGTCAAGGAACTCGTCCAGGGTTGCGATTGCATCATGGGAGGGAGCTGGGATTGAGACTTCTTATCTTCCAGACGTTGCTCCACATCACCTGGAGCAGGGCTCTAGGAACTAGACCTGTGTTTCCAAAAATGTGGCATGAATTTGGGCAGTACAGGTGATGTTAAATAAATGTGAGTCTCACAGTGATAAGGTCATTTTCTTTTCTGTTTAGTTTTTGATCCTTTTGGTTGAATAATGGAGAAACCATTTAGTTGGATGCTGCATGCCTGACATACATCTGTAAAACTTTCTAATATACTTGTGTTACTAAGAAGTGAGCAAACTTCTAGCTCAGATCTTTGACAGCAAGAGGATGTAGCAGAGTTTTATAACAATTTTTTATTTATTTATGTATTTTTTTTTTTTTTTTGAGATGGAGTCTTGCTGTATTGCCTAGGCTGGAGTGCAATGGCGTGATCTCGGCTCACTGCAACCTCCACCTCCTGGGTTCAAGCAATTCCTTGCCTCAGCCTCCCAAGTAGCTAGGATTATAGGCACACGCTGCCACGCCTGGCTAATTTTTGTATTTTTAGTAGAGACAGGGTTTCACCATCTTGGCCAGGCAGTCTTGAACTCCTGACCTTGTGATCCACCCCCCTCGGCCTCCCAGAGTGCTGGAATTACAGGTGTGAGCCACCACGCCCAGCCTTTTAATGTAGTTTTTAAGTCTGCTTTCAACTTACAACAGGGGATACTGATTTGATATTGATGTGATGATTCCAACTTACAAAAATTTATTCATTTAAGGAAAATGAAGCAAGTTGATTAAAAACGAATCACATAGTGGCACAAAGATTTGACAACCATCATAAAAGTTGTATATGAATGATGGATGTCGACAACTGTCCCATGCTCAGAAGCCTGAGTGGCAAGTGATACATGATGTAATATCTTACATCAATTCCCATTTCTCACCCGACCAGTCATAGAAAGGGCTAGGAAAACTATTGCAGCAGCAAGTGGGCCAGATTGCCCTTATCTCCAGTGAGCACACACACGGGGCACTAGGAGAATAGACTGCTGCTTTGTCTTAAGCTGAGATCAACCAGGCAGCAATGTCAGTGATTGGAACAGGAAAGACAACAAAGATAGTCAACCGCAGAATGTCCATGTCATCTCAGTCTGTACCGAAGCAACAATTCCCTAAACTCAGACGCTGCCCTGTATAAAAAACCTCTTACCACCTACTCATTACTTGGGCTGTCCCTTGTCCTCATTTTAGTCTATTTCAATGATTTTCAACTGGGGATATTTGTCAATGTCTGGAGACACTTTTGGTTGTCAAACTGTGGGGTACCACTGGCATCTAGTGAGTAGAGGCCAGGGATGCTGCTCAATATCCTACAACGCCCAAGACAGCCCTAATAGCAAAGCATGATTGGACGACGTCAGTGTTGCTGACTTTAGTAGAGCTGAGATCAAGTCCATATTACAAGCTCCTTCGAAATTCCTCCCGAATTTATTCCTCAAAATGAAGCTCTTAGAGCCTACATGGCTAAGCCTCTTGCTTCTTCATCTCATGTCTGTGCAAGTGTGTTTTCTTCTCATAGTGTTGTTGGCCTTGCTATAGCCCCAGGGATGGAGGGAGGGGATTGTACTCCACTTGTTCAACCTGTTTTTTTTTGAGGCGGAGTCTTGCTCTCTTGCCCAGACATGAGTGCAGTGGCGTGATCTCGGCTCACTGCAAACTCTGCATTCCTGAGTTCACGCCATTCTCCTTCCTTAGCCTCCCGAGTAGCTGGGACTACAGGTGCCCGCCACCACGCCCGGCTATTTTTTTTTTTTTT
>NW_012101920.1:3874813-3877992 GCF_000951045.1 Mandrillus leucophaeus
GGGACCACAGTCCCAGGACATGCACACTTGTGCTCTGTCCACTAGGCTCAGCCCCACAGGCTGCCCCTCTTCCCACCATCTCCCCAATGTGTTGGCTTCACTTACCTGTGTCCCACCTAAAAGCTTTATATGTGCAGTTCTGTCTGTCAAGACTGCTTTTCCTGCCTTCTTTCTCAAACCACTCCCCTCCCCAGGGTAACTCAATGAATTCTCAGTGTCAGTAAAAGTTGCTTAAGGAAGCCTAGGTCAGGTTCCCAGCTATACCTTTCCTAGCACTGCCTTCTGCTTCACAATTCATTCTACAGTTATTTATTGAGCACCAAATGTAAACCCAGCCATGCTCTAGGCATTAGTGGAAAAGCTGTGAATATATCACAATAAAATCCCTGTCTACAGGGAGTTCACATTCTGGTAGAGTAATAGAAGCTCTCTTTAGTCGAAGATATAATTGTGTACTCTACATATTCTATTTAATACTTGCAGTAAGTCCAGGTGGGAGTTCTTAGCATTATGTCTGTTTACATATGAAAATGCAGATTTAGACAGGTTAGATAGCTGGCGGTAGGTCACAAAGCTGGTGAGATGCCAGGTCAGCCAGGTGAACCCTGGTCAAACTCCTGCATTCTATTATGTTGCCTTGACATGTATTTGGTATGTGGAAGAATGAATGGTTCCCAACATTTTCTGAGCTATTGGTTCCCTCTGGACTTTTGAATAATGGAATAATCCATGATTTGGAGTGACAGGCATTTCATTTAGGCAATTATTGGGAAACTCAAAAGTATACCTGCATCTGTATGGCAGCAATATTATTATATTTGAATGCTTATCTTCACAGAGGAAATTAGAAAGACCTAACTTAAACTTATTTTTTAACCTTCTCTGGGTTTCCAATCCACTGGTTTCCGTTAATGTAAGGAGTGTCGGATCACTTGGGACTACTTCGGATACAGGAAGAGCATCCAGGGTAAAAATCAATGGGTAAAGAGAAAGGAGGAATCGGGAGCATCAGAAGTCAAAGCAGGTGGCTTTGCTATTCTGCTAAAGGGTAAACCCATTAGAACATCTTTGTTCTGTGTTGAATTTTCTCTGGAGACGAGAAGCAGACATGGCTGTATGAGGTTATGTAAGACCATTAGCCCGTTTGATGTACCTTTCTTTTCACTTCCTTTTTTTGGTTTGTTTATTTTCTTCTCACTGCCCTGGGGAGTTAGCCCATCATGTGGTTTTGATGGAGGCATGTAGTAACATTTTAAAGTGTTGTAAAGCTGCTTATGAAACAGTTCCAAACACATCAAGTAGGAGGGGTGGATACAATAAAAGGACTTGTGGGTAGAGTATAGCAGAGACCCGATGGAAGAGCATCTGAAGGTCAGTTTGTGGTCATTAGCTATCCTACAACGCCCAAGACAGCCCTAATAGCAAAGCATGATTGGACGACGTCAGTGTTGCTGACTTTAGTAGAGCTGAGATCAAGTCCATATTACAAGCTCCTTCGAAATTCCTCCCGAATTTATTCCTCAAAATGAAGCTCTTAGAGCCTACATGGCTAAGCCTCTTGCTTCTTCATCTCATGTCTGTGCAAGTGTGTTTTCTTCTCATAGTGTTGTTGGCCTTGCTATAGCCCCAGGGATGGAGGGAGGGGATTGTACTCCACTTGTTCAACCTGTTTTTTTTTGAGGCGGAGTCTTGCTCTCTTGCCCAGACATGAGTGCAGTGGCGTGATCTCGGCTCACTGCAAACTCTGCATTCCTGAGTTCACGCCATTCTCCTTCCTTAGCCTCCCGAGTAGCTGGGACTACAGGTGCCCGCCACCACGCCCGGCTATTTTTTTTTTTTTTTTATTTTTAGTAGAGACGGGGTTTCACCGTGTTAGCCAGGATGGTCTCAATCTCCTGACCTCGTGATCCACCCGCCTTGACCTCCCAAAGTGCTGGGATTACGGGTGTGAGCCACCGCATCCGGCTTCAAACTGTATTTTCAGTTTGCCTCACTTTCACAGACAAAAGTAAACATTGTGCTTTTTTTTCCCTTTAAATTTTATATCCCTCTCTGTCAGGTGCTTCAGATCTGTTTTTCTCAGGTTTTTGAATACCAGATTTTCATTTTCCCAACGCTGACACCCACCCCTCTTCTCAACTGTACATTTCCTTTTTTAATTACTGCATCAGTATGGCTCATGCAACCATGATATTATTCTCAAACGTTTTGCATATGTAGATCTTGTCTCTCCAAATTAGTTCTCAGCTCCTCAAAGAAAAAGCTTATGTTTACATCCTTCACAACGGCTGTTATGCTTTGTCTCTGGTAGGTGTAACGAGTACCTTATTCTTTCAATTATAACGTAATTGTAAATGTAAAATACAACATTGATTTAATAGCTGCCTTGGCAGGGGTGGAGAAAAAGAAAAGCCTACCTTAAAGGATGTACATGTTGGCTGGGCGTGGTGGCTCATGCCTGTAATCCCAGCACTTTGGGAGGCTGAGGAGGGTGGATCACCCAAGGTAAGTTCGAGACCAGCCTGGCCAAGATGGTGGAACTCTGTCTCGACTAAAAATATAAAAATTACCCAGGCGTGGTGGCAGGCACCTGTAATCCCAGCTACTTAGGAGGCTGAGGCAGAGAATTTCTTGAACCCAGAAGGCAGAAAGGTTGCAGTGTGCCGAGATGGTGCCACTGCATTCCAGTCTGGGCAACAGAGCAAGACTCTCTCTCTCTCTCTCTCTCTCTCTCTCTCTATATATATATATATACACACACACACACACACACACACACGCACACACACACACACATACACACACAAGTTGAGGTCAAAATGTGTTCTGCTTCTGGCAATGTCCATATATTCTAAACATACACACACACACACACACACACACACACACACACACACACACACAGAGAGAGAGAGAGAGAGAGCCATGTGCACAGCATACATCTTGGAAGCAAGAAAATATGAAACTAGTTGGCTTACTGATTTCAAATGTTTACTTATTCATTCTGTCTACCATGAGATAATTTATTTTAGTTTTCATAATTTCAGCCCCATTAGTATTTTTCTAATAAGATATGTTAATGTGCAATGTTTTGGGCAAAAGGAGAAAACAGAGTTTCTGAAGTTGGGCACTCAGTGTGTATGAACCATAGTGTCTGGGTCTTGAATCTTCACAGTACC
>NW_012101920.1:3880847-3884049 GCF_000951045.1 Mandrillus leucophaeus
AGTGGCCACTTTTTCCTCTGAAAGAACTGATTAGGATTACTTCCTTCTCTTAACAAATTAATATTTCCGTGTTTGATGGAAAAAAGATGTATGAAAAACAAAACCTTACAGAATTGGATGCCAAGCAATAGAGTCAAGTTTGTATGATGGCTTAAATAAGGACAAGGTAGCAGAAAAGGTTTAAGTATTTTGAGATGTCTTCAGGGAAGAAATGAGACTTTATTGAAAATGCCTTGAATTTCAGTTTCAGATCTTCTTTGGATTAAAATGACTTAATAATTAAAATCACATGATCAACCTCATGAGCTAGTTCTTTAGATTAGCTTATTGAAAGAGCAATCATTTTTTTCCCTCTGTTTCTTCTTCTTCTTTTTTTTCTTTTAGTGGCGGGTGAAGGGGGATGGTGCCTCTGTCTATCACCCAGGCTGGAGTGCAGTGGCATGATCTCGGCTCACTGCAACCTCCACCTCCCAGGTTCAAGCTATTCTCCCTGCCTCAGCCTCCGGAATAGCTGGGATTACCGGTGCCTCCTGCACCATGCCTGGCTAATTTTTGTATTTTTTAGTAGAGATGGAGTTTCACCATGTTGACCAGGCTGGTCTTGAACTTCTGACCTCAGATCATCCGCCTACCTTGGCCTCCCAAAGTGCTGGGATTACAGGTGTGAGCCACCGCACCCAAACTCCCTCTGTTTCTTCATACATGGCTCATATTCATAAAATTCATGAAATTTGATTCAAATTTAATGGGTTTTGGCCCATTACTTAGGCCATGCCTTATATATAGAAAGCTGTCATTTGTGGTACTGGACCAACTGCAAAACATTAGATACATCTTCCTCGTTTTATTGCATTAATTGCATAGACTGGGCTAGACTAAAAAGAAAATAACAGTGGTTTAGGCTGAAAATTTGCTTAGTTTCTATGTTGTGCTAAACAGTTCTTTAGATGGGAGCAAAATTCAGGCACTGAAGCTACCGTTCAGTTTTTCAGCAAGAAATTCTGAAATGGAAGGAGTGGCATTGTGTCTTAAAATAATCAGGCCTTTAAAAACAAGCAAGCAAACAAAACAACCTCTTAGTTTACTGTTGGCATATGGATGTATCAAATTCAGAGCTTCTTTTAATATCCCTGTGTATGATTTTGTCCAAGTTCTTTAAAAATATTTATAATAATTAAATATATTTTAGTGTAGTTTTATATATATACACACACACACTAAAATATGTGTATGGCATATATATACATACACATATATACTAAAATGTATTTAAGTAAAAAACATTTATTTGTTTCTTGCCTAATTGTGTGTACCAGTCTTCCTTTATTAATGAAATTTATTTCTCTTTGTTTACCTTTACCATCTGAGGTACAGATACCCTTCTTTTTAATGCTTGATGTTAATTATCAAAACCATACAGCTTTCTGTGAAGAACTTTTCTAATGTTCCAAATATTAATTCAGCAGAGTCATACTCATGGCAAAAAAAATTAACTGCATTTGATCCATCCCGTTGAATGAAAGCTGGAGTAATATTTAATCTAGGATTTTAGGAAGGAAAGAATCCTTAAAGCCATGGTCTGTAGGGAAAGCGAGAACAGAAGCTAAGAGATATAGAATCTTCCTCTCCCTCTGCACTGGCAGTTTCTGATGAGGAGCTATTCACAGGCTGTACAAAGGAATGTGCTTGCACAGGTATTTCTCTTTGAGGGTGGTAAGGTGAAAGATAGGGAAGGTGAAGTATTTATTATACTGAAAATCAAGAAACAGCTTTTTTATTAAATTTCTCTTTTACTTTGTGATAGAAAGTATTCAGCACAGGTTAGCCTGGAGTCCCTTGGTCCCCTGCCCTTGTTAATTACAATTAATTGAACACTTTGAACATTTCGATTCTAGTTAACTTTGTTTAGCAAATGTGAACAAGAATCTTAATCTCATAAAAAATAATAAACGGGCACAGCCTAGTGGAGTATTCCAGGATTTTAGTGCATTGAACTCCTAGGCGCTGGATTTTCAGAAGCTATTTTGTTTTTGTTTTCACAGGATGTGTGAGACTGGTGAAGGGCTGTTTATCTTTCAGACCCGAGACGGGGAGGCCATCTATCAGAAAGTCCACTCTGCTGCCTTGGCCATAGCCGAGCAGCACGAGCGCTTGCTACAGAGCGTGAAAAACTCAATGGTATGTTTGGAATTTCTTCCTCGTGTCCCAGTGCCTATCACTGCAGAAAGCAATTGGCTCTTTTTTGTGCTGGAAAATATGGTCAGCATTATTTGAGCAGATGATTGATTCCTCTTCTCAATAGTGTATCACTTGGATTAAATGCCATTCCGGAATGCCTGATGTAGGCCGTTGGTAACCCCTTAACCATGCATCCCCATTATCTACTTTGCAACTCAATCGCAAGGGTGTGTAAAATTAATTTGCATGTGTATAGACATCTGTAGACACAACCATGTGGATCATCTACCTATGGAGATATGTCTTGCTATATCAGAAGTTATTTCAAATGTCAACAGAGGCCAGAGAGAAAAATGTAAATGAAAGAAGAGGGCTGAGGGAAACTGGAGTGAAATGTCAAAAGCCCAAGACCAGACAACTGTTGACGTGAGAACATGAGATTGTGACATCCATGTGGGTAGATCACTTGATTTTTCAAGGGAAGCCAAAGATTTGAGTCTGTGTGTAATACCTGCCAGTTGGTAACTGTTGGAAATTAATTCTAGTAAGACTCCAACACTGCGGGTGGGTCAAAGAGAACCTGTCTGTGGGTGAACTGCTACCCACAGTCATGCATGTGCCGTCTTTTATAGTCATTGGTATATAAAGATGCCCAAACACACAGCATACATAAACATGCCCTCAGAACATTTACTCTTTGCTTTACATTGTGCTAGGGACTTGGATTACACAAAGAATTATGTTCGCGAGGCCAGGTGCGGTGGCTGACTCTTGTAATCCCAGAGCTTTAAGAGGCTGAGGCAGACTGATCGCTTGATCCCAGAAGTTTGAGACCAGCCTGGACAACACGGGGAGACCCTGTCTTGATAAAAATACAAAAATTAGCCAGCCATGATGGTACATGACTGTAGTTCCGGCTACTCAAGAGGCTGAGGTAGGAGGATCACTTGAGCCCAGGAGGTAAAGGCTGCAGTGAGCCGAGTTTGTGCCACTGCACTTAAGCCTGAGTGACAGAGCG
The DNA here is from genome assembly GCF_000951045.1 of Mandrillus leucophaeus. Lineage (NCBI taxonomy): Eukaryota > Metazoa > Chordata > Mammalia > Primates > Cercopithecidae > Mandrillus > Mandrillus leucophaeus. The sequence continues at coordinate 3,884,044 of NW_012101920.1, forward strand.
AGACCC
>NW_012101920.1:3886209-3888566 GCF_000951045.1 Mandrillus leucophaeus
AAGTAGGAGGGGTGGATACAATAAAAGGACTTGTGGGTAGAGTATAGCAGAGACCCGATGGAAGAGCATCTGAAGGTCAGTTTGTGGTCATTAGCATCTTCGTGGGTCAGGTTGTCCAATGAAGGACACATGCCTTCGAGCAATAGGAGCAAAAGCCCTAACAATTTACACCAAAGACCTCATTTCTGTTCTATTTAGAGCTCTTAATGCATTTCGTGTCTTTACTGCACAGTGGTGATTTCTTGGCGAGATCTGATTGATTAAGGCCTTTTGACTCTCACAACTTAGAAAGAAAATGAAACAAGTTGCTGACATATAAAATTCAGGTGTCTTCACATAAAAGTCAAGAAGTCTTGCTTCTCTTAAACAATCAGAAACTATGAGTACCTTGGACGCGTATTTCCCCATTCCCCCACGTAGACACCTGACTAGGGCTGACTTCTGGCTCCTATGCTTAGACGGGACCTGTGCTCTCGGCTAGCGGTGCTCCCTGTACCCTTGGTCATAGTGGGTTTGAGCATTCATGTTCTCTGCCTGAACTCTAATGGAATTTGAGGTTGTGTCTCCTGTTCTTTTCTGTTAGTGGTAAGTGGTGTGTGTGTGTGTGTGTGTGCTCCAGATCTTCAGGCAGAGGAGAGGGAAGTCTATGTACATTAAAGAAGAATGTTTGGTACTATAGTTGTTTTGGTTTCATTTGTTTTTGATAACAATATTATTTTAGAGATTTAAATGTCATTAAAGGAAGGTTGTAGATTTATTACATTTCTTAAAAGTGGGCATTGGGGGCCGGGTGCGGTGACTCATGCCTGTAATCCCAGCACTTTGGGAGGCAGAGGCGGGCAGATCACGAGCTCAGGAGTTGGAGACCAGCCTGGCCAAAATGGTGAAACCCCATCTCTACTAAAAACACAAAAATTAGCTGGGCATGGTGGCACATGCCTGTAATCCCAGCTACTCAGGAGGCTGAGGCAGAAGAATTGCTTGAACCTGGGAAGCGGAGGTTGCAGTGAGCCAAGATTGCACCACTGCATTACAGCCTGGGCGACAGAGCGAGACTCCATCTAAAAAAACAAACAAACAAACAAACAAAAAACACGTGGGCATTGGGTAAGAGTGATTTTCCAAGAGTAAAATGAATGGGTTATTATATAGATTAAGCATTCCACCACTAGTATTAAAAATAGGATAGAATAGAAAATAATAGCATGTTATAGATTGATGATAGATTGATAGGTATACTGGCTAAAAATCTAAACTTTATTTCCTACGGTGGGTTGCAGTTAACAAAGACTTTGAAAGCAACTAGATTGTCCAAGCTGGAGAAACATAGCTGCAAGGTTTGGTATTAATCTGTCACACTACAAGTGTTTCTGAGTAACAGGTACTTTCATTACTTCTGGAACCAAGGTTGGCATTTAAGGAAGTAAATAAATATACAGTGACCTCTGCCCCAGGGGAAACCAGTGGCCACTTTTTCCTCTGAAAGAACTGATTAGGATTACTTCCTTCTCTTAACAAATTAATATTTCCGTGTTTGATGGAAAAAAGATGTATGAAAAACAAAACCTTACAGAATTGGATGCCAAGCAATAGAGTCAAGTTTGTATGATGGCTTAAATAAGGACAAGGTAGCAGAAAAGGTTTAAGTATTTTGAGATGTCTTCAGGGAAGAAATGAGACTTTATTGAAAATGCCTTGAATTTCAGTTTCAGATCTTCTTTGGATTAAAATGACTTAATAATTAAAATCACATGATCAACCTCATGAGCTAGTTCTTTAGATTAGCTTATTGAAAGAGCCATCATTTTTTTCCCTCTGTTTCTTCTTCTTCTTTTTTTTCTTTTAGTGGCGGGTGAAGGGGGATGGTGCCTCTGTCTATCACCCAGGCTGGAGTGCAGTGGCATGATCTCGGCTCACTGCAACCTCCACCTCCCAGGTTCAAGCTATTCTCCCTGCCTCAGCCTCCGGAATAGCTGGGATTACCGGTGCCTCCTGCACCATGCCTGGCTAATTTTTGTATTTTTTAGTAGAGATGGAGTTTCACCATGTTGACCAGGCTGGTCTTGAACTTCTGACCTCAGATCATCCGCCTACCTTGGCCTCCCAAAGTGCTGGGATTACAGGTGTGAGCCACCGCACCCAAACTCCCTCTGTTTCTTCATACATGGCTCATATTCATAAAATTCATGAAATTTGATTCAAATTTAATGGGTTTTGGCCCATTACTTAGGCCATGCCTTATATATAGAAAGCTGTCATTTGTGGTACTGGACCAACTGCAAAACATTAGATACATCTTCCTCGTTTTATTGCATTAATTGCATAGACTGGGCTAGACTAAAAAGAAAATAACAGTG
>NW_012101920.1:3891051-3894920 GCF_000951045.1 Mandrillus leucophaeus
AATTATGTTCATGAGTTTCTTCTTTAAGGAGAGTAAATTCATGAAATCATAAATCATAAATGAATGCACAACAGTTAACTAATGCACATCATGCATTGTGGCAGCAAACACATACATAGAGCTTCACATCTGGAAGGAAATATACAAAACAAAGAGGAATTGGGTTGGCATGGTAAGATTTGGGTAGTTTGAAACTTTACGATTGAAACATGTGGGGTGTTTGGATTTAAAGAGTGGAGGGGCAAAGCATGCCAGTAACGTGATCTGTTCCAACACAGCCTCGGGTTATTTCCAAATGACGTCTATAGGCAGCACTCCAGGATTTCAGAGCAGGGGTCAGCAAAGCTTCCTGTAAATGTTTTATGCTTTGTGGACCAATATGGCCTGCAAGTACTTAACTGCCATTGTAGCACAACTGCAGCTATGGGAAAGACATAATCAAATGAGCATAGCCATGTCTCAAAACAAACTTAATGGACATTGAAATACAAATTTCATATAATTTTCACATGTCATGAAATATTACTCTTCTTTTCATTTTCTCTCAACCATTAATAAGTGTACTTTATTTATTTATTTATTTATTTGCATATGGGTCATTCAGAAACAGTCAGGAGGCTGGATTTGGGCCACAGGACAGAGCTTATTGTTGGAAAAGAGCAAGTGCCCCCGTGAGCCACTGCTGACATAAGCATTTGTGAGAAACCAGGCTTGAAGACTTGTGTATGATCTCAGAGGTGGTGGAGGTGGGCATGCTGAGGAGGAGGCATGGAATGAATTAAGGGGTTTTGATGGTGGTTTTCATATGTCAACTTGACTGGGACACAGGGTGCCTGGATATTTGGTTAAACTTTCTTTTGAGTGTGTCTCTGAAGGTGTTTCTGAATGCCAGTAGCATTTGAATTGATAGATTGAGTAAAGCAAATTGCCCTCTGCTATGTGAGTGGGCCTCATCTAATCTGATGGAGGCCAGAATAGAACAAAAGGGAGGGTAAGAGAGAATTAGCTCTCTTTGTGGTCTTGAGTTGCGACATTGGTCTCCTTTGGCCTTCAAATCCAGACCAGAAATCATCACCATTGGCTTTCAGGCCTTAAGACTGCAGATCTTGGTGTATATATCGTATTTACTCTGTTTCTGGAAAACTGTGACTAATATAACTAATTTAGGGGTAGACATAGATAAAACAAGAGATAAATTTCAGTACCATCATACTGTGTTCAAGATCATGACCCATGAAGCCAGACTTAGTTCCAACACCAGTTCTGAAACATTCCAGCTTTGTGGAGGAGAATAAAGTTCTTGATATCCTTCAGCTCCAGTTTTATCCCCTGTAAAATGGGAGTGGTAATAGTATTTATCTTAAAGTCCTCTCTCTCTCTTTCTCTTTCTCTCGCCATCTCTCTCCGTCTCTCGCCATCTCTCTCTCTTTCTCTCTAAATGTCTAAGTAGAGCAAATGTAAAATTAGATTGAGAAGGAATGGGGAATGATATAATTTAATAGATTTTAGAGAATTAGAAACTACTATAAGAAACTCTAAGAAATAATTATATTTATTATTTTCTTATTTCAAAAGGAATCTACACATTATTGAAACATTGTAGACAACACAGCAGAGTAAAAAGAACATAGTAAGTCATCCCTCTGCCTGCCACACAAGAATACACCTGTTACTCACTTTGGAATGTGTAGCTTTCCAGTATTTTAACTAGGTGGATGTAGGAAATACAATTATATTGAATACATTGCTTGTGCTAGCTTTTTGCAAGAAAATACATACATATTGTCTCATTAAATATCATCTTCAACATCATATTTTATGGTCTTATTTTATTATATGGATATTTCATAGATTTATAAAACTATGCATCAAGGTTGAGCACAGTGGCTCACACCTGTAATCCCAATATTTTAGGAGGCCTAGGCAAGGAGGATCACTTGAGACCAGAAGTTTGAGACCAGCCTGGGAAAAATGGTAAGTTTTGGTCTCTATAAAAAATTTAGAAACTAGCCAGGTACAGTGGCTTGCACCTGTACTCCCAGCTACTCAGGAGGCTGAGGCAGGAGGATCCTTTGGACCCAGGAATTCAAGGCAGCAGTGAGCTAGGTTCCTGCCACTGCACTCCTGCCTGGGTGACAAAGGGAGACCCTATCTCTAATATATATACATATATATATGGTTATATATATATATATTTATTTATATATATGGTTATATATATTTATATATGAGGTTTTATATATATATGAATATATAACAACAACAAAAAACCTGTGCGTCAGCTTGATGCTCAATCTGTGTGCATCAGTGACTATCTGTTTAAGATAAATTCTTAAAACTTGATTGCTGAATCAAAGTTTCAGAATGCTTTTAAGGATTTGCTTTTCTTTCCAAGTAGCCTTCCAGGAAGACTTTCTTTTTGAACTAATACATTGTTGGTATTTATTTTCCCACGTACTTAGGAATTCTGGATAGTTCGATAAAGAGACATCAGTGGATGGATGGAGAGAGACAGAGGGAGGGGAATGCGAGAGAGAGAGCGAGAGCGAGCTGTGAAGTTGAATTCAGGTCACTTAAAACTTACAGGGCGACATGTCATTGCATTAGGGTTGTGTGGCTATTCCATTAGCTCCCTTTAGGCACCTCAAGAAGTTTGTCTAAGATTGTCTTGTTCGTAGAGCCATCAATTAGCATTAATGGTTTTGTACTTGAAAGGCGGGTTCTGCCTGCTCACGCACATGTTTTTCCATTTACAACCTCATTATTTCCGCTAAAAATTAATCAGGAATATGAGTAAATCGTTTGGATTATCCCTTTGCAAATTTAACTAGAAAATAATGTCACCTGCTCTTAATTTGCTGTGTGCTTAATGGGTTCTATAAAATAAATGTGATTTTTAAAGCCACGGCATCCTGTTGTAGATGGAAATGAGTAAGCTTCAATGTGGGATCTGAATCTTAAGGAGTTAAACGAGGGATTGTGAAAACTTAAATCAATGTACTGTAATCAATCTCTGATTAGGGGATACCATGTTAAAATAAAACAAATGAAGGCAACATTACTGGCTCACCCTGCCTAGGTTATTGTTTTGCCTTTTCTGGTTATTGAGAGTGGATCCACATAGACCTGGCTGCATTCCCTACTAGGAACTGCTTTTATATGACTGCTGACTTGCTTCTATGAGATGGCCAAGATCATAACTGGAGAAAGATGGCAAAACTCATATCTGGCCTTAGCCTCATGATTAGGAAGACCTAACTCACTGCTAACTGTCCCTGTTGTAAAATTCCCGAGTGTGTCTACAGACAGAATACTGCAATGTGGGGCCCATACCAGGCAGAAATGACGTCCTGGAGTGAATTGATCAGAGTCAGCCTTATGACCCTCAATCCCAAAACTCATAAAGAAGGGGCCTGTGGGTCAGATAATAATAGTAACAGTGGTAGGAGGCTGAATAATGGCTCCCCAAATATGTCCACATTCGAGTCTATGCAATCTGTGAATGTTACCTTACAAGGCAAAAGGGACTTTGCAGGTGTGATCGAGTTAAGGATCCTGAGATGGTGACAGTAGCCTGGTCTATCCAGATGGGTCGAATATAATCACAAGTGTCTTCAGAAGAGGGAAACAAGAGGAGTCAAACAGAGGGCAAGGCAATGGTGGAAGCAGAGAGACAGAGAGAGGGAAGGGGTGGAGAGGGAGATTTTAAAATGCCACGCAGCTGGCTTTGAAGGTGGAAGAAGGGACTGTGAGCCAAAAGATGTTTGTGGCCTTCAGAAGTTAGAAAACACGTAAAAACAGCCTGGCATGGTGTCTCATGCCTGTTATCCCAACACTCTGGGAGGCCGAGGCAGGTGGATCATGAGGTC
>NW_012101920.1:3895975-3899018 GCF_000951045.1 Mandrillus leucophaeus
TTCTTGCTGGCTGTTGGACAGAGGCCATTCTCAGCTCCTGGCCACATGGACCTTGCCAGCACGGCCACATACTTCATCATAGCCAGCAAGAGGCCACAATCCTATGTATCGCAATCATGGAAGGATTATTTTATTCATCTTCTCACTCTGTCATACTCTATCAATATTTTTTTCTTTTTTTTTTGGAGACAGAATCTTGCTCTGTTACCCAGACTGAACTGCAGTGGCGAGATCACAGCTCACTGCAGCCTTGACCTCCTCGTACCTCAGCCTCCTGAGTATCTAAGACTACTGGCATGCATCACCATGCCTGGCTCCTTTTATTTATTATTTATTTTTTGGAGACATGAGGTCTCCCTATGATGTTGCTCAGGCTGGTCTCAAATTCTGGGTTTAAGCAAACCTTTTTCCTCTGCCTCTCAAAGTGCTGAGATTACAGGTATGAGCCACTGCACCCAGCCAGTCTGTTGACTAAAAGCAAGTCATAAGCCCTGTACATGCAAAGGAAGGGCACCCCACAAGGATATGTCCACCAGGAGGAGGAGATCATGGGGCCACCTCAGTGTCTGTCCCCTGCACCATGAAAATTTCTGGAATAATATTTACTTAGTGGTTTGATTTTTCACTTTTAAATATTTTTCCTACTTTATGGCATTTGCTAATAACACTATGTGTTTATTGAACATCTACGATATGCCCAACTCTTTAGTAATAACAGCCACTGTTATTTTTCAGGCCTCCTACATTATAGCAGATGCTTTACTTGCCTTTTCTCTAATAACCACAATAACTCTGTGAGGTAGATTCATTTGTTCACTCTCATTCATTTGACCATTTAAACATGTTTATTGAGAACCTACTATGTTCTGTTTTGTGTGGCAGGATACAGTGACAAGTAGACACTTGAGGCCCATGCTCCTACAGGGCTTACAATGGCAGAGAATATTCATGATCCCTGACCTGGAAGGAATCACTGTCCTATGATGTAGATGAGAAAAGAGATGTTCAGCATGGTGAAGTCATTTGTCTGCAGCTATACAGCTAATTACCCCTGAAGCCAGGAATGCAGGATGGTTTTATCTGGTTCCAAAACTCTACCTCTGGCCATGATGTCTCACTCCTTTGAAGGGTTTTAAACCTCTTATGTCTCCACTCAGTATGGTCTTAGCATTTTCCCTTTTTTTTTTTTTTTTTGAGACAGACTCTCACTCTATAACCCAGGCTGAAGTACAATGGCACAATCTTGGCTCACTGCATCCTCTGCCTCCGGGTTCAAGCCATTCTCCTGCCTCAGCCACCCAAGTAGCTGGGATTATAGGCACCTGCCACCACGCCTGGCTAATTTTTTGTATTTTTAGTAGAGACGGTGTTTCACTATGTTGGCCAGGCTGGTCTCAAACTCCTGAGCTCGTGATGTGCCCGCCTCAGCCTCCCAAAGTGCTGGGACCACAGCTGTGAGTCACCACACCCAGCTGGTCTTAGCATTTTCAAATGACCTTGATAGACAGAGCACCTTTCAGAAACGTCTATCAATTTGTAATATATCTTTAAAAAAAATCACTGTTAGGGTTGAGCACAGTGACTCATGCCTATAATCGTAGCACTTTGAGAGGCCCAGGCAGGAGGATTGTCTGAGGCCAGGAGTTAGAGACCAACCTGGGAAACATAGGGAGACCCCATCTCTAGAAAATATTTAAAAATTAGCCCAGCATGATGGTGCATGCCTGTAGTTCTAGCTCCTGGGAAGGCAGAGGCAGGAGGATGGTTTGAGTCCAGGAGATCCAGGCTGCAGTGAGCCATGACAGTGCTACTGCCCTCCAGCCTGGGCAGCAGAGCAAGACCTTGTTTCAATAAATTTTACATATATATGAAAAATCACTGTTAAATGAAATCTCATTTATTTGTGTAGTTTTGGCTTTAGAGAGCAGTCTTGCCACCTTATTATTTCTCCTCTACATTTCCACTTTAAAAATTCAATGCATTGTTATTATTCACTCTAAAGGGGGTGCTGGGAGAAGGAAGGGTGGGCCTGGAGTATGAAGTGCAGAACTAACTGTGAATGAGGCAGGGAGGCGAGGACTGTCTTGCACCAGCTGCCAGCTGCCTTGCTGGAGAAGCTGCAGCAAAACTTCAGGACAGCTCAGGCACTCCCTAGAGCGGCTATAGCTATTTTTGCCACCTTTGAGATCAGTGTCTATGACAAAGTCTAATTTTGGAACGAGGAGTGGCAGTGTGTGGGATATTCCTCATTCCACGACTGGGCTTGTCATTTTTAGACTTTCCTTCAAGGCGAGAGCCTCAAGGTGAAGAATGCCTGCTTTTAACAGGTTTTCCCAGGGGCTCCGGGTGGGGTGGGGGAGCTCCACTGAGGGGGACATTCAGACCCCCGGGTGACTCTGCCCCATACTCTGGAGTCCTGATTATACACAGGCTTGAGAGTTCAATCTGAACTTTCTTTTTTTTTTTTGGTCACTTCTTTGTGTTTCTTTGTTTAAGAGATTGATTTACTTCCGAGCTAGGATTTGCAAATACGATTTGCTGATGAATTTGTAGAATTCAAGTGGCATTCTTCAACAATTTTTGAAACCAGATTAATTTATAGTCAATCTAATTTTAAAAGCAATATGCTACACATTTTGTTTCCTTAGATATAGAGGGCATCAAAGAAATCATAGAGTCAATTTCATTACTATATAGACACTAAAGTAGACCCTTGCATGGTGGGGTTTTATGCGTGTAAATGCTCTTCTCACAACTCAGCATCTCCTACGCTCCTTGCCCCTCCCCCCGCAAGAAAATCTGTCTTTCCCTCTTCTATTTATGGGCTCTGGTTAATTGGGTTAACTTATGGATTTTTAAAAATGTACTGCTTAAAGCAGTTATCGTTTTCCCCCTCCTGAATTAAACCCTTTTTATATCCTGGCATACTAATTATCCTTCAAAAAACTTTAATGAGATACCTATTTACTACTTGGAAAGCAATGTGTTAGATCTTATGGAGAATATATAATAAAGCATAAAGTGTTTCCATCTTTTATTTATT
>NW_012101920.1:3900153-3902821 GCF_000951045.1 Mandrillus leucophaeus
TGGTGGCGTGTGCCTGTAGTCCAGCTATTCGGGAGGCTCAGGCAGGAGAATTGCTTGAACCTGGGAGGTGGAAGTTGCAGTGAGCCAAGATTGCACCACTGCACTCCAGCCTGGTGACAGAGTGAGACTCCATCTCAAAACAAAACAAAACAAAACAAAAAGGCATAAAAACAGGTTCTCCCCTAGAACGTCCAGAAGGAACCAGCCCTGTTGATGCCTTGACTACAGTCAAGTGAGACTGATTTGGGACTTCTGGCCACTAGAACTGTAAGACAATAAATTTGTGTGGTTTTATGCCACCAGTTGGTGGTAATTTGTTTCGACAGCCATAGAAAACTAATATGAGAACAGTAACAAAACAAGAATGTGTTATATATCTTCTCTGTAACAGATATTATTTTAAGGACGTTTTGTGTAATTTCTAAACCTCATGAAAACTCTTGCATTGAAGACCCCAAACCACCAGCTTAGAAGGTAGTGGGGCTCAAATTTGGAACAGGTGTGCTGGCATAACCCCCGCCTTATACTGTATCTTTGAATCAAGCCCTTAGACATGTTTTATTTACCCTGCATGAGATTAACTCACTGTTATTTTGAAAACTCCAAATTAGTGACCAACATTTAAAAATTAAGAGCTTACACATGAATCTCTGATTTTTATATTTTCTTGAAAAGTGCAAAGCTCTGGCAGTGCTGATCTTGCATCCTGACATGGCAATGCTTAGACACACCCAGTAGTGTCTGGCCTCACACGTCTTTCTCTAGGATCTCGCTCCTGATGTTGTGGCTAATTGATGTCTATATTACTACATAAATTAATTTTCTATTGCCATGTAACAAAGTACCACAAACTATGCACCTTTAAAACAACATCCATTTATTATTTCACAGTTTCTCTGAGTCAGGAGTTTTGGCATAGCATACTGGGCCTTCCTCTTAAGTTTTTCACAAGCCTGTAATGCAGGTTTCTGTTGGGGCTGCAGTCTCATCTTGAGGTAAAAGTGGGGAAGGATCCACTTTCAAGCTCACGTGGTTATTGGTGGAATTTAGCTACTTGCGGTTGTGGGACGGAGGGCTACAAATTCTTGCTGGCTGTTGGACAGAGGCCATTCTCAGCTCCTGGCCACATGGACCTTGCCAGCACGGCCACATACTTCATCATAGCCAGCAAGAGGCCACAATCCTATGTATCGCAATCATGGAAGGATTATTTTATTCATCTTCTCACTCTGTCATACTCTATCAATATTTTTTTCTTTTTTTTTTGGAGACAGAATCTTGCTCTGTTACCCAGACTGAACTGCAGTGGCGAGATCACAGCTCACTGCAGCCTTGACCTCCTCGTACCTCAGCCTCCTGAGTATCTAAGACTACTGGCATGCATCACCATGCCTGGCTCCTTTTATTTATTATTTATTTTTTGGAGACATGAGGTCTCCCTATGATGTTGCTCAGGCTGGTCTCAAATTCTGGGTTTAAGCAAACCTTTTTCCTCTGCCTCTCAAAGTGCTGAGATTACAGGTATGAGCCACTGCACCCAGCCAGTCTGTTGACTAAAAGCAAGTCATAAGCCCTGTACATGCAAAGGAAGGGCACCCCACAAGGATATGTCCACCAGGAGGAGGAGATCATGGGGCCACCTCAGTGTCTGTCCCCTGCACCATGAAAATTTCTGGAATAATATTTACTTAGTGGTTTGATTTTTCACTTTTAAATATTTTTCCTACTTTATGGCATTTGCTAATAACACTATGTGTTTATTGAACATCTACGATATGCCCAACTCTTTAGTAATAACAGCCACTGTTATTTTTCAGGCCTCCTACATTATAGCAGATGCTTTACTTGCCTTTTCTCTAATAACCACAATAACTCTGTGAGGTAGATTCATTTGTTCACTCTCATTCATTTGACCATTTAAACATGTTTATTGAGAACCTACTATGTTCTGTTTTGTGTGGCAGGATACAGTGACAAGTAGACACTTGAGGCCCATGCTCCTACAGGGCTTACAATGGCAGAGAATATTCATGATCCCTGACCTGGAAGGAATCACTGTCCTATGATGTAGATGAGAAAAGAGATGTTCAGCATGGTGAAGTCATTTGTCTGCAGCTATACAGCTAATTACCCCTGAAGCCAGGAATGCAGGATGGTTTTATCTGGTTCCAAAACTCTACCTCTGGCCATGATGTCTCACTCCTTTGAAGGGTTTTAAACCTCTTATGTCTCCACTCAGTATGGTCTTAGCATTTTCCCTTTTTTTTTTTTTTTTTGAGACAGACTCTCACTCTATAACCCAGGCTGAAGTACAATGGCACAATCTTGGCTCACTGCATCCTCTGCCTCCGGGTTCAAGCCATTCTCCTGCCTCAGCCACCCAAGTAGCTGGGATTATAGGCACCTGCCACCACGCCTGGCTAATTTTTTGTATTTTTAGTAGAGACGGTGTTTCACTATGTTGGCCAGGCTGGTCTCAAACTCCTGAGCTCATGATGTGCCCGCCTCAGCCTCCCAAAGTGCTGGGACCACAGCTGTGAGTCACCACACCCAGCTGGTCTTAGCATTTTCAAATGACCTTGATAGACAGAGCACCTTTCAGAAACGTCTATCAATTTGTAATATATCTTTAAAAAAAATCACTGTTAGGGTTGAGCACAGTGACTCA
>NW_012101920.1:3905791-3907112 GCF_000951045.1 Mandrillus leucophaeus
AAATATACCCTTCATGCAACAGTGTAATTCTGTGGGTTTAATTTGCTACAGTCTCTTTGGAGGACAGTGTGTTCTTATTTATTGAAATTAAATTCACACATCTTTTTATTCAGCAGTAGTACTTCTAGGAATTTACTCTGAAGTATACTAGCAGAAGTGAAGATGATGTGTACACAAATGTTTCCGGGAGGACTCGTTCCTTTATTCTTCGATTCCTCTTTTTAACAAGTATTTGCTGAGCCCTGCTATCCACTAGATAATATACGAGGTACTGGGGACATGGCTCTGAAGAAGATGAAGTTCCCATTCTTGGGGAGCTTATTTGTAAGAGCAGAAATAACTAGAAAGAGGTTAAGTGTCCACCACAGGGGGACAGATTATGGCACATGATATAACAGGAATTACATGAGGCAGTCAACTAGAAATAGAGGAAATGCATGTGTACTAATGACTACATGAAGAGAGTCGTATTACAGTCATATCAAGGTGTATAAAGGAAATGAATGACTATGAGGCAGAACTCAAGGTGGATTCTGACACCTCACTAATGCTCTTCTAAGTGCAGAAAATTAACTTATGGCAGGGTACAAATGGATGTGGTAGTGTTGGTTACCCTTTGGGAGCAAGACTATGATTTGGAGAGGGTGGGAAGGGGCTTTCATATATTACTTTATGTCTTTCTCTTATATTTAACTGTTTTAAACCATGGCTATGTAATGTATTTTTGGAAAAAGAAACAGTGATTGAGTTTCTGGCATATGGCAAATGTAATTGATTCAATTGGTAAGAGAGAGGGAGGGTTCTTTCACTTCGAGTACATAAAAATGCATGATTGGCTGGGCGCGGTGGCTCACCCCTATAATCCCAGCACTTTGGAAGGCTGAAGCGGGCAGATCATTTGAGGTCAGGAGGTTGAGACCAGCCTGGCCAACATGATGAAACCTTGTCTCTACTAAAACTACAAAAATTAGCCAGGCATGGTGGTGGGTGCCTGTAATCCCAGCTATTTGGGAGGCTGAGGCAGGAGAATCGCTTGAACCCAGGAGGTGGAGATTGCAGTGAGCTGAGATTACACCACTGCACTCTAGCCTGGGCGATAGAGTGAGACTCAGTCTCAAAAGAAAAAAAAATCGCGATTAAAGATGATAACACCTTAAAGAAAAATATGTGGTAGAGTTTAGAAGCTTGATAGGAAAATTCTCAGGGCTATAGAGTGTCTGTGAAGGATCAAGAACATCTTCTTGGAGAAGGTTATGCCTGGGCTGAATTTTAGAATAAACAAGAGTTAGCTACATGCTGCTACTGATGGTATTAATGATAC
>NW_012101920.1:3908440-3916922 GCF_000951045.1 Mandrillus leucophaeus
AGCAATCCTATTTCCCCGTGTCAAGCATGGCAAAGAAGATAGAGGTAGAAGTGATGAGGATTGAGAGAAGAAAGAAATCAATTCAGTGCAGTTTCCAATCTGTTTTGGGAAGTCAGGGAGTAAGTTCAAAAACTCTTAAGATTTTCAAAATGGTCATAACAGGGCATGAAATCAAGTACAGGACCCTTCTAAGCACAGAGCCCTGTATGACTGCACACACTGTACTCCTGGGAAGTCAGCCTCAGTGAAGAGTTATGCCTGGGGAACATACCTAAACAGGATGTGATCAAGCAAACTGGAACGTGTAGTCACCCTAAAACAGTGGTTCTCAATTAGTGGCAGTTTTATTTCCCAGGGGACATTTGGTAGGATCTGGAGTCATTTTTGTCTGCCAACAATGGTGTCCCATTGGCATCTAGTGGGTAGAGGCTAGGAGTGCTGTAAGTACCACGCAATACATAGGACAGCCCCCCTCCCCACTACAGAGAATGAGCTGGCCCCAAATGTCAGTAGGGCCAAGGCTGAGAACCCTTGCTCTTCTGATAGACAAGTTCTGCTTGAAGCTGGGCCAGAATTTGATGGGTCTGTGTGTTTGGGGTTGAATATCATTTCTGAGCTGTGCAACTCAGCCTCTGTTTGCCTTGTTCACATCATATGTAATAAATGGGTGACACTAGAGCCTATGCCTAGGTGTTTTGGTTCATATGAGCTAGTACATGTAAGGCACCGTGACAGGGCATAGTAAGATTCAACACATGTGGACTATTACAGTGATTTCTTCTTCTTTTTTCTTTCTTTTTGTTTTCGAGATGGAGTATTGCTTTGTCACCCAGGCTGGAGTGCAGTGGCACTTTCTTGGCCCACTGCAAGCTCCGCCTCCCGGGTTCAAGCGATTCTCTGGCCTCAGCCTCCCGAGTAGCTGGGAGTACAGGCGTGTGCCACCATGTCCGGCTAATTTTTTTGTATTTTTAGTAAAGATGGCATTTCACTGTGTTAGCCAGGTTGGTCTCGGTCTCCTGACCTTGTGATCCACCTGCCTTGGCCTCCCAAAGTACTGGGATTACAGGTGTGAGCTGCTGTGCCCGGCAGGTGATTTCCTTTTTACTTAAACCAATGTGAGTTGGGCCAGGAGAAAGAGACTCACCTTGAAGCAATGGGGACATAAACAGGCAACACCAGGAATTTGAATGATGGAGCCGAGAGTTCTTGTTTCCTCAAGACCCTGATGATGTTTGTGCAGTATCAAAGAACAGAGCAAGCACAACCACATGTGACTATGAGGCCCCTGTCTTCTGTGCGGCTCATAGCCTAGTACTCAGCAGGAATTCCAGTAATACGCATAGTTATACTTGCTTTGTAAAGCAAAGTGCAACAAGAAAACAATGTATGAATACATGGTGCAGGTGATTCTGTCCAGCAGCCTACCCCTTCACTCTGGCATGTGCTTGGCATCTTGTCACAAAAGCACCTGCTTCCACTGAGTGTGAGCCCTAGTCTTTAAAGGGACAATCTGATTAGATGGGATTTTTATTTTATGCATTAACTTTAAAAGCTGACCTCTGAATAAGTGGCAGCTCCATTCGAGCCTGTCTGGAAGGCAGGGACAAGACCCCATGGGTGTGTAATAAGCTCAGGGTCTGGCACAGGGCTTAAAGGTTTGTTGAATGAACAAAATAGGGATCAAATAAATTATTATGTGAGCCAAGAGGAAAAGAAAAATCGAAGCCAAAATACCAAGTCCAGTTCTCTGCTAATGCCCAAACAGGGCACAGGTGCCAGGCAAGTCTGCTTTAAAAGGCCACAGAAAACTCAGTCCCTGAGGACGTCTATTTCAATGTACAGGTGGGGGACAGGATTTTTTTAGTAAGGAGGCAGAAAAAGTTACCGGAGGCAAAGGGAGCAGTGAATTTGTTTTGTGCATGTGGCTGAGAATTCAGATGGCTCTGAATAAATGGATGCAAATCACTTGCATTCCCCGTGAAAATAACCATTTGAGTGCATCTGGTGCTCGGCAACATGCTGCACTTGGAAATTTGGCCCCAAATGGTTGATTTCACTAACAGTCTGCTTTGTGAAAGCTGTAAGCGACGATGGAGGCATTGTTTCCGCCAGCGTTCTGCTCACTGTCTAGCGTCTTTGCTGCATGGTTTTCTTTCCCTTAGCAGGAAAGCGGTCTTTCTTTCTTACCCACAATTTTTTTTTTTTTTTAAATTTTCTAACATCAAGGAAGTAAGCCTCTACTCACTCTATTTTCTTGACAGCTCCATAATATTCTGTGATATCTTGGTAACATTTGGATGATAGGAGTACCCATCACTTTTCCTCCAAATGTCAGAACAAAAGAGAGGAGTTGGAGAAGGTAAAGACGGCTCTTTGGGTGGTTCCTGCCAAACATCTGTCAGAGCTGGAATCAGAATTAGGCGGCCCTTGAGGACCGGTTCATTAAATGTCGGGGAAGACCACATGTTTGGCAGATCGTTAATTTCCACTTGAAAGGAGACCCCTGGGACAGTGGGGGTCCAAGGGCCTCATAGAGGTTCTAATATCCTGTTTTTCAAGATGGTGGTGGGGGCAGCCTCATCTCCTTGCAGCCTAGACGTTTGGCTAGTTGCCATTTCTTTAAGCTTTGGAAACACAATTAAGGTGCCTTTTAGCATTTGGAACAGAGTAGATTTGAGTCCATCCTTTAGGATCTGGAGAATACTCTCAGTACTTTCTATGAGAAATACGTAGGATTGTGTTATGAACCGTAGCTCTGGAGTAAGAGGCCAGGTCCTATATCCTGGCTGGACATCTTTACCGGCTCAGGGTCCTGGGGCTACTCACTTTACCACCCTTAGGACTGGTTCTCCCTTCTACAAAGTGTGCATTATATTAGTTCACACCTTGCCAGGTGAGATAAGGCAGGTGGCTTCTTGGCACAGCGCCTGGTACCTATTAAATACAGCAGCAACCTGAGCTGTTACTATTACTGACTTGTAGTGGGAGAAGCAAGGGAAGGCAGATTATAGGGAATTCCCATTCACACAAATGATTCATTCATTTCTTCAATCAATTCGTCCATCCATAATTCAATTATCCAATCCCTTTTTATTAAATGCCTACTGTGTGCCAGGAATCCTGGTGGGCACGACATATATGAGCATATCCAAGAAATCTCTGCCTTCAGGAAGGAGAAGTCTGCTGCGAGGACGGTCTTCTCTTAGGGCAAGGAGCACCGTTGTGGAGGCAGACAACGATATATCCAAAACCTGGCTTTCAACGAGCTCTCTGACCAGACACTCTAAAATCCTGGGGGACGGAGAAAGTGTGAACGTTTTATTTATTTTAAGTTTCCAGTCCCTAGCACAGTGTGTGGCTTATAAATGGTGCCCAGAGTATATAAATGGATGGAATGAGGGAATGAATGAGCCGAAGAATACTGAGTGCAGAATTGAAAGGGGTGAGGGAAAGGGCGGAGGTTTTTAGGTAGGAAGCATGTGAGCAGAAAACCCAGTTAGGAGGCTTCTTCTAATTGAGGGATAATTAGAGTTGGAATGAGCGGCTCCATCTGGCTCTTTGCTGAGAGTCTGCATGCTTTATTTCGTTCAATTTTCACAACTATCCTTGGAGATAGGGACTGGTTTTTGAATCTTATTTAATTTATTTTTACATAAACACATGTCTGTAAAATTTAACTAACTGCAAAATTATGATCATATAGATGATGATTAGTGCTCTATTTTTTCTTTTTATAATTTGTTTACATGCATATTTTTCCCCTCCTGTCTCTTTATTAGCAATTCCTAAACCTAGTTAAGAAGTTCACACGGAAGTACCTTTCCGTGGTTTCCTGTGTACCCATATAATCCTGTACAGATATGCACATCTACATATATACATAGACACTTACACACACAGATACATACAAAAGATGGGTGTCGTGATGCAATTGTTTTTTGTACAAAATTGTGATCACATCACACAACTAACCCCTAGTTTTTCCATTCAACAGTAAACATCTAATGGAAATAGTTTGAAGTCTTCTAGTACAGTTGTAATTCAGAGGTTGACAAGATATGGCCCGGGGCGAAGTCTGGCCTGTGACTGTTTTTGTAATTTAAATTTTATTGGAACACAGCTACATCCTCCCTGTTCATTTATGAGTTGTTGTTCACAGTGAAACAGCAGAGTTGAGTAGTTGGTGATGATGTGGCCTGCAAAGCCATTTACTATCTGGTCCAAAACAGAAAAGTTTGCCAACTTTGTTCTTATTCATTCTTTTTGATGGCTGCATGATATTTCAGAGTTTTGATGTAACGTAATTTATTAAACCTATTTATAAGAATATCAGATTTTTTGCCATTAAAACAATACTCTTTGGCTGTGAAGTGGGTCCCTGAAAATAAAAAACAAAACAAAACAACATCATCAAAACCAGTACTACATCAATTATCCTTGTACGCAGTTCTTATAGATTGTTAACCTAATTGAACCGAGTTTGTGAACTTTAGTTAACTGAGTTTTCTAAACTCGGGAGTAGGATTGCTGAATTAAAGGATATAAGTAGCTTTTTAAAATATTTAAATCAGTGTTGCTGCCTTGTCTTTTGAAATGCTGGAGTATCTTGCATTTTATTGGACATATTAGTAGATCCATTTCATAATGGCAGAAACTGAGGCTCGGTGGGTCACCCTGTAGTTAAGGAGAGAGTCAGGACGGAAACCAAAGGCCCTGGATGGATACTCACTGGGAACTGAAAGGAAGAAACAGGTTTGGGAGACTCACCAGAGGTTGAAAGCAGAGAGAGGCTCTGGGGTCTGAGTGTAAATGTGTCTGTGGTGTGGGTAAAGGTGACAGGGTGAGGGTAAGGGAAAGAAAGACGCAGCGGATCTCCAACTTAGTTGTGCGTCACGGTCGTCTACAAGGCTTGTAAAGCCACAGATTTCTGGGCTCCACCTTGAGTGTTTTAACAGGCCTGGGGCAGGGCATTGAAGTGCACATTTCTGGTAAAGTACTCAGGTGATGTTGAGGTGGCTAGACCAGGTAACATGCTTTCAGCACTGATGCTCTGAAGTGGATTTTAGGATCTGGCCCCTTGGTCCTGAAAAGAACAAAAGGATGTATATTCTCAAGAAGTGTAACTGTATCAAGAAAAAATGAGGGATGAAACAGGAGCTAGAGAAATCATAGCATGCACCTTATGCTTCTCCACCCTTCATGATACAACGGTTCACAGTGAGACATACTCACTGATCAGTAATCATATCCTGTGCTGAGAACAGAGTCAATTCAGGCATAATTTTCTACTTGTCTCATCACACCGTACGCTAACCAGCCTTTAGTGTGTGTTAACCCTATATGTTCACAAGGTTGCAAGTGTTCAGGGAAACAAGAACAAGTTATAAGTGATTACGTTTTCTCATTGAAGAAAATGGGATCCTTTTAAGGATTCATTCTTCCTGTAACACAAAGGGGAATGCACCGAATCCAGCAGATGGAGGAAAGAGGAGGAACCAGAACTGATGTGCAGGTCTCTGTACGCCCTAAGAATGGCTTACTCATCAGCCACGTGGTTGCCTCATGATTATTACAAAACTTGTTCAATAACATCTGCATCTCTGTTCCAGAGGAATTGGTTACTGCCACTTAGCGTAGCAATTAGCATATTAAGCAGTTTGTATTGATTAAACGAACCTGCTTCATCAAGCAGAACGCCCCCCAAAATGCAGCTAATGTATTTTTCTCAATAAATTATGCCCCACACCAAGCCATACAAGATACATTTGTGAGAACTTTAGGAAGGTATTTTATAAACCTCAGAAATACTGACTTTTCAGACTTGGTAAATAGATTACACATGGCACAAACACATTTTTTATTTTTAATGTCTTTTAGAAAATGGATTGTCTATGATTATCATTCTTTTTTAAGGGAGACCATTTGGTCTGAATCTTGTGTAAATACAGGGACCATTTTAAGATTCAGTTAAAAACTTACTTGTTATTCATGAAATATTTTGAATATTTCTTTCTAGTTAGAGACTCAAAATTATGTTTGGTTTCTTTGAGGACTGTTTGCTGTTCTCCTTTGAATTTCCCCTGGTTTTCACTTTCTAGTGTCATTTGGAGAAAACCAAAAGGGTTAGGGATGGTGCTGGGGGGAGGACTTATAAAACCACAGTGTATGAAGTAGGAAGATATTTCCTCTTGATAAGACTGCGTTTAGAGGAGTAATGCACTTAACATATCCCTCAGTGCCTCATCCACAGATACAGAGTCCTTGAAACTGGTGAATAGAATACTGTGCAAGTGAGCGAGGAAGCTGTGATTTATTTTGAGTTGCATAAATTTCAGAATAAAGCATTTGGATTAAAAGATTCTGTTGGCAACATGATATTAAGTGCAGGTAGTGCAAAAGAACATACACTATAAAACAAGTCCCATCATCCCAGACCCCCAATTTACATTCTCAGAAGCCAACACTTTACCAGATTCCTTTGAATCATTCCAGAACATAAATTGTTTAATAGATATAAAACATTTATTAATGCATTCATTCATTCTACACATACAAGTACCTATGCTCTGTATGGCCTTGTTCCAACAAGCAGGAGTACAACAGAGAACAAGAACTCAGGGAGTTCTTGTCTCAAGGAGTTTGAGTTCTTGTCTCAAGGAGTCTGTCCTCAAGGAGTTTACTACATTGCTGTGGGTGGAGAAGCCAATCAACAATCAATATATAAATATATATCAAGAATTGATGGATGCTATTAAGAAGACATCAGTGTAAGGCAGAGCGAATGACCAGGAATGGTCACTCTGGTAAAGTGATACCCAGGCACACAGCTGAGGCAAATGAAGGAGGAGCACTGAAAATTCCTAAGGGCAAGGTGCTTCGGGCAGAGAGGCCCTTAAGTGCCAAAGCCCTGAGGCGGTCTGTGCTTTCCATGTGCATGTGCAAAGAGGTTGGTGATTTTGGAGCAGATGAAATGAGAAGAGCATAGTAGGTGAATTCTGAAGGAAACTGTGAGCCAGGTCCTGTCTGACCCTGTAGCTACGAGCTATGGATTTTCCTTGGGGAGAGTTGCGTAGTCATTGGAGGGTTTTGAGAAAGGGGTGATATGCTAACTTTGCTTTCGAATTGATCACCTTGGAAGCTGTTTGGAAAAGACTGGGGGTGCCCAGAGCAAGGATACAAGCAAGAAGATAAGTTAAACACTACTGCAGTCATCTGAGTATCTAGGTGAGCATCAGGGTACGGACCAAGATGGTGGTGATGGAGGTGAGGGAAAGTGGTGGATTCTGGAGATATTTTTGAAGATTGGACCAACAGGATTTGCTGATACATAAGAACTCTTATAGAGTAGAGGAGACAGTCAATCTCAAGACTGTAGTTTTTTTGTGTATGTTTTAACCAGAACAACATGTAGAATGGAGGAAACGTTTACTTGGAAGGGGAAGAGGTTGAGGGGAGAGGAGCATGAGAAACAACAGTTCAGGATATGTTAAATGGGAGATGCCTACCAGTCATCTGGGTGGGAGTGGGAAATAGTCTGTTAAATACACAACTCTGAGATTTGGGGGAGAGATAAGGGTTGCTGATTTCCGGATGGGAATTGTCAGTTTTCGATAGACAGTATTTAAACCCATCTGAATGACAAGCTCTCTCTGTGAATCGGTTTGATTAATAATTGCCTTCCTTTGTTTTTACGATCATTTCGTATCACTGCACAAAGATTTACCTTTTCTCTTCTTATTGGCTACAGATTAGTCTGTTGCACAATAATGTGAAGGTAAGACTCCTCTGTGTAAGAATAAAAATGGAATTACCAACTCATCTACTTTTTTGATATAGCAGTAACATAAGTAATTTTTGAGTCCGTCTAAAAATCCATTTTAACATGCAAATTGAAATGAAATTCTAATATTCATTTAAAAACTGGTTATCAGAACAGTCCTCAATATAGTAGGTCCCAGGAGGAAAATTGTGGTCAGCAGGAAAAAAAAAAAATGTTACAAAGGAGATTGTGTCAGAATTTAATTTTACCGTCTCATCTGGTAAATTAAAAAGTGGTTACGGAGATGAACAAACAAAGTGTGATACAGCCAAAGGATGGACTGAGATCCAGACATTAAAATGATGCTGTAGAAGACAGTAATTAGGAATGTTAGGATATGTTCATAATATACTAAATGAAAAAAACAGAATGGCATAAGAGTATGTCCAGTTTGTGTTAAATATACATTATGTATGTACCTTTTAAAAAATATTGGCCCTGGCAAAGAAAGAAAGAAAAAAACAGAGAGAGAGAGAGAGAGAGAGAGGAGAGAGGAAGGAGGGTGGAAGAAAATATACTAATATGTTCAAAAATGGTTTTTATTTCTTTGTTTTGTTTTTCTGGGTAATGGATATGGGGTGATTTAAAATCTACCTTATATGTTTTTCTGTATTTTCTGAACATAATAAAAAATACAGCAAAAGGAAGAATAATATAATTTAT
>NW_012101920.1:3918259-3931136 GCF_000951045.1 Mandrillus leucophaeus
TCAAAAAAAAAAAAAAAAAAAAATTCCTGAACTCCACCCCTGGAAACCCTAGGAGTGGGGCCAGGAATCTGCATTCGAACAAGCCCTCCAGGTAATGCTTCTGCTTGCAGTTGGATAACTGAACTGCTGACCCAGGACCCAGAAAGCGTAGGGAGATCATGTTTCAAATATTATTTTCACAGAAGAATAAGTAGGCAGAACCCAAAGGTGGTGTTCAGGAAGCTACCTGGAGAATGTCAGTGAATGTAGAGGGTAGTGTAGATGAGAGCTGAGATTTCAGCAGAGTGAGAAAAGCAGGTATTCAGAGGCTGGCTTCATTTGGAACGTGGTTTTACTCTTTCTCTCTTGGACTGAGATGGCCCTTCTGACTCAACTTTGCCCATGTTTTGTGCTTGAAATACTGATGGAAAATTAGTTGAGTTTTGTATACGAAACAGAAGATACGATTAGAATTGGAAGTTTCTCAGGTTGAGAACGTGTTCAGGCGTGGATGTGGCTTCCAAATCAGCTGAATCTTATCAAGACAGTGTCTTTATTCAGTAGCTTTAGGGCCCAGGTTGAATGAAAGGAAAATTACAATGCAATTTGCATATGCAGAGTTGGTATTGGCAAAGACCCCACTTGAGTTATTCATACTTCAAGGAGCAACCTGATGAAAATTTAGGAGCTTGATGAGGATGGCATTAAGTATTGAGGTGCTGATCTTTTTGCCATGTGAAGATTTGTGCTCCTTTCTGAATGAATCCAGACTGGTGTCACAAAGACGGCATATGGTACTCATGACTGACTGAAGCAGAAAACAATTACATCCTGTTGTGCTGTTCAATTTTGCAAAACACAGTGCTCTACCGTAAAAACAGTTGGATTCCAGAGAAGGACAATATGGTACAGTATTGAGGCTAAGACCTGCCACTGCTCTGTTCTCCTGGTCTCAGACTCATGAAAGAAGTGCGCTAGCAACAAGTAAGTGTCAGTGAAACCAAATGAGGAACCGGGAAACCAGAAATGCATTTGGCAGATGTGGGAGACAGTTGTTTTTCTTTTCTCAGTGACAAGCTATGCACAGTGGTCCAGTCATTAGAATCTTTTTGTCTCCCAAGAGGGCTGATAGAATTTTCTCACCATTATGAGGAAAGGGCCTTGGCAATCAGCCCTTCACTCACTGTGAGTAGTGAGAAGCTTTTACAAGGCTTTTACTGTGCTGTTAACAACAATAATGACGGGGACCGTGCTTCAGCCAGTTCTCAGTCATGTCTTCCTTCAATGGTACTTTCCCCGGGGCTGCTTGACCAGAAGTAGCCACTCACTAATTCATCATATCATGCTATTTTTTGTTTTTCTTTTTAGACAGAGTCTCTCTGTGTTGCCCAGGCTGGAGTGCAGTGGTGCATCTCGGCTCACTGCAAGCTCTGCCTCCCAGGTTCACGCCATTCTCCTGCCTCAGCCTCCCAAGTAGCTGGGACTACAGGCACCTGCCACCATGCTGTGCTAATTTTTTGTATTTTTGCTATTTTTTTTTTTTTGTATTTTTAGTAGAGATGGGGTTTCACCATGTTAGCCAGGATGGTCTCAATCTCCTAACTTCGTGATCCGCCTGCCTCGGCTTCCCAAAGTGCTGGGATTATTATCATGTTTTTAAAATAATTTTCAGGGCATATACTACTATCTGCTTTTTTTTTGGTAACAGGTTTATTGAGATATGAACATACCACATGTACCGTACCATACATATGTACCCTTTCAAACTGTACAATTTAATGGTTTTAATGTAGTCAGATTTGTGAAACTATCACAACTGATTCCAAAACATTTTCTTTTTTTTTTTGAAGTCAAAGAAACCACACCTTCTTCAGCTATCACCTCTGCATATCAAAAATAAAATTCTAAGCTCCTCAGCCAACTGGAAGGACATCTGTTCTCTGCTGAGGGCATTCAAAAGTTAACCTGAAAAACTAGTTCAGCCCATGATGGGAAGTGAGGGTCAGACATGCCTCATGATACCCTCCTCCCTTTGGAGTTCAGGCAAAACTGACCAGCATTAACATTAAAACACAGACCTTAAGACTGACAAAACAGACTCTTTGTAGGAGTAAGATACCAGCATGAGAGATAGCAGGCCCTGAAAGAAATTGAAGTATTTTACCCCAAAATATATTTATTTGACATGTTTCGAAATGACCCTGCAAAGCTGTCTCTTGCGGGGAAAATCTACATTCTGTAGAGAATCGTCTTCCCTTTCCAGGTTTTTTCTCTGATCCAGGAGAGAATTAACTAAGAGTCTGGTGCCCTTTTAATTCTGATAAGATACATTTACCATCTATTCTCTCTGAGGCCTGGCACCTGAAGGCTTCATCTGCTTCATAAAAACCTTGGTCTCCACAACCCCTTATCTTAACTCAGATACTCCTTTCCGTTAATTCCAGGCCTTTAGATAAATTCCTCCAACCAATTGCCAATCAGAAAATTTTTGAATCTACCTATGACCTGGAAGCCCCCATTTGGGGTTGTCTCACCTATTCTGGATCAAACCAATGTATATCTTATTTGTATTGATTGATGTCTTATATCTCCCTAAAATATGTGAAACCACGCTGTAGCCCAACCACCTTGGGCAGATGTTCACAGGATCTAGTGGGGCTGTGTCATGGGCCATAGTCAGTCATATTTGGCTCAGAATAAATCTTCTCAAATATTTTTGACAGTACCCTCTAGGCCTCAGCAACCACTGTTCTATGTTCTCTCTAGGGATTTGTTTATTTGGGACATTTCATATAAATGGAATATCTTAGTTTATTTTTACTGCTATAACAGAATACCAAAGACTGGGTAATTTATAATGAACAGAAATTTACTTCTCACAGTTCTAGAGACTGGGAAGTCCAAGATCAAGGTGCTGGCATCTTGGAAAAGATCTTCCTGTTGTGTTGTAACATGGTGGAAAGTATCACATGGTGAAAGAGTAGAGAGGACAGGAAGAGAGACCAAGAGGGGATGAACCTACTCCTGCAGTAATAAACCTGAAACCGCCTTTGAAAAATTATGACAGTAAGAGAAATCTGACATGGCTGACTCCATCTTGATTCTAGCCTCACAAGCTGGCTGCCTTCATTTATTCCAGGGCATGGGCCAAGCTAACTTTGAGAGAAATTTAGTTTTTAGTTTAAGTGGTAATAGCCCTTCCCCGAAACTAAACTGCCCTTGTAAAATTAATGAAAGGCCAAGTTAGGAGGATAAAAGGGGTCTGAATTCTTCTAAGATGTAGATGTAGTTTAAAAATAACCAGACATTATACTAGAGGCCACAAGATTTGCAACTTCCCCAATTATTCCTGCAAATAACATCACTATTGCAGAACCTGAGATTGGCCTTTTGAGATGGCTTTTCAGATTTCTGCATTTCTGACAACCAGATGGCCCCACCCAGACCTGTAACTCAACTAGTCCTGTGGTTCCACCCAGAAGTGGGCTCAACACATGAGGACCATTTTCCACACCCTTATGATCGCATCTCCAACCAATCAGCAACACCAACACGCTAACCCCTGCCTGCCAAACTATCTTTAAAAAGCTCCTGACCTCTGAGCCTTCGGTGAGATTGATTTGACTAATAACTCCATTTCCCACGTGGTGTGTCTGACTTCATGTCAATTAAGCTCTTTCTTTAGTGCAATGCCATGATCTCCATGAATTGATTTTATCTGCGCAATGGGCAGGAAGAACTCGTCAGATGGTTACAAATGAACTCCTGAGATAATGGCAGCACCTTTGAAAGGTTCCGCCTCCCAAAATAGTCGCAAGACAATTAAATTTCAACAGGACTTTTGGAGGGGACAAACATTCAAGCCATAGCATGGAATAATACAATCCCTGCACTTTCGTGACTAGCACAATGTTTTCAGAATCATATGTGTTGTAGCATGTATCAGAACTTCATTCTTCTTTTTATATCCATCTGAATATTTTTGTTAATTTCTATACAGTTTCATCATGTGTCTCTAATAACTAAGAGAAAAGAGACCTGTAATCCCAAACAACTTGCATTAAGCAAAGCATCTTCTGCTTCTACATTATAACATGGGTCTCTTGTTCCATGGTTAGCTTCTCTCCCCAGCAGCATGATACTTTTTGGGCATTCAAAACCCAGTTGATGACATAAGTTGATTGATTGCTTTATGACTCACTTAGGCCGGGTTAGGCAGACACCTGCATGCATTCCTACTGTTTAGAGGGAAAGTTCTAGTGTTGAAGCACAAGAAGGCATTTGTTTGACTTTCACAAAGACTTGTCTTTCTACTCTGGTGGGATCTTGAGCTAACACTGCTAATAGAATTAATAAATGTGCAGTGCTAAACTTCCCTGCTGTTGGATGGTCCTAAATGATTGTGCATATACACATAAGAAAGATCTTTCCCCAAGGCCCTGCCTCTGCTCATCACTTGAATGGCAAAGATGAGTGAAATAGTCTTATTGCCACGTTCCCCACAGTCAGTCACAGCCTTGTTAATTTAACCAGGACCTAAACCCACAATCAATCACAGCCATGTTAATTTAACCTGGACCTAAAGTTTCAGCATGAATTCAGCCTTGGGCTAACAGTGCTTCTAACTTGATAGCTTGGTTGGGATTTATTTTGAAGACTATTTTCTGCTACTTAGGCAAAGCCTGGGTTCATTCATTCATTCATTACACATTTGTTAAGTCTCTGAAGGCTGTAGTTAGGTGCTGGGTATAGGATACAGAGATAAAAGATAATCCCTACTTTTCAGCAGTTCATGGTCTAGAGCAGGAGCTAGGTTAGTGACTATCACAAAACAGTGAAATGATGAGATATCTGGTAGAAGCACCTGATCCTGTTAAGGGAGGAGAAGAGATATCAGGAGAGTATGTAAAGGAGGTGACTCCTGAGCTGACTCCTGAAGGGAAGGTTGAAGTTAACCATGTAAGTCATGGGGAGAACCTTTGGGCTTAGGAGCAGATGTGCAATGGATTTCCTGGTGGTTGGAACTGGCTGGGCTGAGTGGTGTGGTTTAGGCTGTGTTAAGGCCTGAGATGGGAAGGGTATCAAGATCAGAGCCCCCCAGTCTAAGAAGTTTGGCCATTAGCATGAGGATATATAGTCCCTTGACCAGTTAACTCAGGAGACTGGGCTGGATATCCCCCATGGTTCTTCCAACTCTAATGTTCCACGATTCTTTTAAATTTTTCTGATACAGGAATAGTGGATTATTTGTAATTTTTGTGGTTGTTTTTTATAGAGTCCAGGGACATGATTTTAGTAGGTTATACGAGGTCAGGAGTGTGGGTTACGTATGGTATACAGTTTGTTCCACTATAACACCGTTTCTTTTTTTTTTTTTTTTTTGATATGAAGTCTCTTTCTTTCGCCCAGGCTGGAGTACAGTGGCATGATCTCAGCTCACTGCCACCATGTCTAACTTTTGTATTTTTAGTCGAGACAGGGTTTCAACCATGTTGGCCAGGCTGGTTTTGAACTCCTGACCTCATGATCCACCCATCTCGGCCTCCCAAAGTGCTAGGATTACAGGCATGAGTCACTGCACCCGGCCATACCATTTCTATATTGCCACTGACCTCAGATATATTTGAAAAATTGGAAATTGATTACAATATTAAGGTTGTGTTGGTTCCTAAGCAATTTTTCCTGAGAAAAGGAAGCATAGATTAGCAGGAATGACATTGTAACCTTAAGCTGGAAAGGAAAAGGTACTTAATAGACTGGTGCACAGGCAGGGCCTCTTCCAGAAGATGAGCCATGAGCACAGGTCCCTGGACTCCCTCCCTGTTAGGGGGTGTGCCCAGCCTTTGCAGCCGTGCTCAGCTCCTGCTCATGTGGCTGCACAGCCACCATTGCCAGGTTTCTGCAAGATCCTCTTCTCCATGTCTATCACCTGGACTTCCTCAAGCCAGCACTTCCAATCAAATGTTTTCTACATTTTTTATAACCCCAAATCAACCTCCAGTCTAGCTGGGCTGTGCAAGCTATCCTCCAAAGTAACAATGACTTTGGTTGTAAATAGGCATACATTTGAATGGTCAACCCACCCCCTGAATTTTCCCACAATTTTGTGAATGGGAGGTTTTCAAAGAATGTCTGTGTCACCTTACAGGGGAAATCCCCATACTTTACAATTCTATGGCTTGGGGTAATTTTTATTTTTACTTGTTAATGTGAGGATATTATATTTATTGTAAAAAAAACCTATATAAAATATATATGTTTTTAAGTAGGAAGACTGTATGTAATCCTTCTCTCCAAATACAGTAAGCCCTCATTTAACGTTGTTGATAGATTCTGTGACTTTAGCGGAAGGACATATAACAAAACCAATTTTCCCATAGGCTGACTGATATAAAGAAGAGTTAAATTCCTATAGCATATTTCTGGTTAGAAAAACCTGACCAAACTTCTAGATAAAGACAAAAACACTTCTAATATTACACATTGAAATAAATGTGAGCTATACGTACATTTAAGAAAGATTAATAAAAACAAGATGATTATTTACCCAGTGATTCCAGTTCAGGATCACGGGTGGCCAGAGCCCATCTCTGCAGCTCTGGGTGCCAGATGGGACCCAGCCTGGACAGGATGCCCTCCCATCCCAGGACACACTCACCGATACCCACGCCCACTGAGACAGGGACCATTGAGACACACCAATGAAGCCAACAGGCAGTTTTGGGCTATGAAAGGAAAGCAGAGGACCCAGAGAAAACCCAAGCAGGCATGGGGAGAACATGCCAAAGCTACACAGACAGTGACCCTGCCAGGAAGAGATTTTTATGTTCGCATCAAAGTCGTAATGAAACAAAGCTGAGTGACTTGACGTTATTTGAGGACCTGCGGCACTCCAGGTAACCCAATTTTAAGTCCTCCAAAAATGAGTGCTAACTGCTATTTCCACCAGGGTGGTACATCAGTGCCACTTGCAGCCCTCCACTGGTGGTTGATATCAAGGATAGAGGGACTTGGAGCGTCCCAGAAGCGGGAGCGGAAATCTGCCTGCTGGATTCTCGCCAAACGACTTCCTAAGTCTTTTCTCCCTTACACAATTATGCAGACATTTCTGCATTGTTAAAAGGCTTTTCTTTTTGTCCAAAGACAATTAAAATGCTCCTTTCATAAAATTAGATATTTTCCCAAAGGGTTGAGAAAGAACTAGAGAGCCAGGCTTTGTACTAGTCTCCTCTTCAAAACGTGGCATTGCTGTCATTTCACTCTCGATCCCGAATCAGCTTTCTAAAAATACAGTCAAATCATGCTGGGCTGCCTAAATATATTTGCAGTGAAGCAGTGAATAATTTGAAGTGACTAGTATTCCACAAATGTTTTCTTTATATAAATTTTCTGTTAAATTAAATAGAATCTCTTTATATTAAGAAAATCAAATAACCAGTACCTCTAAATTGAGTTCTTTTCCTTCTTTTATTTTTTGAATTCCATGCACATGAAATACAATGTTACTAAGAGTCACTGGTAAATCATTTTGGATTTTTTTAGACTTTCGTGTATACAGAAATAACCACTAAGAGAAGTTGATGAGGTGAGGGATATGTTAATTAGCTCAAGTGAATCTTTTTATTGTATATACATAGATCAAAACATCACATTGTACTCTATAAATATGCATACTTATTATTTGTCCATTAAAATACATTTTAAAAATTAAAAACAGGAAACAGCTGCAGAATTTTTCTACTAGCTTAGTACTTAGGTTTTGGACCTTTTAATCTAAGAGTTTATTTTTAGGAAAAGTTGTCCTCATGGAACCTAATGCTTTATGATTCCACTTGGGGACATGTTTTGGTAATTGTGGAATTATTATAGGGACAGGGATTCGATTCAGCAAATGTAAATTCAATGACTATAAATTAAATTATATTTTGAGTGAGTATATAATCTTTATTTCAAGTTGAATCTCATCAACTACAAGGCGTTTTGGTCTTCAACATAGGAAACCTCCTATTATTTTGGCTTTACTGAGTGAATTATGCCTGAAACTACCATGCTGATGAGATGTGTACAGTGGAGACTTTTTTTTCTTTAAGAGATTGAAAATATTTTTTAAAAAATCCTAAAATATTCATTGCAATTTCTAATCATCATCATCGTCATCATCGTCATCATCGTCATCATCATCGTCTTCATTTTTCCTCTTTACCTATTTGTTGCTAGGTAAGGCTAAGTACGTATCATCTCATCAAACTCTCATACTTCCCAAATGGACAGATGTTTAATGCCAACAATTTTCATATGAGTAACTAAAATGACATTGCACCGGGTCTGTAACCCCCTGTGTTTCCTTCATGGTACAATATATAAATGTTTCATTCCCAATTCATGTAAATCTTCCCTCTTTGCCAGGTATTACATTGTGCCTACTTTTAGATAACCAGGCCTTGAATGAGGGGATACTTAAATAGCCGTCAGCTTTCGCCAATGTCCAATTACCTCCCAATGAACATCTTGCATAAGTCTTTGTGGGTGAATTTTTTTAAAGATGGGAATGGATTATTTGATATTCAAGTATCCAGGAAATCCAACTTTGCAAATAGTGACTTCTTACACAATAGCATAATCAACATGCGTCATGATTGTGTCTAAGACCAGGGCTCAGATATGGGGGTGCCTGGAGGGCTGCTTCCACTTGCATCCCCATTCTTCTTGCATGCATTGACCCCGTTCACCTTTCCTTTTATTCTACCCATCCTACAGGCTCTTTTCTCTCTGAAACTTTCCTTCTTTTGTACAATTATTTCCCTGATGTGGTTGGTCAGGCCATTGACTGCTCTCTGATAATCTGGGGGACCAGAACTGTGTCTTTAGAGTTGCCTGCTGCCAAAAGCCATTTCATCTTTTTTCCTCCCTCAATGTCTGGAACAATAATTTGTCAAGAAAAGTTACTTGTTCAAGCAGACTTTTTTCCCTCTCTTTCTGATGCTAGAACACCCAACACAAGCCAGTTTAAACTGACAAGAATTAGGCCAGGTGTGGTGGCTCACACCTGTAATCCTAGCATTCTGGGGGGCTAAGGCGGGTGGTCAGGAGTTTGAAACCAGCCTGGCCAACATGGAGGAACCCCATCTCTACTAAAAATAAAAAACAAAAATAGCCAGGCATGGTGGCATGTGCCTGTAGTTCCAGCTACACGGGAGACTGAGGCAGGAGAATTGTTTGAGCCCAGAGGCGGAGGTTGCAGTGAGCTGAGATTGCGCCACCGCACTCCAGCCTTGGTGACAGAGCAAGACTCTGTCTCAAAAACAAACAAACCTACAAACAACAACAAACAAACAAACAAACAAAAAACCAAAACTGAAAAGAATGAAATGGCTAATACAATTGAAAAGTCTGGGGCCAGCCTCTGGATTCAGTGGGATCCAAGGTCTCAGTGGAGCTTGTCAAGATTTCTCTCCTTTTCTTGGCTGTCTTCTTCTGAACGGTGTCTACTCACTGTCACCTGGTCCCTTCGTAGTTCCAAGATAGGCTCCAGTCCCATCTCCAACCTCTTATCAACTCCACAAGAAGGTTCATTTATTCAACACATGTTACTTGTATATCTCCCGTGTGCAAGGCAATATTCTAGACTCTGGGGATAGAGCAATGAACAAAGCAGTCACAAATCTTTAGCTCACTTCTGCTGATTCTCTCTTCCACAAAAATCCTAATAATGTCTCAACGAATTCTTTCTGACTGGTCTGGCGTGGGTCACCAGCCCAACCCTAAAGTGAATGGGGGAGTCAGCCCCACCAGGACTGGAGGGACTGAGCTGAGTTGGAGGGAAGCTCCCCAGAGGAACATCATCAATGCACTGTTGCAAGCAGGGTAAAGAATGGATGCTGCTAAGTAAGCAAAAACAGTAGCTGGCCACCGTGCCCACTGCCATCAGTCAATGCCCATTGATTTGCAGCCTGGCCAGCTCTGTGGTTCTTGTACTCCATGCTCTCCTGTTCCCGCAGTCAGGCCTCTTTCAGCCCCAGTGTTCCTGACACACAACTTTCTTCCCTTTGGCTGCAGCTCCAGATGAAGATGAGTGAGCGGGCCGCCTCACTGAGCACCATGGTGCCCCTGCCTCGCAGCGCCTACTGGCAGCACATCACACGGCAGCACAGCACGGGGCAGCTCTACCGCCTGCAAGGTAAGCGCGGTGCTGCCTGTGTCCAGGGTGTGGGCCAGGCCTGGCAGTTCTGGGGAGAGGGCTCAGCTCAACTCCCAGCTGTTGCATGCCAGCTGGTCAGTGCCCTTCCTCCAAAGGTAGGAACCCCACCAAGGCCTCACAACATGAGGCACTTAATCTTTGTAGAGCCATACTTCTCAGATATTTGCATTTATCACAGTGTCCTGGGGAAGTCACTTAAAATGCAGATTCTTGGGTTTCATCCCCAGAGACTCTAGATCTTAAGGCACAGGATACGGCTGAGCAATCTGCACTTTTAACAGACCGTACGCAGGGTCTGGGCGAGGGGCCAGGGACCAGGCTTCAAGAAATGATGTAGCGGACTGATGAATCACAGCATCAGCATTACTTGAAGTCTTGCTGGAAATGCAAATTTCCATGCCCTTCCCCACACCTACTGAATCAGGAGCTCTGAGGGCCAGGCCGCGTGTGTTTGAACAAGCCCTCCGGGTGATTCTCCCGAGACCTCAGGTCTAGGAGCCAATGTTTGACAGGATGGGGCCCTGCACTGAGGCCAGAAGCCATGGCTTCAGGTTTGCTGAATGACTTTAGGCAAATCCTAGTAAGCTCTTCTTTCAGAGGAGTGGTCTCTGAAGCACGAGACAGAATGGCTCATAGTGCAGACAACGTGAACAATTACAAATTCTATTTAAACTGGCTGGGCACGGTGGCTCACACCTGTAATCCCAGCACTTTGGGAGGCTGAGGCAGGCAGATCACCTGAGGTCAGGAGTTGTAGGCCAGCCTAGTCAACGTGGTGAAGCCCTGTCTCTACTAAAAACAAATACAAAATTTAGCTGGGCACAGTGGCGTGTGCCTGTAATCCCAGCTGAGTCAGGGGAATCGCTTGAACCCGGGAGGCATAGGTTGCAGTGAGGCGAATCGTGCCATTGCACTCCAGCCTGGACAACAAGAACAAAACTGTGTCTGGAAAAAAAAAAATTATATTTAAACCTTCTCCTGTCCCTTCAACATGTTTTTTTATTTTTATTTTTTTACATTTCATATTACATAAGAATATCTTATGCACATATAATTTATAAACAAGCAAACAAACCTGTGTGGAGTATACTTGCAAAAAAACCTCTTTAATGATGAGGTGCAAGATCACTAAACTTGAAATAGCAGGCACTAGACCACACGTAGTTTACATGCAGAAATTTGCTGAATGAATGAATGCAAGAATGAATGAATGAATGACCACGGGAGACTGCAACCTCAGTCCTCCATGCCCGCCCTGAACCCTGGTCACAACAGCCTTTTTCTCAGTCCTTGCTGTTGGTCCTTTCTCCCCCAGGCAGCTTTTCCTGTAGGCTGCGCCGGTCCCTCATCCTAGTTGACTCCTGCTCACCTCCAGGTCTCACCTCCAGCGCCTCTCAGACTCCAAGGAAGGCCTCCAGACTTTCTTGTAGATTGCGTGGACACCTCTGATGATGCGCACTCATAAGATGCAGATGATGACCAGTGTTCATTTCATATTTATCTATGTGAGCACTTGACTCATGGTCAGCTCTCCTAGGAAGCAATAGTGTCCAGGAGGGCAGGAGAGCTGCGCCTCTGTCTGTCTTTATCATTTTATCCCCCAGTGCCTTGCATACCTTCCATTAGTATTTGTTGAAAGAATGCATAATGTTAAGAAGGCACTGGGGGTATTTACCTTTTAGTTTTCATGACTCTGTGCTCTGTTCACTAGCAGAGAGCATGGCACATAGCAGATGCTGAAAAAAAAAAAAAAAATCCTGAGTGCCTCTGTGAACAGCTGAGCAAATGACTGAATTAATAATTGACAAATAGGTTTACCTTTCAAGATATCTCTGCAGAGAGAATGGGTTAGATCGGGTTGTCACAAATGCCACTCATCCCCTTTAAACTTCAAAAATTTTCTGTAATATTTGAGTTATCACAGTTTTTGTCATATACATACCAGAATGTTACTCAATTTTACTCTCTTCTATTTGAATATACCTTTTTTTAAAAAAAACATATTTTACTACCTTAATACTGCTATATCCACTGGTTATACTTTTTTTGTTGTTGAGACAGGGTCTGGCTCTTCGCCTAGGCTGGAGTGCAGTGGTGCGATCATGGATCACTGCAGTCTCAACCTCCTGGGCACCAGTGATCCTCCTGCCTCAGCCTACCGAATAGCTGGGACTACAGGTGTGTGCCACCAAGCCCAGCTAATTTATTGTTTTTTGTTTTTAGTAGAGAGGGGGTCTTACTGTGTTGCACAGACTGGTCTCAAACTTCTGAGCTCAAGCAATCTTCCTGCCTCGGCCTCCCAAAGTGCTGGAATTATAGGTATCAGCCACTGCACCCAGCTAGTTATGCTTTTTAATAGACAATAAAATAATAAGTATTGAAGATTTAAAATATGTTCACAGAGTACCTAAAATTATCTTGCTTATTACAAGTGGCTATTTAAACAACAAGTAAATTTTTTTAAAAAAATTTTATTCTTCTACCTATACTGCCTACCTTCCCTCTCCCCTCCTTTTCATGCCCCTTAGAAAAAGAAAATAAGATTGGGTAAAGTTAATGACTTGGTGGCCCGGTGTGCCATATGATGAAGTTACAGAGCCTTTAATTTCTTCTTGTTTTGCTGGTGATTATGGATTGTAATTCCTCTGGCCAATTCACCTACATTGATGAATTTCAGGCTTTTTTTTTTTTTTTTTTTTT
>NW_012101920.1:3932079-3942107 GCF_000951045.1 Mandrillus leucophaeus
TCAATGGGGTCTTTCTAAAAGCTACTCTTTCTGAGGACCTACTGTGTACCGGCTTTCCACTGAGACCTAAAATACATGATCTCATTTAGATCCCAAAACAGCTGCCTGACAGGGTATTTTATTCTCATTTGCTGTTTGGAAACTGAGAATTTGAAAGGTTACTAAGGTGTCCAAGACTACCTATCTAGTAAGCAGCAAAGATTGTAAGGTTTTTATCTCTCATTCATCTGTCCATCCATTCTTTGTTTACTCAGTAAATGTTTATGGAGCATCTAGTTTAGGCCAAGCGCTGTGCTAGATGACAGACATATCTGGGACTCCCAGGCAGGGACATTCCTCCCCCCTCGGAGCTTATAATCTAATGGAGAGTCACCATCCATAATCAATAGTTAATTTCAGATTTGGTATATGGAACAGTGAAAAAGAAAGTTTTTATGATAAAGAAGGTGAGGCAGAGCTGTTGGTTTTGAGAAGACACTGACAAAGGGACTTCTTGAGATGGGGTAGTCAGTGGAAGCCCCTGCATCACTGAAGACCTTAAGTCTAAAAGAGGCAGCCATACCAAGAGCCAGGGGAAGGCATTCTCCATAGAGAGATCAGCAATGCAAAGGCCCTGAGTCACAAATTAGCTGCCTGCGTTCAAAGATCAGGAAGGAGCCAGTGTGGCTGGTGCCTAAGGGACATAAAGAGACAGCTGGGGTGGTGATCACAGGTGACCAAGACTTGCTTATCCTAAGTGTGAGGGGAAGCATTAGAGGGTCCTCCTCAGCATGGCAGTGTCAGATTTAATTGACATTTTCATTCAAGGGATTACAAGAGAACAGGAGAGGAAGTGGGAGACTAGCCCCAAGACTGTTGCACATGAGCACCGGAGGGTCTGCTTCAGTACAATGCGCCTCTAACTCTCTCACCTGCTTCTCAAAGTTATCATCTCAGCAAGCTTTACCCTTAGGCCAAGGTGCTTCATTGCTCCAGGATTTTCAGAGCTCTTCTGTGGGAATTGCCTTGGAAGATAGCATCACTTGTTTCAAAACAAAAACAAGAAAAACTAGGCACCTAGATCACAGATCGGACTTAAGGTAATTTGAGGAAATCAAGGGTGACACTGAACAGTTGTGTCACTGACCCAGGCATCTTCCATTTAGCCTTATGTGGTTCTCCTGACAACCGCGGGAGTTGGTGAGAGTGGGACCATCCTCTCCATTTCAATGACTGAAGAAATGGAGACCTTTGGAGGTTAAGGTCTTACTCCAGGCCACGTGGCTGGTGGATGTAGGCACTGGCATTAGTGCTCCGGTGCTCTGACTTCTAATCCAGGCTACTGCCTTCATCATATGGTCTTACCTGTGGGAGGAAGTCATGCCTCCATGGGTGATTTCAAATGCAGGTTCCCTGAGACCGAAATGCCTCCAGAGGATTCATTCCAACCCATGCAATTTACATTTTGATTTTAAAGATCATCGATTCTTGGAGCAAGGGGCTACTTTGGAGAAGTTAACATTGTTTTTTTCAGTACTAATCCTACCACAGTCACAAACGTCATATGGGCAGAAGTTAAGAGGGAAGCAATAGATTCGGATCCAAGCAAATGTGAAAGGTGTCAAACCCGCATGTCTACAGGGTCCAGGCAGGCTATGCAGATGAGTAAACGGGACAGCTATAGGAGTGGCAGGGTCCCTGGCAGATGTCAGGGAGAGCAGGCAGTCTGCTGTCTGCAGATGGTCATGCTTAGCAGAATGTAGAGCTAGTTTTGCCTTCCAGTTTTCCAGGAGTACAGGGAAATTGACATCTTTATGGGCAGTCAGCAGCTATTTAAATATTAATAAGCAATTCCAAATGTTTTAAAGCCTGTGGAGGCCAGAGAACAGGTCTGGGTCCAGATATGGTCTACAGGTTATTACCAGCTTGTGACTTTTGTGTGAACTGCAACAATGTAGGGAGGGTTGGGAAGCCTTTCATTCCATTTGCTGGCGTTACACTAAACACAGCATTCAAACCATGCAGGAAAGACTCAGCCTTCAGGATAGAAACTGTAAGCGTTTTCATTTTGACTTGACCTCAAGTGAATGCTGTCAGTCATTTCTCTGTGCAGTTGACTAAAACTTTGGATTCTGCACTAACAATATTTGTATGGTCTCTGCTCCCTGAAGGAGATTTTGATACACAGTCATAAAGATATTCTTGGATTTTTACTTATAGTACTCAAACTCATTAATACAATTTCTCTGCGTTACAGTGCGTGCATGCGTCTGTGTGTTGGAAGGAGAATAGAATGTGTGTTCAAACTGGCTGGGAGTTTGGGATAAATGATTTCTAATTATTTGGGATATATTAATATTCAAGACTTAGCTAATAATAATCACTGCTGTTATGTACTAGCAACTATATGACTGGATAAATTATTTTCCTTTGGTTCAGATTTGAGTCTTGCAAGTATCTGAATCCAAGATGTTATTTTTTGCTTGTTTCTGTTTTGGTGTTGAGACCATAGTAATAGATTTAAGACTGTACAGTGGCTGGGCGCGGTGGCTCAAGCCTGTAATCCCAGCACTTTGGGAGGCCGAGGCGGGCGGATCAGGAGGTCAGGAGATGAGACCATCCTGGCTAACAGGTGAAACCCCGTCTCTACTAAAAAATACAAAAAACTAGCCGGGCGAGGTGGTGGGCGCCTGTAGTCCCAGCTACTTGGGAGGCTGAGGCAAGAGAATGGCGTGAACCCGGGAGGCGGAGCTTGCAGGGAGCCGAGATTCGGCCACTGCACTCCAGCCTGGGCGACAGAGCGAAACTCCGAATCAAAAAAAAGACTCTACAGGTCATGAAGCCATTTCTACTACTGTGAGGAGGGGGAACAAATGTTTTCTCCCCATTCCACAGGAGTGAAAAATGGGTCAAAGCGATGTTGTTCCTTGTCTAAGTTCATGCTTCTGGGAGGAAGATCAAATGGGACTTGAACTGAGGT
Source organism: Mandrillus leucophaeus (assembly GCF_000951045.1). Lineage (NCBI taxonomy): Eukaryota > Metazoa > Chordata > Mammalia > Primates > Cercopithecidae > Mandrillus > Mandrillus leucophaeus. The sequence continues at coordinate 3,935,039 of NW_012101920.1, forward strand.
CAGGGCTGCTTATGATAAGATGATAGAGCATAAACTCAAGGCTTAAGGGCCACACGCCACCATAAACATTTTTGCATGGTTTAGTGTTTAAAAACAACATTGCCAGGTGCAGTGGCTCACACTTGTAATCTCAGCACTTTGGGAGGCCAAGGCAGATCGCTTGGGCCCAGGAGTTTGAGACCAGCCTAGGCAATGTGGCGAGACCCTGTCCCTACAAAAAATACAAAAATTAGTCCCGTGTGGTGGCGCACACCTGTGGTCCTAGTTACTCTAGAGACTGAGGTGGGAGGATCACCTGAGCTCAAGAGGTTGAGGCTGCAGTGAGCTGAGATCACGCCCCTGCACTCCAGCCCTGGCGAAAAAAATAAATAAATAAAAATAAAACTAAAAACAACATTTTTCTGAATGTGTGTGGGTGGGCGGACATGCTTCACTGGCTGCAGTCCTGTTTCTTGCGCCTGCTTGATGCACACATTTACTCACCAAGGCTGCGGAAGTTTGTTCCGAAGGCTTTATGCGGAGTCCTGAGCTCTTCACCTAGCAGTGTGCATTTCTTTGCTTGTGGTAACCCTTGGGCAGCAGGTGGCAGTAGAACCTCTAGTTTTTGTTAAATCAGCGCAGTGTTATCTACAGGGATGGGCAAACTAGGGCTTGTGAGCCAAATCCAGTCTGCTGTCTGTTTTCATTAATAAAGCATTATTAGGACGTCCAGGCCCATTCATTACATATTAACTATGGCTGCTTTTGTGCTACAGGCAGCAGGGCTGAGTAGCGGCAATGAGACCGTATGGTTTGCAAAACCTAAAATATTTAGTGTCTGGCTCTTTCTAGAAAATGCTTGACAATCCATATATTATTAATATGTCACAAAGATCTTGTGCATTGCCTTCTTGACTTTTTAAACTCTGTTTGGTCTGAAATCTAAACCTGAAATAATAAAAGCTAAATGAATTTTAGGAAGTTCTCTTTAACATTTACAAGATTAGCAAAGTGTAAGCATAAGACTGCCTTATTGCTACTCAGGTTTCTAAAAAGTATTCTGGCTAAAAGTTTCCATAGTTCTGACTCATTTCTCCTAAATACCCTGGATGTAGGGATTGAGGCAGGTGAAAAATTAAGGAAGAAAATAATTGCTAATGGACTGACCATAGCTCAACCCAGAGACCACATGCAAATGATATGTAAATCATACAATATCTGTGACTCATTTACATATCATCGTGAGTAGCCTTTGGAAAAAATTCTGCCTTAAGTACATTTACTTATTTCTGTTATAGAGAAAATTGTTACCAGCTAATTTGATTGTGGGCTCTCTCTTGTAACTGTTGATTTTAAATTCTTTTTGGAAAAGATGTTGCCAGCCCTCTGAAGCTTCATCGAACAGAGACTTTTCCAGCCTACAGATCTGAGCACTGACAGTAACTGCCAAGAATTGTTAACACACTTGTGATGTGTCAGCCACAGATTCACCCAGGAGGTCACAGAATGACAGCAAGGGAAGTGACGACGAAGAGAAGAAGCTTAACGTCCTGGCTAATTGTGTGGTCATTGGGAAACTCTGCAATACAATAATTTTCTTTATTTTCTTTTTCTTTTTTAAATTCTTAGCGTAACTGAAACATGCTCTATAGATATTGACTCTGTGTTCCCTCTTTTACAGCTGGACAGAAAGAAGTCAATGTCACGAAATGATTTTCTATTGTAGATACCTTATCCCTTGCACTTCTCTGAATCTGTCCTTTTGTGGATTCTTGTGATTTTCCTTCCAAGTGTTTCAGTTGTATGACAGTCAGTATTGACAATAAAATGGCTTTTAATTATTTGTTGTTTGTTTACGCCCTATTCCTCAGTTATTATTACTGTGGTTCTGATTAACTACTGGAAATTATATTTGATTGTATCACCAATTAGTTAAATCAGTGCTTTGACTCACTCTTATCTGTTCTGTTCAAAACTATTCTTTCAAAGAACCCGTTAGTATTGTTTACAGGGTTACAATTTTTCTTATATGCTTTCCTCACCCTCCTACCCCCTTTTTTAAAAGCGTTTATTTTGTTCGGAGTACCTTCATAAAACATTTGAAAATAAAAGATCATTCTTCACCCATATGTTCTTTGGATTCTGGCAACACGTTTTTCTCTATCCTAGGTATTTCTGAAGGGTGTGTGGACATTTTGCATGTGAGCTTTGAGTGTATTGCGTATTGTGTTTAATATGAATTCAACCATTCACGCATTTTCTCACTCATTCATTAACGTGGTCTGTATTGAGTGTCTATGGGTTTCCGGCACTGTACTGGTGTCTGGGGACGTAGAAATCAAAAGACACAGTCTTTGTTGCCAAAGACTTTAATTCCAGAAGAGTACCACAAGAAAATCAAGTTGGAAATCTCATACAGTGACACCTGCTAAATGGGCCCCCGGTGGCCGTGAACTTCTAAAGAGAAGGTCAGTGCTGGATGTGAATTGAATTTTGTGAGCACCGTAAGTTAGAGTTCCTCTAAAGCTGCAGAGCAAGCAGGGATCATGCCTGCCTGTTTCACTACTCTTTGCCAGATAAAATACAGGATACTCAATTAAATTTGAATTTCAGATAAGCAATGCATAGTTTTATAGATCTGAGTTAGCTGGGATTTCCAAGGACACTGCTGGTCAGGATGCGTTTTTTCAAGGGGTTGAGAAATATCGGTGAAAGGATTGAATTCAACTAACAATTAATTAGTAGATTAGGGATATATAAATTGTCTAGTGCTATTGGCTTCCCGGAAATGCATTTGTGTTCTCTCTGGGTTCTCTGTAGCTACTTTTCACACAATTTTAGCTGATCCTACTTCTCTCAGGGGTCTTCATTTTTGTGTTTTAAAAATTTGGTTTGCCAGGCACATTTGATAATTACCTCACTGTTCATTTTCCTGACTTTATCTGGTTCTTATTTTATTTTCTTTCTCTTCTAAGACTGTCTCATAATAGATTCTCCATGATTCCCAGGGCCTTGGCAGCCAATGGGAGGATTAAGTTGAAGAAGTAGATAAAGGAAATGGAATTAAAGAAATAATTATAATTTTAATGAAGTTAAAATTACTGAAGCAAGCCTCAAGCTAATGAGTGTGCAAAGAAATGTTGCTGAATGTAGGTAACTGTAAGTGAGAACCTCTTTTAGGATTTTTAAGAAAAGAAATGTATTGACAGAAAAGAGCATTCCATTAGGTTATGCTATCAGCTTTTATTTATTGCTGGGCACAACTCTAAGTGCTTTTGTGGTATTATCTCAATCGCCACAATAGCTCCATGAGGTAAGTATAATTATCTTCATTTTACAGATGGGGAAATGGAGCCTCAAGGAGTCTAAATTATGTAATTAATATGCCCAAGATCTTTTACCTACTAAATGATAGATTCATGTTTGAACCCAGGTAATCTGATTCCTGAGTCTGCTCTGTAAATCCCTAAGGCCAGCTTCCTCAGGGGAAAGCAAACTTACTCTGTAAAGAGTTGGGGTGCAAATATTTTAGACTTTCTGGGTCATATGGTCTCTGTTGCCTTCTAGTGCAAAAGCAACCATAGACTGTTTTGTGTTTTGTTTCGTTTTGTTTTTTGAGATGGGTCTTGTTCTGTTACCCAGGCTGGAGGGCAGTGGTATTATCTCGGCTCACTGCAGCCTCCCTCTCCCAGGTTCAAGCAATTCTCCTGCCTCAGCCTCCTGAGTAGCTGGAATTACGGGCACGTGCCACCACGCCTAGCTAGTTTTTCTGTGTGTATTGTTAGTAGAGATGGGGTTTCACCGTGTTGGCCAAGCTGGTCTTGAACTCCTGACCTCAAGTGATCCACCTGTCTCGGCCTCCCAAAGTGCTGGGATTGCAGGTGCGAGCCACCATGCGCAGCCTGCTTTTAATGTACATAGACGGATAGACATGGCTGTTTCAATTAAACTTTATTCACAAATACAAGTGGCAGATTTGACTCAATTCTGGATCCTCTGCTCTAAAATTAAAACCTCAAATACTATCTTACATTAATTTCACAGTTTCAGGTAGAAAACATAAGAAATTTAAATACTTTACTATCTGGCCTAAAATAAGGGGAATGATAATTTGAAGTGATTTTGAATTTTTTCTAAATCCCTACCTCAAGTAGTGAACATAGTGTGAGAAAGTTTTTCAAAGCTGTGGTGGATTTTTACCTAATGCAAACTAAATTCTAAAGCATTCATGGCAACTTGCAAATAAACTGGGATCTGGAGGCTGAACTATGATGTTTCTGTTTTAATTACATATTGGAAAAAGCAACATTTTTCTTTTGGTGGGAGGTGAGGGTGGGGGAGTAGGGAAGTAAATCTCATATTCCTCTTTGCATCCTCAACTCTGTTAAAAATATCTTTTTTTACCCAGTTTAAGGCAGGACATTGCAGTAGTGATTAAAATGCTCTCAGGGAAGACTGCTTGAGTTTCTGAAATGTATTCATTCATTTTCCAAGTACTTATTTACCAGTATATATGGAAATGCCAGGATGTATACCGGAGAAGTGTGTTTGCCTTCACCATGCCTGATCCACAGACTCAATTTATAACCCAATTGCTCCGGACACAGAAAAACTAACAGGAACATACATTTGTATGAGAAGACATTTTTCTATTTCTTCTTTGGACAATCTTGACTTTTGAGAAAGAGAATACTTTATGAACTAGAAATACTGTATAAACTATATTAAAGAAAATCTTTCCTTTGGTCCTGGGGAAAAAAAAAATTGATGTTCAGATTTCCATTAAGACAGCAAACTTGAAATTTCCTTTTCATATTCAAGTTTTAAATTCTGTAGATTAAATACTGGACGAAGGTAGGGTTGCCTGTCGTGTCGTAATTCCAGCTACTCAGGAGGCTGAGGCAGGAGAATTGCTTGAACCTGGGAGAGGGAGGCTGCAGTGAGCCGAGATAATACCACTGCCCTCCAGCCTGGGTAACAGAACAAGACCCATCTCAAAAAACAAAACGAAACAAAACACAAAACAGTCTATGGTTGCTTTTGCACAACAACAGTTGGCTGATTTCATTGCAAACTCATTGGATCAATCTGTTGTGATTTGATTCAAACAAGGCAGGACCAAGTGATAATCTTTTGCCTGGATCTGCACTAAGTAAAGTACCATCACCCACACTTCCCCTCCGTAAGCTAGCAGTTCTTAAATGCTGGCAAAGACACTTATTCACTAGATCTAGGGTGGAGTCCACACATTTACATTTTCAATCGGTGTCTCTAGGTAACTCCGGTGCAGGTGGTAAATGGCATAAAATCTCATTTTAACAAAGCTCGAGGAGACAGAAATGCAGAGAGTCCCTATCAGGTAAGACTTGAGGCACCTGGAGGCAACTGGCAATGTGCTTTTATCCAAGACAGTTGTGGAAAGTCAGGTGGTAGAGCCAAGCCAGTGCCTCCATGCCAGTGGGCTGCTCAAGACGCTTCCCTTGTCAGGAGATGCAGAATTCTGGCACACAGGTACAGTCGCGATTCCGTGCGTGGGTTAACACTCAGGAAGGGGAGATGTGCTGTAACTGCAGCTCCAGAAGTGGGATTCCAGGAGGCATTTTCAGCGTCGCTGCAATATTTTCTTTGTTGCTATAACAACTAATAAGGAGACTTGGTTTGACCTTCTTTGTTTCTCCGAGATGCCTGAAGTTTGAGGCCTTCCCACACTGCTCTTTTTATTAGGAAAGAGCCAGTCCGGGGCTGCTTGTGAAAACAAAGCAGAGACTGCAAAGAAAAAAAAAAAAAAAAAGCCAGGGTGAGGAAGGGAGGGAAGCAAGATTCCAGCTGCTCTAGCTCAGGCTTCGGCACTGAGCCACCAGTCAACCTGTCTTGCTTCCTTTCTCCAAGTTCTTCTATTTTTGTTACAATACCAATTTTATTATCTTTGGCCTTTGGTGAGGCTGTATTCTGTCCTCTACAGAAAAGCAGGAGTTGCTTAGGGGGATTTACAGATACTGCAGATGGGTAATGCTGTGGCTTGGCTCTGTGTCCCATCCAAATCTCTTGTCGAATTGTATAATTCCCAGTGTTGAAGGAGAGGCCTGGCGGGAGGTGATTGAGTCTGTAGGTGGACTTCCCGCTTGCTGTTTTTGTGATGGAATTCTCACAAGAGCAGGTTGTTTGAAAGTGTCTAGGGCTTCCCCCTTCACTCTCTCACTGTCTCTTCTGCCGCCTTGTGAAGAAGGTGCTTGCTTCCTCTTCACCTTCCGCCATGACTATCAGTTTCCTGGGGCCTCCCAGTCGTGCTTCCTGTTAAACCTGTGGAACTGAGTCAATTAAACCTCTTTTCTTCATAAATAACCCAGTCTCAGGTAGTTCTTTGTGGAACTGTGACAACAGACTAATACAGATAAGGCTTAGTATTTCTTTGTTTGAAAAGCCCAAGTTTACATATATAAAGGTTATATATAAAACCTTTGTATAAAAAATCAGTGGTGATTGAGTTTTATGCCTCTACAAAATAGGTTGTGAATTAACCTCAACATCTGTTGAAATGCGTCAACTGAGAAATGTCCACCTCCTTAATACAGGGCTCAAATAAGAATAATACCTGGGGATTATTTTTTATTTGATACCCTCTATGATCTTAGAGGAAGTTACTGTACATAAAATAATTATGCCTTCCTTTAACCATGAAAAAATGTCATTTTTGCCTGCGTTCTCTATAAATGTGGTACCCATTATGTAAAAATATCCCACAGTGGGGATCGATTCCTTGACCTAATGAGTCATATATTAAACTTAAATATTTTCCATTTTCAAATGTTCTTGACAAAACGGGAACCCCTGGACCCACTAGGTTAAATAAGTTAATATGGCTAAACATGTTTTGGAATATGTAAATGTTTTGAAGGTTATTGAGTATTCCGTTTCATCCTTTTGCGAATTTTAGTAGATTAGGTCTTTCAAGGAATTAATTGGTCCAACTGATCTAGGTTATCAAATGTGTGGCTATGGAGTTTATAATATTCTAATTTCCTTTCAGTGTCCATGGGATCAGATATGGATGGCCTGGCTTTTATTTTTGATATGAGTATTTTCTCTTTTT
>NW_012101920.1:3943467-3945880 GCF_000951045.1 Mandrillus leucophaeus
TATAAACAAAAGTCTTCAAACTCTGGTCTGAGGGCCAAAGCCAGCCTATTCCCTGCTATTGTAAATAAAGTTTTATTGGCAGACAGTCATGTCCATTTGTTAAAGTATTATCTGTGGCTGCTTTTGTGCTGCACCAGTAGACTTGAGTGGTTGCAACAGGGACCGTAAGACCTCTGCAGGGCGGTTTGGCCAAGCTCTCCTCTATATGATCCCCACCCTCAAACGAACCAATGGATCATCCAGGTTCCAGGCTGCTGCTCACATGTCTTGCCACATGTACTACCTGTGAAATTAATGTTCTCCCTGTAATGGAACATTTAGCTGTTTCCTGAACGGGGCCTGCTCCCTCTCACTGCAGAAGTCATTGTTTCTTCTGTTTCTTTGTCTACAAAAATCCTCCACTCTTTCAAAAGTGATACTTTCTCAGACATCAACTTAAGTATCAGGCACTCAGAAGTCCTCCCTGAGACCTCCAAGCCAGAGGAAGAGGAAGTGGCCAGCTATATGGTTTTATTTTGTTTTGTTTTATTTCATTGTTTTTGAGACAGGGTTTCACTCTGGAGCGCGGTGGCACAATCATGGCTCACTGCAACCTACACCTCCCAGGGTTCAAGCCATCCTCTCATCTCTACCTCCAGGGTAGCTGGGACCACACATGCATGCCACCACACCTGACTAACTTAAAAAAACGTGTATAGATGGGGTCTCACTGTGTTGCTCAGGCTGATCTCGAACTCCTAGCCTTAAGCAATTCTCCCACCTTGGCCTCCCAACGTGCTAGGATTACAGGGATGAGCTTCCACGCCTGGCCCAGCTACATGTTTTTAAAGCACTCTGAACACTGCCTGTGTTGCACTCATAACTGTTTTAATTACATTTTTGTGCAGTGGTTGCATTCTCTGCTGTCTCCGTGCCTCTGCAAGCTTTCTGAGGGCAGGTGCTATAACTCTTTGGTTTAGCTTTGTAACAGCAGCAGCAAACAAAGCGCCTAGTTACTCTAGCAGATGCTCTATAAATATTCATTTCATAAGTAAATAAATGGAAAGTGAGATAGCAATGACTACATTATAAAATCATGTTGTAAGGCAGTATAGTTTTTTTTCCTTGGATAAGTCGTATAGGGATAAGTTCTGGGGATGTACGTGCTAGTACCATTTCTGGAACTCCCACCATGTGCTGCGATAATGCTTAACGCCATCCCTGCAAGGTGTGCCCCCCACTTAGCCCCGACCACTGCATTTCATGCTGTAGAATCTAAAGCAGTGAGGCTTAAAGCAACTTGACTCCAGGGCTTACAAGTCAGGCTGCAAATCCAGGAGTCTGGCTCTAGAGTCCACACTCTTCTGTACTTTTGATTCCTAAACGGTGTACCAAGGTACCCCAGAAGACCACAGTAAACTCACAGAGGTGCTGTGGGATACCTTAAATTTTTGCAGGAAATAGTGATTCTTAACATCTCTTGGACCTTGGGAATTATTGGCTTGAGAATGTTCAGTTTCAACATGATATCACGCAAAATTCATTTTCATGATGTCACATTTTTCGTGAAGCTGGGTCTTTGGCCGTTGTTCTGATTAAAAAAGCAAATACTCTGTGAAAATCAATGTGGATTAGGAAATGGGGGGGTGGTGTCCAATCTGATTTCCAGGTTGAGGGATGACAATACTCAACACACACAAGGAACAAGTAATTGTAGTTAGTTAAGAATGAAATACAAGTATTTTTTCTTTTGATGTAGGTGTTGTTTTAATGGCTATCAACTTATCAGGAAATAAATACTGATAACATTGTTTGGACTGAACAGCTTAATAAATGGAACTGCTAGATATTTCTTTTGGTGTATGAGTGCTAGGAAAAGTATCACTGTGACATTAAGGGCACCATGAACAGAGAAAGCAGGAAAGCTCCTGCTCTGCGTTGTGTTCTGCCTGGGGACAGCCCTGAGATGCAGGTTCTGTGGCTTGAGCACCCAGCCCTGTATAGGACACATAAGCAGGGCTGGTTTCATGGGTGTGCAACCCTGGCAGCTGCACAGGCCCCCATGCTCAGAAGCGACCTTGAAATTCTCAGTGTTTCCATCTTTGAACTTGTGTTTTGTAAGTAAAGTCCGATGGAACAATGGAGCTTGCTTGTGAGCAGAAGAGATACCTGCAGGTTGAGCGTCTGAGCGTCTCACAGCCTTATTTGCATGTAGCATTCATGATACTCTATGAACACAGAATTCCAGGGGACCTGAGGTACATAGCAGTGAGTCCCAAAGCAAGTACAAACTGTGAAAGGAAAATAAATCTTGGGATGCCAAATCATGAAGCCAAAGAGAAGAAAAAGTCAGGCTGGGAACTGCTTAGGGCAAACCTAACTTCCATTCTATTCCTAGAATGATAGCTACTAAGGTTAAAAAAAAAAAAAAAAA
>NW_012101920.1:3948112-3949309 GCF_000951045.1 Mandrillus leucophaeus
CCTTTAACCATGAAAAAATGTCATTTTTGCCTGCGTTCTCTATAAATGTGGTACCCATTATGTAAAAATATCCCACAGTGGGGATCGATTCCTTGACCTAATGAGTCATATATTAAACTTAAATATTTTCCATTTTCAAATGTTCTTGACAAAACGGGAACCCCTGGACCCACTAGGTTAAATAAGTTAATATGGCTAAACATGTTTTGGAATATGTAAATGTTTTGAAGGTTATTGAGTATTCCGTTTCATCCTTTTGCAAATTTTAGTAGATTAGGTCTTTCAAGGAATTAATTGGTCCAACTGATCTAGGTTATCAAATGTGTGGCTATGGAGTTTATAATATTCTAATTTCCTTTCAGTGTCCATGGGATCAGATATGGATGGCCTGGCTTTTATTTTTGATATGAGTATTTTCTCTTTTTGGGGGGTTAGTATGACTTATTTATCAATTTTATTCTCTTCAAAGTAACAGCTTTTTGAAATTATGTATTTAGATTTAGGGAATACAAATGCAGTTTTGTTACCTCACTGTTACATAGTAATGATATCTGGGCTTCTAGTGAACCCATCATTCGAATAATCAACATCGTACCCATAAGTAATTTTTTGGCCCTCACCCACTTCCCAACCTCCTGCTTTTGAAGTCTCCAATGTCTGTTATTCCCCCCTCTGTGGTCTTGTGTAGTCATGTTTAGCTCCCACTTATAAGTGAGAACTTGAGGTATTTGACTTTCTGTTTCTGAGTATTTCACTTAGGATAATGGCCTCCAGGTTCATCCATATTGCTGTAAAAGACATAATTTCATTTTCATGGCTGCATAGTATTCCATGGTATGCATTTATGTTTATTATTTATTTTTATATTGTATCTATGTGATAGATATGAATATATATGTGTATCACATTTTCTTTAATCATCTGTTGATGGACACTTAGGTTGATTCCATGACATTACTATAATGAGAAGTGCTACAGTAAATATATGAGTGCAATTATCTTTTTAATGTAGTGATTTCTTTTCCTTTGGGTAAGAATCCAGTAGTGAGATGCTGAATGAAATGGTAGTTCTATTTTGAATTCTTTGAGAAATCTCCATACTTTTTTCCATAGAAGTTGTACTGGTTTACATTCTCACCAACAGTGTATAAGTGTGTCCTTTTCTCTGCATCCTCACCAACATCTGTTGTCTTTTTT
>NW_012101920.1:3949359-3958325 GCF_000951045.1 Mandrillus leucophaeus
TGAGAGGAAGAAAGGACAACTCTTTGTATTTTAGTTCCTTTGACCCACTTTTTTCCTGCTTTTGAACAGGAAGTTCACGTTTTCATTTTGCACTGGGTCTCCTGATTGCGTAGCCGACCTGTGCGGAAGGTGCCCCGTAAGAAGAAGGCAACTGAGTGGGACTGAGGATTGTTCCTTGATTTTTCCTGTCTCTTTTGTGCTTCTTCATGTGGCTCCCACCCAGGACTGATGCTCGTCTTTTAAAACTTGCAGTCCAGTCATTTAATAATTGACCTCGGTTGAGGACAGAAGCCACAGGGTTCCTATTTTAATCAAATGCTCAAGCCAGTCACAGTGACTGCACAGAGCTAAATACTATAGAATTATTTTCCTCATCACTGAATTCCTTTTAGAGTTGTACCTTCAGAACAAAGAAAGAAAGAGGATCATTTGGTTATCAAAGGGAGCCAGCCCCCCAATTTATTTTCCTTCAGCTGTCATGCAAATTTCAAGCGGAGCCCTAGCAGGATGGCTTTGAAGATAAAGATCACAGTGCAGTCCGAGGGAGGCTTCAATAGGGTTTCTGATGATCCTGTGATTTACTTGGAGAAGGAAGAAAAGAGCAGACAACAATAGGAAGAACTCAGCTCTGAAGGCATAAAAGCCAGCGTCTAATTCTGGTCTTCTCTTTGCCTGGAGGAAATGTCAGTTAATAGTGAGAGGGGCAGACAGGGCTAGTCTGGGATTTTCCCAAGTGTGTCCCATGAGATGCCAGTTGAGGTTCCTCAGAGGGGAGAAAAAAAAAGTTTGTTCTTAAGTGAATTTTTGGTAAATGTTGAGTCAAACCAAGTACTTTGCAGAGTTATTGGAGCCTTACATTTAGTAAACAGAAGGTCTGATGCATATAAAAGATGCAGCGTTTTCCTTGCAACCAATTTGACTGGTTGTTGTTACATCAGTAGTTTCTTGTTTCCTGTTAGGACTCAGAAAAATAATTAAAAATAATTCAGTAGCTTCCAATAATCAGGAGGTAAGGACAGGCTTTTACTCTCAAACACGGCCATCAGTTAGTGGTTTCCGATGCAAAAATGCACCAAATTTCCAGATACTTGCTAATAACCATTTGTCAGCAGACACGAACACAGTGATATGGGCTGAGCAGTGAGCTCTCTATACTTTCAAATGTTCTCCCTGTATTGCGTGGGAAAAATTTCTTGAGGCCGATAGGACAATATTCCAGCAGTAAGATTCAGCTGAGGTTCTAACTGGAGGTGGAGGAGTTCAAATGAAGACAGTTGAGAATTCTAAGCCTGTGTAGGCACCATTTTGCAGGTGAAGGTACTTACTGGGGCCCACAGAAACTGTACTCCGTAATCCCGCAAAGAATGGGAATGTCCACAATGTTTCTAGCTATTCCATTTATCCTTGCATACCCTTTATTCACCAAGAACACACTTCTAAAATCCACTTGTTCATTAACAAAGCTTCTGGTGTTGACAAGGTATAAAAATAGCAGAAGCCACCTCTGGAGTAAGGAGTTTTGGTGCCTGTGTTTCGTTTTAGTTTTTCTTTTTCCAAATGCCAACTCATAACTCCTGGAATGTAAATTTCCAATTAGCGTCTTTGTCGTCTTTGCTATTTTAAAGTAAATTGTAGATTCTAGAATAGTTTTTGAAACATTGGAGAATTCTTTTCCTTGAAATATCTTTTAGGGTTGAGATTCCGAGCACGCTACTTTAGGAACTGTTGCGTGGGAGGATAGACTTGTGCTCTGAGAGACCTCTCAGGTATAATGTGGTTGTGTTCCATTGATCATTGATTGTTTTCTCACTTTGGTAGTGATAATAATGATAATTTGTCAAGTGCCTTTGAAGGAGCTATAGGGGAGAAAAAAAATCTTTCTTATCACTAGGCTTATGGCTCAGACCCCTATGACAAAAGACAGATTAGCAAGAGAAAAGCATAATAAATATATTTACTACAAACTCTCCCTGACATGGGAAACTTGATTAATAAAAACTCAAAGACCTGGGAAAAACTATTTTTACAGATAGTAAGAAGTATGAGTGGAGGACAGAAGGGTGTGATCTAATGGTAATAAACTCGGGGAGCTTACCAAGGCCTGTTTGTTCCAATTCTTCTTGGTTTCCCTGTGTGATGTTCCTTCCCTCTGGGTATAGGGCAGGACATCTGTCACAAGAGGACTTTCAGGGGAGAAGAGAAGGAGAAGGTAGAGAGTGACCTTCCTAGATTTTATGGCCCTCGGAGAAGAAGGGACAAGGGGAATTTTAGTTTCTATGGCTTGCTTTAGGGTAGAAAGTAACAAGAGAAGGTCAGAGAGAACTTTCTGCTTCTGCTCATTTTTCAATATCCAAGATGCCATATTTTGGGGTTACCATTTAATGCACCCCACTATAAGAAAGAGTCAGGGCTGGGCGCGGTGGCTCACACATGTAATCCCAGCACTTTGGGAGGCTGAGGTGGGCGGATCACGAGGTCAAGAGATCGAGACCATCCTGGCCAACATGGCGAAACCCTGTCTCTACTAAAAATATAAAAGTTAGCTGGGCGTGGTGGCACATGCCTGTAGTTCCAGCTACTTGCGAGGTGGAGACAAGAGAATCGCTTGAACCTGGGAGGCAGAGGTTGCAGTGAGCCGAGATCGCACCACTGCACTCCAGCCTGGTGACAGAGCAAGACTCCAACAGAGCGAGTCAGAACTGGAAAAATTCCATAGGTAGCTGGAATGCAGGGTACCTGATCCAATATCCTTATCTGTAAAATGATAGCTACTATTCTATCTCAGAGGCTAGTTAAGATCTAACAAAGTTATATGTTTGGAAATTCTTTGACAATTCTAAGGTGATCAAGTGTGAGGTGCTTTTAGGGTTCATTCCAAATCAAGTGCCTCTCTTCAACATGTTGTGAAGACTGAAATGAAGGAGTATGTGTAAGATAAAAGATGCTCATGGTCTTATATGTTAAGACACCCATAAATTCCATGTTGTAGGGGAGAGACAAAGGGAATTAGTACTTACTGAGAAAATACTTTGTTCCAGAGATTTTTTTTTTTTAATAATTCTACTTGATGCTCATGTACACATGAGTATTTTATTTTCAGAGGAGGAAATTGAGAGACAGAGAGGAGACGTACTTAAATTTCGATAGCCAGGAAGTAGGAATGGTCTTGAATTGAGCCAGTCAGAATTCTAAAACTGGCACTATTTCTAGCACCCTGTGCAATCTCATTGCTCTACTTGGCCTTGGTGTTCCTTGCTGTACAATGGGGCAATTCTGGCTACTCCCCCAAAGCATGCTAGTGGGAAAAATAAGTGAGTTTTTGTTATGTCAACTTTGGTCCATCATTTTTTAAGGCCAAGTATCTAAGTAAGAATTGATCCATCCATCAGCATTAGTAAGAGGCAGGATACTTTTTAAAAAATTTAACTAAGAAAATTAGTTATTCTTATATTTCAACCAGGGGCCAAGTTCAAATGCCTATGGTGGCCGGTTAGAAAATGTCCATATGTGAGGTTGGGCCTACCTGGAGGGCAGTGGGGTCCATGGAGACTGGGGAGCAGAGCTCCTGTCGAATGGGCAAATTCACTCAAATTCAGCCAACTGCTGCTATATGGGAATGTGGGGTCCCAAAGTTTCTAAATCTTCAGTTTTTGTTTTTGTGTGTTTGGTTAATTAGAAGCTACAGCTTCTAATGTGTACAATGTCCCAGTTAGTTTTTAAGAATTGAAACTAATGAAAAAGAATCTTGTGTTGGTTAATACCTTGTAGGTCAGAGAATAGAAGAAAATGTTGGTGAGCCAGAATCAGCAGTAGGCCTTCCATTTAAACCCTCCAAGTTAAATTGGGTTGCTATGGAGATTATTAATTGTGTATTAGCCATTAGTAGTATCACTCTGTAAGTGGAGAGAGACAAAATGATGCATCTATAACATGGTAGCACCTACTGACCGTTTGAGTCCCAGGGTAGGGTAAGGAGATCTTCCTTCCATTAATTCTGCTTTTCCAATCAGTTAATATTTTTACTCCTTTTTTTTCCCTGAGACACCCTGAGACTTTAAAGCTCTGACCCCTTAATTCGTCTTCTTTAGCATCGACAGTGTGGGAAGTTTCATGATAGCCATGACAGTCCAGGAAATACCTTTGTCCAGATGTTACTAATGGACTGATAGATGTGAAACTTGATCAGAGTTATCTGGCAAGACTGAAAATGCCATGACTTTAGTCTTTGTATGAAGGTCCCTTAAAATAGTTGTTGGCTTTTGGTTATGAATCAACCTTCTTATAGAAAACCAAACTGATGGAATATTGCTTTTGTGCTGTAACATTATTTGATATGTAACATCTAACGTCTGTCAAAACCGGAAAGTTATCTCTTCAAGTGGCAGCAGCAGATTGGATGCAACATTTAAGCAATGACAAATGGTTGTTGAAGTCAAGTGACTTAGAGAAAGAACTTAAAGGGAAATAGAAAATAGAGACTTTCGTCAGGGGAGGTTGTGTCCCTGATGGTTAAAACTATGTGTCATGGAATTCAGACTCAGACCTAAGTCTGAATCTCACCTTCTGCCACTTATTAGCTGCAGAAACTTAGATAAGTAACTTTAACTGTTCTTGTTTCGGTTTCCTCATCTCTCAAATAATTAAAACAATGCCTAACTTAGAGTGTGTTTAGGATTACTTCATGAAATAATAAGGCCCTCGGAGAGGATCTCTCATATAATTGGTCTCAAGAATGGTATCAGTTTTGAAAAAAATGGCTATTGATATAGTTTGGCTGTGTCCCCACCCAAATCTCATCTTAAATTGTAGCTCCCATAATTCTCACGTGTTGTGGGAGGGACCTGGTGCGAGATATTTGAATCATGGAGGTGGTTTCCCCAACACTGTTCTTGTGGTAGTGAATAAGTCTCACAAGATCTGATGGTTTTTTTACAGGGAAACTCTTTTCACTTGCTTCTTATTCTTTTTGTCTGCCACCATGTAAGACATGCCTTTTGCCTTCCACCATGATTGTGAGGTCTCCCCAGCCACGTGGAACTGTAAGTCCATTAAACCTCTTTTTCCTTATAAATTATCCAGTCTCAGGTATATCTTTATCAGTAGCATGAAAATGGACTAATACAGCTATGTAGGGGAAAAGATGACATCTCTTTTCCTTACCTGTACTGAAGTTCATGGCTCAGACTCCTGTCACAGAAGACATATTAACAAGAGAAAAGTATACAAATTTATTTAATGTGACACAGGAGAATTCCAAATGAAGATTTTAAGGTTTTATGTGACACAGGAGATTTCAAAAATAAAGATTTTAAAGAAACAGGAAACGTCTATATATTTTTATGAACAGTCATACAGAAGTATAATTGGAGGACAAAAGGGTGTGGTCCAATGGTAATAAACTGGGAGGAACTTAGGCAGGCTTCTTGGTTCAGATTCTTCTTGAATTCTCTGTGTGACATTCTTTCTATCAGGTCTTCAAGGGAGAAGGGAAGGAGAAGGTCAGAGAGTGACTTTCCTAGGTTTCATGTCCTGCTTCAGGAAAGATGAGGGGAAAGAGGTACCTTCCCGCTTCTGCTGTTTTCTCAAGTGCCAAGGTGCCATATTTTGGTGTAGTTTTCTGAGCACCATCAGTTACCAATTTTGAGGATTGATCAATCGTGCAGGGTTCTTAGCTTCCTACATACTTACTTGAGTATTTTCTATACTATGTCATTTCGATGCTAGAAAATTCCAAATCAGATAGAATAAAACATTGGCATTTACTAATGATCATAATGTTCTTCTAAACAATCAACTTCATAGAGTTCTAATTGACATAATATCTGCTCTTTTGTAAGTGCAGTTTGAGGAGTTTTGGCAAAGGTACACAGTGACATAACCACTACCACAACCAAGTTATCAAGGTAGAGAACATTCCATCACCTCAAGGAGTTTCCTCCTAAATCTTGATAATCAACTACCCCCACCCTTTGGCCTTAGAAAACCATTTATTTGCTTTCTCACTCAATTGTTTTGTCTTTTCTAGAATTTTATATAGATGGAATTATACAGTATACTGTTTTTAAAACTGTGGGGTGAAATCAATTTAATGTGTTGCAACCAGAATTCTCTAAATAAGACAGAAAATATCAGTGAATCACACTTGATAATGGTGAGTGTTTTGTGAAACTTTGTTTTCAGTGTGTATCTTTTCATGTATGTTTCTCTGTGTGTCCTGGATCATAATATAAGCTGTATTCATCACTGATAAATGGGAACAACTTTCATTTCACCTATTATTTGAGCCAGTTTTTTTTTTTTTTTGTCCAGAGGACTAGAAATTGGAATGCCTACAGTTGATACATCATCGCGTGTTCTCATTTGTGCCAGAGAAGGTGATCAGGAATTATCTCATTTACTCCTTCCCACAAGCCTATGAGGAAAGCACATCTCCCTTTTACAGGAGAGGAACCTGAAGCTCAGAGATGCTAAGTTCAAGTTCTCATAACTGGTGAGAATAGAAGCTAAACTTGAAACCATGGACAATTAAATCAAGAAGCAGCCTGGACATGTGACTGATAAGACTGGAGGAGGGGAAGGATAGGCATACAAATATAACCGTATGCATTCTCTTGGCTGTTATTAGATGATCAAATTGCTAATGGACAAGTACTAAGTAGTAGATGCCAGTCCCTCCACAGGATGCTGCAAGTCAGAGCAGGCAGAAAAGTGTGTTTTCTGCCCACAGATAGGATGTGAGTTTGTCTAGAACTGGGCAGCAAAGAGTGTGGGCTTAGGTGTCAGACCTGGACTCTAGTTCCTGTTCTGCCACTTACAGGTTCCTTGACCCTTAGTTGGACCTTGGTCTCTCTGAGGTTCAGGTTCCTACTTTGTAAAACAGTGATTTGTAGAACTTCGTGAGGCTTCAGATAAGGTAGGCTTTCTCCCCCTTGACATTATTGATCACCTGAGCTGGATCATTCTCTGTGGCGGGGGGCTGTCCTGTGCACTGCCGGGTGTGTACCAGCATCTTTGGACTTTATCCACTAGACGGCAGTAGCACCCCCACCAGTTATAATAACCATCAACGTCTGCAGTCATTGTCAAATGTCCTGTGGGGGTGGGGAAGGGACAAAATTTCCTCGAGTTGAAAACCACGAAAATAACTCATGAATAAAATG
Organism: Mandrillus leucophaeus; assembly: GCF_000951045.1. Taxonomy (NCBI): domain Eukaryota; kingdom Metazoa; phylum Chordata; class Mammalia; order Primates; family Cercopithecidae; genus Mandrillus; species Mandrillus leucophaeus. The sequence continues at coordinate 3,956,520 of NW_012101920.1, forward strand.
TTCCTTCTCGGCTGGCTGGGATGGCTTGCACCTGTTGTCCCAGCTACTCCAGAGGCTGAGGAGGCAGGATGGATTGAACCCAGGAGTTGGGAGTCTTGCTTGGGCAACATAGTGAGACCCTGTCTCTAAGAAAAGAGAACAAGAAAAAGAAACAAATACAGTATTTCTGTCCACAAATCACGTGGACACATGGGATCACATCAACTTAAAAAGCTTCTACACAGCAAAGAATCCCCTTCCCTTTTACCGGTCATAAAATGAAAGTTCTGTCACATATCAGCAGATAACAGCAGATGGAGGGGTAGGGGACCATCTGCCCAAGCAGCAAATGGACGTCAGCTCACATGGCCCAACATCTCTGGGAGATGTGAGTGAGGCAGCATTGAGTCCTGGTAAGGAGGTTGTGTTTTAGAGTCAGCCTGCCTGGGTTTGGGTCCAGACTCTGCTTCTTCTACTGTTAATCTTTAGGTAGGTTAAACAATTTGCATCTCTGTTTTCTCATTTTTAAAATGGGAATGGCAATCATCTCTTCCTTGTAAAGTTCTTCTGAGGACTAAGTAGTGTAATAAATGTAAAGTCTTCAGGATAGTGCCTGGTACAGGGCTATCACTCAATAAATGTCAGTTTCTGTTAATGATGGTATTATTTTAAATGGGTTCTAAGCCAATACTGCATAAACATTGTACTCACCATGACCAACTTATCCTAGCTTTCCCTGGACTTTCCTGCTTATAGCAGACAAAATCCCAAGGCTGGGGGGAAAAAAAAAAAACAAACAACCCTTTTCCTGGGCAAACTGGGACACGTGATCACCCTAGTCAGACCCCAGCAGAACAATAAATATTTTGTTGCATTGTGTCCATAATTTTGTGCACAAACACTGTGTGATTTCATTACCAAGAATTGTGCTCAGTATTTACAATAACAAAGATACAGAATCAATGTAAATGTCCCTCAGTGGATGAATGTGTCAGGAAAGCATGGAATATATACACGATATACTACTGCTTGGCCCTCAGAAAGAATGATGGCCGGGCGGGCACAGTGGCTCACGCCTAGTAATCCCAGCACTTTGGGAGGCCGAGGTGGGTGGATCACTCGAGGTCAGGAGTTCGAGACCAGCCTGGCTCACATGGCAAAACCCCATCTCTACTAAAAATACAAAAATTAGCCTTGAGTAGTGGTGGTTACCTGTAATCCCAGCTACACAGGAGGCTGAGGCGAGAGGATCGCTTGAATCCGGGAGGCAGAGGTTACAGCGAGCTGAGATCATTCCAGCCTGGCGGCAGAGGAGAGCGAGAATGCATCTCAAAAAAAAGAAAGAAAAAAAAATCATGTCATTTGCAGCACCATGGATAGAACTGGAGGTCATTATCTTAAGTGAAATAAGCCAGACACAAAAAGACAAATATGGCATGTTCTCACTTATACGGGAGCTAAAAAATTGATCACGTGGAGATAGAGGGTAGAAAGATAACTATCAGAGACAGGGAAGGGTGAGTGGGATCGGGGAGGAGGATGAAGGATGAAGATAAGTGGGTTAAAGGGTACAAACATAGTAAGATAGATGGAAGAAATTCTTTATTCAATAGCAGAGTAGACTGACTATGCTTAAAAATGTATTGTACTTGGGTAATGGAAACCCTGAATACTGAATTCCCTTCAGAACTACACGTTATATACATGTAACAAAATTTAACTTGTGTCCCATACATGTGTACAAGTGAAAAATATAAAAACGAGGCCGGGCGCGGTGGCTCAAGCCTGTAATCCCAGCACTTTGGGAGGCCGAGACGGGCGGATCAC
>NW_012101920.1:3958601-3988647 GCF_000951045.1 Mandrillus leucophaeus
AAAAAAAAAAAAAAAAAAAAAAAAAAAAACCCAGAAAAATATAAAAATATAAAAACGTAAAACACTGGAGGCTTAAAAACAAAGAATTGTGCTCAGTAGCAAGGGTTCCATGGTGCTCACGGTCCTCTCGGAGAGGCAGCAATCAGCTGGGTTTGGGATCGCCAGGCCAGCAGAGCACCAAGAGGCATCATGGGGCGGGCGCCATTTTTCTAGTGAGAGAATCGTACTTCAGGTAAACATCAGCAAGCCGGTAAGATTTCACCAGGCACAAGTAGATGTGAACGAGGTGCCTATTTTAATGGACCTAGAAAAGACAACTCTATTGTCTTATGCTAGAAAACAAGTGATTTGTATGAACGAATGCAGCCTGGGGAAACGGGTACCACAGACTTGTTAGCTAATAGAAAGCATAATTTTATATCTACTTCTCGGTTTTCCCAGGCACTAACAGAGGGCTTGGATTATCTTGCACTGGTGAAAATGTAAGAAGGCTCCCAGTTTTCTGCTAGGCTGAAACTTTCCTGAACTGAGGTCCTTTCAAAGATCTGGTCATGCATTTGGACTAGAGAATCATTTTGCTTTAGATAAATTACGGTTGGTGAAGTCAACACTGCTGACTGGCCTGTGCACTCTCCATTTTCTTTCTTGCTAACAACCCTGATTTTGTTTGGGGAAGGAATTACTCTAATTGAAAATACTTACTTTTCCAGATCTGGGGTATCCTGGAACTCAATTGTGTCCAGTGAGACTAAGCAGAAGTCTCTGCAGGAGAATGCCTTCCACCCCCTTCTTCCCAAAAAGCTTCTCGAGGTCAGGGTTTTTATCCTCCGTCCTTAGCACTCTCCCCTGCTTCTTGCCTGCAATACAGATACGATGCTTCTTGGTGGAGAACCTTGCTTCCGTGAGAAGCAAAGAGGCTTGGTAACGATGCCAGGGAGGAAGTCAGCAAGATTGTGGGTCCTTTACAACTCCCCATGGGTTGCTGTACCAACTGCAAATGACCACATCTGGACCTATGTCATAGAAAAATCTCCTGTTCGCTTAAGCCATTATAGAAGGGTTTCTAGTATATGCAACCAAACAGAATCCTAACAGAGCCAATAGGGGTTTATTTCTATGGTATTTGGCAAACATCATGAATGGCGAAACCTTGCAGATATATAGATTTAGAACAATTTTTGTTTGTTTGTTTTTTGTTTTTTTTGGGTGTGTGCACAGTGCTTTGAGTGAATGGAGTTTTTATACATCAGTATCAGGGCTGCCTTTTCCATGAGGCATAGTAAGTGTGGTGCTTGGAGCCTATGATACTTTTTCTTTTTTGAGATAGGATCTTGCTCTGCCGCCAAGCCTGGGTGCAGTGGCAGGATCATGGCTCACCGCAGCCTCAAAATCCCAGGTTCAGGCGATCCTTTCACCTCAGCCTCCTGAGTAACTGGGATTACAGGTGCACCATCATGCCCACCAATTTTTTTATTTTTTGTGGAGATAAGGTCTCCCTATGTTTCCCTGCCTGGTCTTGAACTCCTGGGCTTAAGGGATCCTCCCACCTCAACCTCCTAGAGTACTGGGATGATAGGCAAGAGCCACTGTGCCTGGTTTCATGGTACTTTTAAGATCCATGAAAATGTTTTTACTTTCTTCTAAAATCAGAAGAAAAAAAATTCAATTTGGATTTTATTTGTCTTTATACCAACTCAGTCATATAATATAATTTTTAAGACCCTTTTATGGAAAAAGAGGCCCATAAAGGCAACAGTATTTATAGCCCATGAATTTATACAGCCTAGGATACCTCCTCATGTCAAAAAGAAATTGATCTCATTTCTTCTTGTTAATTTTCCATTCCAATTTCTTCCTTCTCTGAATAAAGGAACATATACCTGCATTCAGCAGAAGAGGTGGGGGCATTGGAAAGGCTTCAGCCTTTGACAGAGCTGGGTTTGAACCCCAGCATGACTTTACGCAATTTCTTTGATTTCTCTGGGTATCAGTTTTATAAAATGGATTGATTGATATCATGTATTTATTCAAGAGTTTGAATGGCCGTGCTGTAGAAGCGCTTTCTGTAGTAGGGTAGCACTCTTATGAGGACTATAGAAATGGACACATGTGAAACCCAATATTTGGCACATGTTTGACACTCAGTAAATACTGTTTTTTTTTAAGTCACCTTCCATTTGGCTGTGAGTTGCGTGCCTATTGCACAGTCCACAGTTACCTTTTCTCCTACTGTGTGGAACATTGGGATCAGGAAGGTGGCTTCCTCTAGGAATACAGTCCTCAATCTTTGCGAAAGAGAGATCCTTTTCATTGCATGTAATTAAGACCCCATGCTTCTTCCCGCAGTCATGACCATGAGATCGCATCGTCTCCTGTCTAATGACTTTGTTCTGTATCACTGTTTGTAAAATGCATTCCCCGCACGCAGCAATCAGAGAACAGTGTAACATCGGTTCATTTAAAGACCCACTTATTCAACTCTCATTGGAAGAAGCTGTCAGGATTTCAAAAGTGGTTTTTTGCTGTTGTTGTGGGGATTTTTTTTTCTGCCTTATTATAACTCCCTTACAGATCCATCCGTGAAAAAATCAATTGGTTATTAGAAAAATGCACATTTCTCCATTATAATATTATACTGTGCCTCATCAGAGTGCACTGAAGATTTTGTAGTATGTTATAAAAGTGCCAAATATAATTTGTATGTAAATGTCTTATGCAAAGTCTTACCTTTATTTTTCTACTGCATACAGAAAAACGCACCAAATGAATTTGAGGCAAACATAATGATAGATCCCACTGTGATAAGAAAACATCCTAATGCAAAGTTGTCAGTAGGAAAGAAGACCCTTCCTTGTGTTACTTTGTTTAGAGTCTGTTAAGAAATATCAGCGCTTCTTTTCTCCAGCAGACAGAGACCTAAGGTTCCATTTCCTCTTTTCTCAAATGTGCCCATTTCAAGCCATTTGTCTCCTGGTTCAGGGATTTTAAAGAGGCACCAAAGAGAATTGCGTGCCATGATATTCCACCCTGGGTGGGAATATGATCCTCTTGACACTGCCTTGTTGACACGGAACAAATTAACTCCATGATTGCCAAATTGTTTCCACTCTCCTGTTGTATGGACAGGGCATAGCTGGAGAGGCAGCACTGAGGTAAATCCTCATGGGACCATCCTAATGACTGGGCACTCCCTTCCTTATGTGACCTGTGATTGGATGCCTAGAGTGTGCCTGACTGTGGACGGGGGCAATTGCTTTAAGAAATCTGGTGGTTTGAAGCTCCAAACACACCCGACACACTCAACACACCATTTAACTATGCATACAAATAATTTGGGAAAATGAAGAATGTCTAAATCTCTCAGATATGTTCCTTTTGTGTCTCCCATTTCATCTTTTCTCAACCTATTTTGCTGACAGCCAAAGTTTCCCAGGGTAGCAGGGAATGATACTTTATGATTGGTTTAACTCTGTGTCCCACCTAAATCTCACCTCAAATTGTAATCACCACATGTCAAAGAAGGGACCTGGTGGGAGGTGATTGGATCATGGGAGTGATTTCCCCCATGCTGTTCTCGTGATCGTGAGTTCTCATGAGTTCTGATGGTTTTACAAGTGGCAGATTCCCCTCTGCTCACTCTCATTCTCTCTGTCTCCTGCTGCCATGTAAGACATGCCTGCTTCCCCTTCCACCATGATTGTAAGTTTCCTGAGGCCTCCCTAGCCATGCAGAACTGTGAGTCAATTAAACCTCCTTTATAAATTACCCAGTCTCAGGTAGTATCTTTATAACAGTGTGAAAATGGACTAATTCAATTTATTAAGGGATCACATCCTTTCAGTTAAGAAAGCTCAGAGTAACATACATAATATGTTCATTCATGCATTTATTTATTCCTCAAATGTGACTAACACCTTAATATGTGCCAATCATTGTGTTAGGTTTGGTAGTCTTATGAGTCAGAGTTTTTAGCTGAGCCTAAAGAGGTGACCCCTGCTAGTGTTACAGTCTTAGAGTCATAAAGAACTGAATCTCAAACCTGTGTTACGTTGATCAACTTACTCAACTGAATTCAACTCTTAGCAACCAAGATTCTTCATTGTAAACTAAGAAGCATAATAGTACACATCTGCTAGGTATTATAAGGCTGGAATGAGATCATAGACACAACAATGGAATCTAACCCCAAAGTAAGATGTCAATAAACAGGGGTAGTAGGAGTTGTGGTCATTTTGTAAAAGTTAACATTAATATGATTAACCTCCTATTCTATTCAGAGCTGGCTTCGTGGATATATGACCTATGCAGTCACGCAGGGCTCTGCTCTTAGAAAGGCCCTATGCTTGATTTAATGCTCTGATGTCGTTAACCTGAGATCCTTATTGAACCGTTGACTCCGCATTTTGATTTTGCATAGGATACCACCAATTAGGGTAAGATGTGCCTAATATGTTAAATATGTTTTATATAGAGTCTGGAGAGTGGTTTAGGAGCTCACCCAGTAGCGGAAAAGTGGGAGGAGGAGTTGGATGAGGAAGAAATGACAATAGTTCATATGCATGCAAAACACATCATTTATTCTTCACCACCATTTAATAGGGAAGTAATGCTTTTATATCCATTTTATTGATAAGAAACATGAGTGACAGAAAATTTAAACTTGCCTGAATCGCTGGGCTGGGAAGCAGTATCTTAGACTGCTCTCTAGATTAGAGAGTTCAGGGAACTACTGTGTGCTCACGAGTTTCTGCAGGTCTATGTGTAACCCGTCTTCTCAATGAGGTCCTCTTGTTTGAACCCAGTGGAATGGGGTCCTCTTGTAGAAAACCTTTTCTGTAGGCTGGAGAGTCCATTAAGCAAATGGTAAGCTTCTCACGTGTAGGACTCTAGAGACTTTCTACAAATAAAAACTCTGCACTCACACCGAATGGCAAAGAATGGTCTCAGTTTTGTTTCTGCAAGGCTTTGAACCATGCATAATAATGTGACTGCTTCAGGCGCTCAGAGCTCGGGTCTCCCTGTAATATTTTCGTGTCCTCATTAAGTTGCACAAGGACAGTTTGTTTGCTGGCACTGAACACTAATGATGCATTTTTGTGGACGCTGCTCTTGTAGGCCTATTTGGTATCTTGACTGTTGTCAAGCTCTGACTTATGGGAAAATGATTGTTCTGATCTCTCAGAGCAAAGAGAGTTGGCCCTTGAGAGTTTGGGTCCTGGCTGCGGAGGTGGACTGTCCTGGGCCTACCCCATACCTTGCATCCTCTTCTGCTGTTCTTAGAAGGAAACTTCTAGGTCACTAGATATTAACCTTTTTGATTCCTAACTTCACCTGGTTGAGTCCCAACCATTCCTTGTGTTTTCTCTCAAAAGTTACTTCCTTGAATCTCAAGATTGGGTGTGAGTCCCTTGCCATGGCCCCCTTTGTCTAGTGAATCCAATGTTTTTGTCTCTTCACTCTCTATTGTCCTCATTAGACTTGAACCTTCATGAGGGCATTTCCCACTTCTCCACAACTGAAGAATTGTTGGCAAATATTTCTTGAACACAATCTTTGGAAAAATTCAGCTGTGCACATTAAACTTTAAGATGATCTACGCGATTACAGACCCCTCTGAGGTTAATGTGCATGTCTATGGATCTCAGAACAGAAAACCTCCCTTCAGTGCCTGGTATATCAAATATTCTAATCTTCACTACAAAACTCTGCCAAGGGTAATGCAGAAACCATTTGGATGCCTCCAGTGATGGTGATCTCTTTGAATATCCCACTGAGACCACTGAAATCATTGGAAGCTGGCTGGCTGGCTGGATGAATGAATGGATAGGTCGAGGGATGGATAGATGGATTCATTGACTGGATAGTTTTTATTGGGAGCCTTCTCTATGCCAGGCCCTTTTCTAGTAAAACAAGGGTGGGCAAAATCAAGCCCCTGCTCTCCAAGAGTTATATTCTAAGGGATAAAACGGACAACAAATATTTAACAGAGTGTCAGGTGTGATTCCTGCTATGGAGGAAGTAAGGCAGGGTAGACAGTGTGGCAGAGATGGGAGGCAAAGACTATTTTAAATAAACTGGGCAAGAAAGACCTTCCTGAGATCTGTTAAAAAAACAACAACAACAAAAAACAAAAACAAACAAACAAAAAAAAACAACAAGGAGTGGGCTGGGAGAAATCTTGAGGGGCTGGACTTTTCAAGTAGAAGGAACAGTAAGAGCAAAGGCCCTGGGACAGGAAGGCGAGGATGGCTGTAGAGGAAGGGGCAGAAGTGGGAAGAGTCAGGTGCCAGCTGCTGTGAGGACCACAGAGATTTTCTTTACCTAGGTTTGATGAGAAGCCACTGGAAGGTTTAAGGAACAGACGGTGGTGGTCTGATTTTAAAAGGATCCCTCTTTTGTGGAGAGGAGCCTCTAAGGGAGAGGGGTGGCAGCCTGGAGATCAATGAGGAGGCAAGTCTGGACTTCCAGGTGAGATGTGGTGGTTGCTTGGACACGATTTTCTTCTGTTCAGCCAAGCATCACAGTTCTGTCTCTCTCAAATGGAAAGCCACACCCTTTCCCAAGGGAGTTGGCCATGTTCCTGATCCTGGCACTTGGCTCTGTTGACATGACAGAGGAATAAGGGCTAGGGTGGGAGTGGTTTCCACATACCTCCGTCCTGGTCAAATTGTACAGCAGGGATGGCTCTCAGTCTCCAAGCTTGGACAGACCAGAAAATACTTTTTTTTTTTTGAGGCGGAGTCTCGCTCTGTCACCCAGGCTGGAGTGCAGTGGCCAGATCTCAGCTCACTGCAAGCTCCGCCTCCTGGGTTTACACCATTCTCCTGCCTCAGCCTCCCGAGTAGCTGGGACTACAGGCGCCCGCCTCCTCGCCCAGCTAATTTTTTTTTGTATTTTTTAGTAGAAACGGGGTTTCACCAGATTAGCCAGGATGGTCTCAATCTCCTAACCTCGTGATCCGCCCGTCTCAGCCTCCCAAAGTGCTGGGCAGAAAAGACATTTTTAACTTTCCTTCCAATTAAATGAAATTCCTGTCTAGGCCCCCATCCAGCTGGATGGTTAGATAGATGGATATCAGCTACCATCAGGGCTCCCACCTCAACTGGGTTGTACAAAGGTCCTAGGGTCCTTTGCTAAAGCACTAAGAAGGGCTGTTGGGTACCGCTGAGATAACCTCTGTTTCATTTTATTGTCCTCTGCAGTCCAGCAGCTTAGCCAACTCTTTTCAACTTTTAGGGCACAGAACATTTCAGCAATGCTGGAAGTCCCTGTTTGAGATAGAAGACATGGAGGTGACACCCATTATAAAAGGGGGTATCGTTTTAAGTCAGAGGGATTTAATCTCTAATTAATACTAATACATTACTTCGATAATTTGATTAATTGATCTAAAAATTAGTCTCTAAGTCTGAAAAAATAATCTCAGTGGAATTGTGTTTCCTTTCATTCAGTTAACATTATGCTTCTATCGTTTTTGGAAAGAGAGCATATAAATAAATAAATATGTTCATCTTCATTAAACATTGAGCTCATGGTTCTCCAGTGCGTAGTGAGCTGATGAAGACATTGATGTATACTGCAGCTGTACACACCTTCATAGAGAAGGCAACAGAAGCACAGCTCTGCTGCAGCGTCAGTAAGCACAGACAGGTGGGCAGCAACTGAAATTTGTGCAGGAATGTTTCCCTTACTGCTGCAATCATAGCAAACTGATACTGTCAGAGTGACTTCAGGTGTGGGATACTGAGTTCTCTCTGTGAATTACACAGGAACGAGCTGTGTCTTTTCCTTATCTCCCCTAATGTGAAATAATAACCAAAAGATTCATACATTAATTTATTGAGAAATATTTATTGAAGGCTGCAAAGTACCAGGAATTTCCTATTCTCGTGGATATCTTCATTCCAGTGAGACAGATGATAAATAATCAAATAGAAATAACTGATGGTTTTAAAATGAAACATGGAATGATTTTTAAAATAAGAAAAGAAATATCTGACAGTAATAAGTTTCGTGAAAAAGTTATAGTCAAACAGTAGAACATGGAGGAGGAGTGTTTTGTATGTGTTGGGGAAAGAAGGTGTCATATAAAATCTTTTTTCTTTGAGACAGGGTCTGGCTTTGTCACCCAGGCTGGAGTGCAGTGGCATGATCATAGATCACTGCAGCCTTGACCTCCTGGGTTCAAGTAATCCTTCTGCCTGGACCTCCCAAAGTGTTTGGGTTACAGGCATGAGCCACTGCCCCTGGCTCATGTGAAATCTTGAACATTCCAAGCAGGAGCAATGGAGAAGTGCGATGTAGCAGCATCATTGGAGTTTTAACAATAACTAATTCTTACTGAGAATTAATTTATATAATAGATAAATGAGTAGACAAGATAAAAGTGGTTGTGGCTCGCACCTGCATTCCCAACACTTTGGGAGGCTGAGATGGGAGGATCATTTAAGCTAGGAGTTTGAAACCAGCCCGGGCAACAAAGCGAGACCCCATCTGTACAATCGATCATCAATAATAATCAATAACAATGAATACATAAGAAAAAGAGTTTCCAGTGTCTGTTGCATAGGCAAAGGGAGGAAGGGGCAGAGGCCTGGGCTGGGAAGGGAAGGAATTTTGAACAAAACTCTTGCGGGAGGTATAGAGCTTCTTACTACAAACCAGGGCTTGGGAGTTCAAATGCTCACAGAGGCCAGTAACACAAAGAAATAAAGTGCATTGTATGTGTGTGTATTATCCGGGTATGATTCCCAAGAAATAGGCTTTCTGCCGTCGGTTTTTTGAATATATGCTCTGCTTGGGCTATTACTATTTCCTACTTTCAGCAGAGACATGGATATAAAATATATTTCTGAAATACAAGAAAAAGCTCAGAGCCACAACTGAAATTCAGAACTAGCATTAATGAGACAACAGAATATGGTGGGGACTGGGGAAAAATGGGAACAAGTCTGCTCCCTGTGGAGTCAGCTTTGGCAGATATGAAGAGTTTTTAGAAATTATGGAAATCCTGAGCTGGGGATGCTGGTGCACGCCTAGAATCTGAGCTACTTGGAAGGCTGAAGCAGGAGGATCGCTTGAGCCCAGGAGTTCAAGATCAGCCTGAGCAACATAGCAAGACCCTGTCTCTAAAAATTAAAAACAAAGAAAAGAAATTGTGAAAATCCACATTTTTATGCAAAATCTGATTTTGAAACAATGGATATTGTTTTGTTTTTACAATGTGCACGTCAAAACCACACCTATCTCCAGGCCCGATTGTCTCTGTGGCTTCTGGCTTGAGACCTTGGCATAGACATTTAAGAGCTCCAGGAGCTCATACCTTAGTTGAGGAGAGAATTCCAATAGCTCAGAAGTAATGAGCAGATTGGTTTGAAATCTCCCTTTGCGTATGCAACAGACACTGGGAAATCTTTTTCTTATTGATTATTATTGATCATTATCGATTGATTATCGATTGTCTATCTTTTGGCATGCATGGAGTATTAGAACGTCAAGGGAGGGAGAAAGCAAATAGATGTGGGGGTTTCGATGAACTCAAGAAGGTGGGTAGTGTACGAGCCATTACATAATGGGTAAAATCGGAGTAAGTAGCAGCTAGAACAGGTGTTTCTGGAAGACCCTATCCAGGAAAGATAAGTGTTGTAGTAGAACAAAGATTTTGTAGGAGATTTGATCTCCTGGGAACCAGATATATATAAGGGACTCTAAAAGGTCAATGAGTAATTTGAAACCTGAGTTCCTTCTATTATCTGGAGTTCATTCTCGCTGCCAGCAGCTGACCTCTGTGGTCAGGTTTGGGTTTAATTCTGTCTTTTGCGTTGTTTCAGAAATTGCTGATGAAGATCTTTCCCGCCAGGTGGCGATGTTCTCATTTGGAAAAAAAAAGACGCAAAAAAATGAGCAACTTTCTTTGTTTAATGATGCTGGCTGGGTTGTCTGATCCCCGCCTAAGCCTAGGTTTATTAAAGCTAATAAAATAAAAATAGCTTACACACTTTTCCTTTCCTATTTATCTTATGGCACTTTCTTCAGTTTGTGCCACGCCAAGCCCGTAATGTTTACGTCTGCTGAGGCTGCTATGCAAACTGTATACAAGGGGAACATCTGTATTATTCTAGGGATTGTCTCTGGAAGCATCGCTGAGAAAAGGAAAGAACAGAAGCACAACTTAATAGGTGGTCAGAGAACTATGCTGAGAGTGAAGAGAAAAAAATGAGCTGCCTCTTCCATCTTGCAGTTTCCCAAGGCATATGGATTTTGACAGAAGATCTGCTGCAGAAAACCTGTTTATAAGAAATCAAATATGGAACTATTTTTAAAAGATAACTTTTCAGAAGCTCAGCCCAAGAGCACCCAACCAGAGGTGAATGGCCATTGGCTTTGTCAGAGGCCAGTCAGCAGGGGACAAACACCAGAGCTGTGACCAGGCTGTGGCCGCAAAAGGAGTGACAGTCAGCAGGCAGAGTTTAAAATTTTCATTTATTTCTTTGACCCCCCATAGGGTGCCCCCATGTAGATTTTCTCCACTCCAAAAAACAGCATTGAATCCAGACAGTTCCTTAGGAGGGCATTGCCAGCCCTCACAGCAAGTAACAGTTCTAATGGTCCAAATTTCTTTTCAGAAATTATTTTCTTTTCTTTTTCTCCTTCCTTCCTTTTTTTTTTTTTTCTTCCTGCTTACACAGGCAGTGGTCTGGCCCCTTCTGGAAGGAAACTGGATAAGCCTGTCCCCTGTTTCCCCTGCAGCTTTTCTCTTGAGAAAGAGAAATAGGACTGTTCTGGGCACCATACATTTTTTTCTCGCTGTCGTCCTTCCCAGCATGAAGTAAGAGGTTGGGCAGGAGCTGTGCAAAGAAGGAGAATAAGTCCAGGGGCAGGGGAAAAGCACTTGAAAACGCGAGAGATGGGTGCGGCTCTTCTGGAAAACAGGCAGACCTTTCCTCTGCCTCTTCAGCTCAGCTTGTCCCTGGCTGACTCTCACTTCGTGCCCTCTTCTTTGACGTGGGAAGGATGATGAGCGCCGGCTCCTGTGCCAGGAGGCGAGGAACTGCCTGGGAAGTGCTTGGTCTGTGGCCAGTGCGTACAAAGTGCATAGCAAGACTTGCTCCATCCCCTTTGATGTCAGGAATGAGTGTTAAAGTGATCTGCTTCGTGTATACCGCCCACACGTGCTGACCTGTGCTTCATTTCTCTCCTGCACAAGGCACCAGGGGGCTGAGATCCTCCTCCCAGCCCCAATTCTATTTTCTTCCTCCTACTTTTCACTGCTTTATCAAATTCTGGTTCTTATTTGTGTATATTCAGAACCTGCTTCTCTTCCCCTAGTGGGAATAAATACTGCGTTCTTCATTTGTGGAGCATTTCTTGCCCTTCACCATTGATTCCTCACAGGCCAGTGTCTCTCCATCTCTCTCCCTCTCTCCTCCACTGCTTTGCTATTGAATGGAAAGGTGATGCTAGGGACTTGATGTTTCCACACCTGCTGGAGCTCCCACTGGAAAAAAATCCAGGCAAGACTGATTCTTGTCTGCACATCTGCACCCAAACCCCTTCTTTGGGCAGACCTGGACCCTGCTGGGGTAGGGAGGGGTAGAAGAACCAGGAGAGAGAGCGAAAGATACAGACCAGGAGACCTGCCTCTAGTATCTGACTGGAGAGAGGTGGCACAGGTGTCCCGCCTGCTGTTCTTTGTCCCAGGAGGTTCTGCTGGCCAGTTACAGAGTGGGCCCAGGTGGCATGCGCATCCACCACTCTGTCGTATTCTGCCCATGAGCTTCAACTATTGCCTCCTGACTGTGTAATTTTGATGTCCACCTTGCCCATAAGACTCCTTGTCTGCAATCAGCTGGTCAAGTTTATTGCTCAGTTTGTGCCTCTGTGTTTGTTAGTAGTGGGTCTAGCTTCTGGAGGTTTCCGCTGACCTTCCTAGCGAGAAATGGCAAGACTGAAAACCAGGGATGCATTCCCCAGTACAAAGGAGTGTGCAGCCGGCTAGCAGGGAGGCCCCACTCACCCCTGCTTGCTGGGTACCACATACCTGCAGGTCTGAGAATCTCACTGGCCTGCTTGGTAATAATCTGGCATCTAGAACCTCCCCCACAGGCTGTACTGAGAGGGCTGTTTGCCAAAGTGGCTGTCTGTCTGAGCTGTCTGTTCTGGACTGTGATGTTACTCATGACTTTAATTTCAGGGCATGGGCTTGGGTTCAGCCACAAGGCTCAGCTGTGGTCTTTCCCTCTTGGCGGGGGGTTGGGTGAATTGCCATTTTCAAATCCCTGCCTGTGCCAAGCTTTGTGGTTGGCAGTAGTCTAGTCCAGTTGCACCAGGCTGAGTCTCATTCGTTCAACAAACCTTTGAGAGCCTCCCTGACACTGTTCTGGGCATTGTGGATTTAAGATCAGCAAGATAAAGTTCCTGCTGCCATGGGCAATTCATTAGAATGGGGGTGGGTACAGGTAATAAATGGGACCTAAATAATGTGTCAGGTAGCAATAAGGCTAGGGGGAAAATGAAGCGAGGGAAAGGGGTGATCAGGGAACCTGAGCAGAGAGCTGAGGGAGTGAGTCAAGTAATTCTTAAGAGCCGGAACATTCCAGGCGGGGTGGAGCAAAAAGTGCAAAGGTCCTGAGGTAGGTTTAGGAGGAATGCGTTAGAGCAACAGCAAGGAATCCAGTGTGGCTGTGAAGAAGGTAGCAAGGAGAAACTGCTAGAAAAGGATGTTGGTAAAATGAAGGTGGGGACATTGAAGCTACATAGGGCTTTGCGGACCCTGGTAAGGCTTTTGTGTCTCATTGGGAGTGCAATATGAGGTTTCGGGAGGGTTTTGAGAAGAGGTATGATCTAGTACTTTGGCATTTTCAAAGGCTCATTTATTTTCCTCATTTTTTCTAATGGAGAACGTGGTGTGTGTGTGTGCGCGCATGCATGCACATGCATGTGAAGTTATATGTGTGTATATCTAGGTATGCATATATATTCATACATACACATATAGTTAGGTGTATGTTATACATATCATTTGAAAATAATTGGAGTCCATGTCTATAAGCCCCCTTTTCATTAAAGCTTTGCTGCACGCAGATCCCTATTCCTCAACTTACTTACGTCTGAAAGTAGTAAACTCATTGTGGGAGAGAAAATGGGAGCCCAGCAACCCTTTGAGGCTCTTACGCTCCCCACAGGCTCTCTTGAATATCTTAGCAGAGTGGTAACCTTCACCCTCCCTCTCCTAGGCAGGAGGTAGCAGCAGAGATGCTTGTGACGGTGGGGTAAAGGCTGGAGATGGAACAGGACACCTGAGCAAGGCAAGATGACTTTTCAGATGTCCTGACAAATGTATTGCTCCATAAGAACACATGGGAAGGGCTGGTGTTCATCATTACACACAATGCTTATTTCTCCACAAATGTGAAATGACTCAGGAGAGAGCCTTCTGCTGTTAATGAAGGACTATGTGTATTTTTAGAAGAATGGAGAATAAAAGAGGAGATTCACAATAAGAGTGCAGGATGTTTTAGACAGAAAGTGTGTGTGTGTATGTGCACGCGCGCATGTGTGGACATGTTTTTAAGATGGAGATTTCTGCAAAAATAGCTCTTATTGAAAACAGATTTTTAGATTCTATTTTAACTAACCTTTTTTCTTTTTTCTAAAGTTTCTGTGGAGCATATTTTGTCCACATCAGGGAACTGCTCAGGTATTTTTGGCCAAAAATTCTAAAAGTTGGCTGCAAATCTATTTGTTCTACCGTAAGTATCCTCTTAATTGACCATCTATTAAAAGTGGACTGTAACTTACTGGTGAAACTGGACTCATCTGAAAGTATTTTTCATAGATGCAGAGAGGAGTTTTATGAGCTTTTCTTTGAAATCTTTTAGTTAGGGGATAAACCCAAGGGTTCTCCAATCAAGTTCACTTGGATTCAAATGTTTTATAAATCAAATTTGCATAACAGGACACTTCTGAGTTCCTCTTAATGTGATTTGAATCAGCAATGTATGGAACATCAGTCACACAGTCTCTACTGGGAACCTATGCAAAAACCCATCATTTTAGCTAAACACGGAGGAAAGAAACAATCAAAAGTTCAATCAAAAGTTGGCTTCCACAACAGCTTCCTCGTGAGTCACTACAGTGACCTTTGCCCAGTGGTCGGCTCCGATCCCCTCTCCTTGCTACAGCCATTGGTGGTAGTCCTAAAAGGCCTACATGATGAAGTTGTAAGCCCTTAAAAGGTACCTGGTGGTTGTCAGGCCACACCCTTCTTCAGGCTCACCTGAACTCCCTCCTCTGTGGAGTCTGTTTCAGCCACAAGGATGTCCCCTCCTCTCTTCATTCCTCCCCCACTTCACGCTGCCTGGCTCTGGCTCATCCCTGAGCCCCGACATGCTGCATCTTCTACCCTTAGTGATTCCCCGACTCCCCCACCTCTGCAATGAACTTAATTCAAGCAGCTCTTTCCAGAGGCACGTTTTCTGACCAGATGGCAGGACACTGAAGCCCGTTCTATGCTTTCTCTGCATTGTGGACCTCACCTTCATGAAACTCATCACAACTGGAATCAAGTAAATAGTTGGGTAATTAGTTGTTGAAGGTCTGTTTTCTCCAAACAGCTTTATTGAGGTATAATTTATATACTATATAAATATATACTATGTAAATATATACTATGCCCACTTTTAGTAAACGTATAGAGTTGTGCAATCATCACCATAATCCCTGTTTAGAATGCTTCACTCCCAAAAAATCCCTCTTGCCCATTTATAGTCCATCCCTCTTCCCACCCCCAGCTCCAGGCAAACACTTGTCTATTTTCCATCACTCTGGATTTGCCTATTCTGGGCATTTTACAGAGAATTGTACACTACGTGGTCTTTTGCATCTGGCTTCTTTCGTTTGCTGCTTTGCAGTGACTCCATGTTGTAGTGTGGATCAATAATTTTTTCTTCACTAGAATTTAACCTCATTGAAGGCAGGAATCTGGCGCATTGTCCAATTCATGAATACTTACGGTGTAGCTCACCTACTATGTGCTACATGCTGAGGACATATTTATTCATAAGCATTACCTGTCCTCATCATGAGTTACATATTCTTTGGGGGAAACAGGAGAAAGAAAGTAAACAGACACACTTCAAAATAATTGGAAGTTGTGCTGGGTTAGTCATAGTCAGAGGTAAGAGGCTGGATTCAGAAGAGTTGTTAGGGGTTTGCTTTAGCTTGTGGGGGGTGGTTTGTGCTCATAAGAGATTACAAAAATATTTAAATAAATGTTGAATAAATAGATGATGACCTAAGGTGTCTCAAAAGGTACCAGAAGGTATATAAAATTACCATGCTTGTTTTCACACATAAGTGTTACTATCCTTAGTGACTTTTGGTGCTGAGGTCCTAGTAAGCAGAAATCCCAAGTAAGGCCTGGCTCCATGAGTCTCAGCCAGAGAGCACGTGACTGTGCAACTCAGGGTTGAATAGCGGAGAGAGTCAATGATATGGTCTGGATGCTTGTCCCCTCCAAAACTCATGTTGAAACTTAACCCCCAGTGTAACAGTATGAAGAAGTGCAGCCTTTAAGAGGTTATTGGGTCCTGAGGGCACTGCCCTTATGAATCGGTTAGTCCATTCATAGATGAATGGGTTATCATGGGAGTGGGTTGGTTATCACAAGAGTGGACCTGTTATAAAAGTCAGTTTGGCTGTCTCGTGGGTCCCTCACTGTGTGATGACCTGTGCCACCTCGGGACTTTGTAGAGAGTCCCCACCAGCAAGAAGGCTTACACCAGATGTGGCCCCTTGACTGTGGACTTTCCAGCCTCCAGAACCGTGAGAAATAAACTTCTTTTTAAATAAGTTACCCAGTCCCAGCTATTCAGTTATATCAACAGAAAATGGGTTAAGACAGTCTGGAAATTAAATAGTCATAGTACAGACTGTTAAGTCTGCAAAATGGTACAGGCCTATGATGGAAATTCTCAACTCAGCACTGATGATAACTTTGTGACTTTGGCAAAACCACTTAACCTAATAATAATAGTAGATAAAATATATTGAATTATTTCTATATATTTTTACTAAGTACTAAGTGTTTAACATACATTACTCAGTTGATTTTCAAACTAACTCCATTATATGGTTGTTATATGTTATTAAACAATAATCATGACAACAATAATGATTATAAAATTTTTATTACTATAATAATTATAATCATTCATATTACATGCCATACACTGATCTAAGCACTCTACTAATACTCTCCACTTAATGTTCACAGCAAATCTAAGAGGTAAGTATTACTATGTCTACTAAGCTCCATGAAGGGCAAGAACTCCTTTGTTTATTCTTCAGTATAACTTCTATGCCAGCACAGTGCTTCATGAATATCTGTTGATTTGGTTTGAATCAAGGACTCCCAGTTTTACAGATGAGGAAACTGAGCCATCATACAGTACTTAATAAACTCACCCAAGATCAGGCAAGCAGTAGGTAGTCAACTCAGATGTAAACCTGGTGAGTCTAAATTTAGAAGTCGTGCACTTAAACTTTGTATTTGTTCTGCTTATGATGATTTTTTAGAGACATGGTCTTACTCTCTTGCCCAGGCCAGAGTACAGTGGCACAATCATAGCTAACTGAAGCCTCCAACTCCTGGACTGAAGTGATCCTCCTGCATCAGCCTTCTTAGTAGCTAGGACTGCAGGCATGTGCCACCACACCTGGCTAATTCTTAAATTATTATTACTTTTTGAGATGGAGTTTCACTCTTGTTGCCCAAGCTGGAGTGCAATGGCACAATCTCGGCTCACTGCAACCTCCACCTCCCAGGTTCAAGTGATTCTCCTGCCTCAGTCTCCTGAGTAGCTGGGATTACAGGTGCACACCACCACACCTGGTTAATTTTTTGTATTTTTAGTAGAAACAGGGTTTCATCATGTTAGCCAGGCTGGTCTTGAACTCCTGGCCTCAGGTGATCTGCCCGCCTTGGCCTCCCAAAGTGTTGGGGTTCCAGGTGTGACCCACCGCACCCAACCTATAAATTATTTTTTGTAGATAGAAGGTCTTACTGTGTGGCTCAGGCTGGTCTCAAACATCTGGTCTTAAGTAATCCTCTCTCCTCGGCCTCCCAAAGTGCTGGGATTGCAAGTGTGAGCCACCCACCTAGACTGCTCAGCTTTCTGAGTTCTTGTTTTCCTTTTCTGCAGAATGTGACTTTTGCCTGTGATGATCTTGAGGTCCCCTGGCTCTAAATCTCTACATCAAAACTACATCACAGCCCTGTGTACATGAATTATATGCCTACATTTTGGAGGTTAACTGGGGAGATATCAATTTAGGAATCTAGGCCAAGGAAGGGTATTGGTGAGAAAACATCCCTAAAAGTCTCTGAGTCCTTCCCAGCCTGTAAAAATAGAATAGTTAAGAAAAGACAGCTACCCCATCTACACAACCCACAAGCTGGAACAGTATGCAAGGTAGTCACCCAACTTCCTACATACCCAGCCCCATGTGGGAGCAAGATAAGATGCAGCCATCATGTACCATAACAGAATCTAAGCATGGATGTGGCATTCCATCACTTGTGCCATATTCTGTTGATGAGAAGCAAGTCATATGATCTCACTGATCTCACAAAGGATGAAATTATATAAGGACATGACTCACTGGGGGCCACCTCAGGGTGTGTCCTAGCACAAGGTTACGAGGTTAAATGATAAGTACAAGTAAAGATGACTAGATGCGGCTATATATTACATAGCACAAAACCTATAGATACCCTGTTCCTAATAGCAGTTGATGAAATTATCAGCTCCCTAATTTCCTTGGTATTATTTTTCTAATGTATCTATTTTGCTAGTTTAGAAAGATTTAAGGTTTAATGATTTGTTTACACTTATTTGATACAGAATCATGTGTTTGCTTACAAGTCATCAGTAGATTACAGCATAGAACAGTGTTTGAGAGAGATGAGGAGATAGACTTGGTTTGGTTTGCACTCTACAACTTAATGACTATGTGACCTTGGGAAATTTCTCAACTTCTCTGAACCTCAGTTTCCTTCTCTGTAAAAGGATATAAAAATAATACTGATCTTGTTGAGTATTTAATGACATAATACATACAGATTACTTAGCCTAGTGTCTGGCAAATAGCTCTTAATGTACTGAATGTTTGCTGTGATTGTTCGTCTATTCTGAGTGGCAATAGTATCTTTAGCATCATCACAAACTTGTATATTATGTCTTTTGTTTTTTTGAGACAGGGTTTTGCTGTGTTGCACAGGCTGGAACCCAGGGGCATGATCATGGCTCACTGCAGCCTCAACCTCCCAGCCTCAAGCAATCCTCCCACCTCAGCCTCCTAAATAGCTGGGACCAGAGGTGTGCGCCACCACACCTGGCTAATTTTAAAATATTTTGCTCAGATGGAGTCTCACTATGTTGCCGAGACTGGTCTCCAACTCCTGGGCTCAAGTGATCCTCCCACCTTGGCTTCCTAAAGTGCTGGGATATGAGCCACCATGCCAGACTTGTAGAACCTTCTTGTTTTGTTGTTGTTGCTGTCTGTTTTTGAGATAGGGTCTCACTCCATTGCCCAGACTAGAGTACAGTGGCTTTATCTGGGCTCACTGCAAGCTCTGCCTCCTAGTTTCAAGCGATTCTCTTGCCTCAGCCTTCTGAGTAGATAGGATTACAGGCATGAGCCACCATGTGTGGCTTTTTTTTTTTTTTTTTTTTGGTATTTTTAGTAGAGATGGGGCTTCACCATGTTGGCCAGACTGGTCTCAAACTCCTGACCTCAAATGATCCACCTGCCTTGGCCTCCCAAGGTGCTAGGATGACAGGCATAAGCCACTGCATCTGGCTCCAGGCTTGTAATACCTTCTTGATCGGTCTTATGGGTCCTGGCTCTCAGGTCTCAGAGACCTAATGATAGTGTCTGTGTACTGATATACACTCTATGCGTTTATATCTCCCTTAAGTACAAATTGTACTGAAGAAGACTTAAGTGGTATATATTATATATTAAACCACTTTACTGAGATATGATTGACATAAAAAACTATGCATGTCTAATTTATACATCTCCATGACTTCGAGATGAGTATACACCCATGAAGCCATCAACACCATCAAGGCCATGAACATGCCTGTCATCTCCCAAAGTTTCTTCCTGTCCTCTTGATCACTATTAGTATTATTTTTTGTTTTTAAATTCCCATACAACACCGACATAGATTATGATGATGGCTGGTTTTTTCTTTTCTCTTAGTAAGAATATTTAACATAAGATTTACTTCCTTAGTAAATCCTAAGTATGCAACACGGTATTGTTAGATACAGCCACTATGCTGTATAGTAGATCTCCAGAACTTATTTACCTCAAGTGGTATTTTTAAGCCTGGTTTTGAAATACTTTTTTATTCAGTGATTTTATTTTATTGTTTTCTGAGTATCAGAGTTACCTGCAAATCGGTGATATTGAAAAGCCTTTATATCCCTCATGAAGTCTTGAATTTCTCATTACACATTTAGCATTGTTTGTCCACTTTTAATTTTTGTTTTTTACTCGACTTTCCCCATCTATCATAATCCCTTACAGTATCAGGAGAAATCACTCAATAAGTTTGTGGAGCTGTCTTGCTTATGAACCACGTGGAGTAAATGCTTTAGACTGAATCTGAAAACAGGTCTTGTGTAGTTGGGGTGGATATTTTTACTCTTTTGACAATTTTTGATTTACTGATTTGGGTTTTATATGGACAGGGGATGAAGATGGCTAAATATATACATACCAGAGAGAGACTAAGACAACCACAAGTTGAATATTGAGATTGAATCTCTGAACTTGCAGAATCTTGCCTTTTTTTTTTTTCTTTTTTTTTTGAGGTAGAGCAGAGTTTCGTTCTTGTCACCCCAGCTGGAGTGTAGTGGTGCAATCTGAGCTCTCTGCAACCTCCACCTCCCAGGTTCAAGCAATTCTCCTACCTCAGCCTCCTGAGTAGCTGGGATTACAGATGCCCACCACCACACCTGGCTAATTTTTGTATTTTTAGTAGAGGCAGGGTTTCACCCTGTTGGCCAGGCTGATCTCGAACTCCTGGCCTCATGTGAAATGTCCATCTTGGCCTCCCAAAGTGCTGGGATTATAGGCATGAGCCACCGCACCTGGCCAGAATCTTGCTTCTTGACTGTTTTAAAACTCTATTTATTAAAAATATAACTTTACCAAAAGTATAACTATGTGGGGAAGTGGCAGATCAAGTTCCAGGAGAGAAGGTCCTTGTCTGGTTTGTGATTGAAAATATTGGTTGGAGATTCAGGCCTGATTCAGATGGACTCAAATTTTGATCATAGATTTGCTGTGAGCCATCTTTGGCAAGTTACTGTGTATACTGAAGCCACAGGGTCACAATTCGTTAGAGTCAACAAATACCCAGGGAATAAAGTACCCGTGACTTCAAGGACTTTATGTGCCACTGTCAGAGAGAGACAAAAAAGAAATAAGTACACAGGTAACATGATGCATGTTAGTGATTGGTGGGAAGGACAAACGTGATGGGGGTTGAGAAGGCCGCTTTAGGGAGGATGCTGGAGGAAGCCTCTTCAAGGTGACACGTAGGCAAAAATCAGAGGTAAAACCTGCTTTGTAGGATTGTTATGAGGATTCATTGAGTCTACAAAGCCTTTGAAATAGAACCTACATCTATACTTGGAATAATCTCTTCTTCGTGTGCGTGTGTGTGTGTGTGTCCCTTTATATTTAATGACACATATCTATTCCTTATAGTCTTACAATAAACACTTGAGTTTTGGAGCTAGAAGAAGCAGATCCATGGACAGTGAGATATGGATGTTCAAGCCCAAATGTTGAGGTCAGGGAGGAAAAGCTGGAATTCCATAACTGGGTAGAGTTATTCTAGGAGAAGTCATGGCAATGTCCCATCTTCTCTAAGACCAAAGGAAAAGCACATGCACTGATGCGTGTCCATGTGTGCATGCTTGCACCTGCACATACATGCATGCACATATGTGTTCATGTGTTGGCAAAGAAGGTCCTACAGGTTGTTCTCAGGGTCAATCCCGTCAACCCCTCCCCGGCGGGGAGTATTTTCCCGTGCTCTACTCTATCCTGTATTTTTGGAAGTGATCTTAAATGGCTGTATGCAATGTAAATTTCATTTAGATTTGATTTGGGGCAGAGTAGGTCTAGTTATTTCTGCCATTTGCTTCTCGAATGGTTATTTCGTTTACTTGTTTACACAGTGATGTAAAATCAATCCAAAATCTTTTTTTTTTTTTTCACGGCAGGACACATGATTGTCCAATCCCAGCAGAACAGTGCTTAAATTGTGTGATCCACTGCTTAAAGTGGGACAGAGCATTTAATTACAGTTTAATTATCTTTGCAGATGTGGAGCTCAGTGGTGCTTTGGTTGGTTGGTGGGCAGCCGTAGCATCTGGGTTTCCTGCTGCCTTTTCTGAGAGTGAACTTGTTTGTAACGCAATCGGATTTGCAGGTTATAGCTTCCCAGGCCCTATCAACTGAGAATTTCATTGCTTTTAAATTGCAAGCGTTTTGTTATCACTACAACCGTGAGCCAGACAGTCAGAATGAAAGCAAAAAGAAATGCCACCATATGAGGAGGACTGAGTCATAGCTTTGGTCTGGTCCAAGTTACAGAGAATGCAACTTTCAGATTATTTGCAATCCCAATTCCTTATCCATGATATCATGTGTTGCTTTTGCTTCTTATTTACAATTTCCGGTACATATCAATATCCTTGAGTGAAGTTTAATTGTGGCCTCTGCATTTTTGCAGCAGAGGTACCTGAAATTTTTAATGTATATTCTTTCCTCACACAAAGAGAGGGAGTAGAAACTGTTTTCATAAAAAGAAGATACAGGAATATAAGCATTGTGTTGATGACTCTGGAATCTGTCTGCATCTGGTTAATAGGATAACAAAAACAGTTATCAGAGAGACGAGCCAAAGAATAAAATGTAATTTTGCAGAGCCTGGGCGACATTTCTGTTCGTGATTTCAGTTTGCTATGCATTAAAGCACAATGGAGCCATCAGGAGGGAATGAACTTTGTGGTAGGAAAGTTTTAGCCGTTGTTTGTCAGCTGTCACCGGATGCAAGGGTACCGCAGCTGGAGCTGAGCTTGTCACTTCAGCTTCTGCTAGAAAGGTACCATAAATTGGATGCAGGGACAAAAAGCAATGTAATCAAAATGAATCCCCAAGATTGAGGAGAGACTTTTAGGCCTGGAGGGCCCAGGAAGATGTTTCAGCAGGCTGCAGCAGGAACGCTGCTGGCAAGATGGTTTCTTTCTCTAGCTTCACCTTCCATACTTGGTGACTGTGTTCCTAAATAAGCTGCCAGGTGTCCACTTGCTGAGTTATGTTGAGGCACTTTGCACAAATATTAAATGCTCAGGTGACAGTTGTTAGGCAGCATTAGCGTGCCCTTCTATGTAATAAAATGTTAATTTCCTGTTACTTGTTTGCGCAAACCTATCTCTGACTTTATTCAGATTGATACCGATCTAGGGTTGCTCCAAAAAAAGGGTAGAATCCATCAAAGCAGTTCCAGTAAATGAAACAAAATTCAGAAATCTCTATTCTCTCCCCTCTCATTCCTTGCAGCTTCACTAGAAACTGAGTTGTAGAAAAGAAAGGCCGATTGCGGAGGTAGGAGACCTCTTTTTAACTGAGCACTGCTTGTGACTGCAAAGGAGAGAATGAACTTTGTCCCAGGTCTGCCTTGAAACATTTCACCTTCACTATTGTCCTGTGACATAAGAATGTCTTCACTATTTTAATAGAAGAAAAAAACTAAGTATGAGACAGGTCTGGAACTTGCATAGCTAATACAGACAGAGTGCACCAGAGAAGATTTGGTTATGATCAGGCATACTAATTTCCTATTGCTGTTGTAAAAAAAAAAAAAAAAAAAGAAAAGAAAAAAATCATCCCAAACTTAATGACAAAACAACACAGATTTGTGATCTTAAGTTCTGATCACAGATTTGTGACCTTAACTTAAGATCTTAACTTAAGATCTTAAGTTAGGATTTAGACTTCCTAAAATCAGTGTGTCAGCAGGACTGTGTTCCTTCTGGAGGCTTTAGATCAGTTTCCTTGCCTTTTTTAGATCCCAGAGGCCTCCTGCACTGATAAGACCTGAGGCCACTTCCATATTCAGAGCCATGACCTTTCAAATCTCTCTGTCTCTGACCTTTGCTCTAGTTCATCTTTGCCTCTGATCCTCCACTGAACCCATATGGATAATGCAGAATAACCTTGTATTAGTCTGTTTTCACACTGCTGTTAAAGACATACCTGAGACTGGGCAATTTAAAGAAAGAGGTTTAATTGGATTCACAGTTCCACATGGCTGAGGAGGCCTCATAATCATGGCGGAAGGCAAAGAGGAGCAAGTCACATCTTACGTGGATGGCAGCAGGCAGAGAGTGGCTTGTGCTGAGAAATTCCCATTTTTAAAACCATCAGATCTCGTGGGACACATTCATTCTCAGAAGAATAGCACAGGAAAGCCCCACCCCCGTGATTCAGTCATTCCCACGAGGTCCCTCCTACAACACCTGGGAATTATGGGAGCTACAAGATGAGATTTGGGTGGGGACACAGAGCCAAACCATATCACTCCTCATCTCAAGATCATTGACTTAATCCCATCAACAAAGTCCCTTTTGCTATGTAAGGCAGCATATTCATAAGTTCTGAAGGTTGGATATCCCTGGGGAGCCATTTTTGAGCCTACCATAGCAGGCTATTGAAAATAGTGTTATGAGAAGACCAACTCTATTCTTCGAGGTATCTTCAGACAGAAGAGCCTTTGATCCACAAACTTTTGTGGAGATTTCTAGAACTGTGCAGGATTATTTTAAAACTAAGAATAAGTTTCAGTCATAAGATTTATTTTTCTTTACTGTGTAATCTATAAATTTCACATATCCAGTTTCATAAGCCTTTCAGTGAAGCCAACTTTTAAAAAGTTGACTTAAATTAGAAACAGGTATCTGAGGACATTAAATGCAAATGCCTGGTTCCTTGGAACTTTTGGTATATGTAGATGCAGACTTCATTTCTAGGCACTAACACAAGGTTACTTAGTATGTTCAAAAAATGAAGAAATCTAGTGCCTTTTTTTTTTTATTTTATTTTAGTTTTCCAGCTATAACTGGCTCAAGAGGCCATCGCTGCCCTCATTATTTCTGCAGCCTCTTGTTACTACAATGTTTACATCTTCAGGAGGCCCCATGCTGAATCTAGAGAATGTTTTCCAGAAAAGAACAGAGTTGTTTAAGTGCATGAGTTCTAGAGCTATAGTGTTGGGGTTTCCATCTGGGACTCAAGCTTTGCTAGCTATGTCACTTGGACAAATGTCGTAACTGTACCTGTGCTACATTTTAGTACCCTTAAACAACCATGATAACGATGACTCTACAGTATTACTGCAGTAAGGTTTACAGGTTGAATAAGATGCTTCTGCCACATCAAGGATGCTCAATAAATGCTAACTCTTATTAGTATCACTGACAAACTATGTCAGCATCTAGTGGAGACTTCACACAGAAGAGATAACTGTTTCAATGCCTATTTCTTTCTTATTTTTTTTTTCTTTTTAGATGCAGTCTAGAAAGTGAAAAAGAAAAAAAAACATTTTTTCTTTTCTGACTTCTTTAAAGCTACCTTTTACAGTCATTAGTTTTAGAATTTTTTTTTTTACCTCATTTTTCTCTTAGAAGCTGTCTCTCCTTGATTTGAGTGGATTATTTGAGTCTGCAAAGCCCAGCTACCTCCCTGCTGGAGTGAATGATTACTGAACACCTGAACCCTTAGCCTTCCTCACCCTACCACATGCTCTTTGTATTTCTCTTCATACCAGGAATCGGACCCTGTACACACTGAAAACAAAAACATATTTCTAGGAGAGAAGCAGAAGCATTGTATTTCCTTCTACTTTATGTGCATTTCAAAGTTTGTCATCAATTCCTTGGGTAGTAAACCTTTTTCACATTGTTGTTAAGAATTTGTGGCTAATATGCCTGTTATGAACTGAAATTTGTCCTCCCAAAAGACTTTGATTGAAGCCCTGACTCCCAGTGTGACTGTATTTGGAGACAGTACCTGTAAGGGTCAGATAAGGGTAAATGGAGTCAAAAGGGTAGGACCCTAATGCAACAGAAGTGATTGGTTGGTGTCCTTAGAAGAAGAGGCACCAGGAGTGTGTAGGCAGAGAAAAGAACACCTGTGAGAATGCAGTGAGAAGGCAGCAGTCTGCAAGTGAAGGAGAGAGCCCTCACCAAGAACAAACCCTGTTGGTGCCGCCTTCTTGAACTTCCAGCTTCCAAAACTACGGGAAAATAAATTGTTGTTGTCTAAGCCTTCCAGTCTGTAGTATTTTTGTTGTGCAGCTCCATCTGATTAATGTACTGCCTAATGAAGACTTATTTTAAAAATAAGAAAGCGGCTGGGCATGGTGGCTCCTGCCTGTTGTAATAACAGCACTTTGGGAGGCTGAGGCGAGTGGATCACCTGAAGTTGGGAGTTTGAGACCAGCCTGTCCAACATGGTAAAACTCCATCTCTACTAAAAATATGAAAAATTAGTTGAGTGTGGTGGTGTGTGTCTGTAATCCCAGCTACTTGGGAGGCTGAGGCAGGAGAATTGCTTGAACCTAGGAGGAGGAGGCTGCAGTGAGCTGGTTTGGCTGTGTCTCTACCCAAATCTCATGTTGAATTATAGCTCCCATAATTCCGATTTGCTACGGGAGGGACTTGGTGGGAGATAAATGAATCATGGGGGCAGTTTCCCCCATACTGTTCTCGTGGTAGTGAATAAGTCTCATGAGATCCAGTGTTTTTCTAACAGGTGTCCCCTTTTGCTTGGTTCTCATTTCTGTCTTGTCTGCTACCATGTAAGACGTGTTTTTCACCTTTCAGCATGATTGTGAGGCCTCCTCAGCCACGTAGAACTGTGAGTCCATTAAACCTCTTTTTCTATATAAATTACCCAATCTCACGTATATGTTTATCGGCAGCATGAAAATGGGCTAATACAGCACGTGTCAGTTACTTGCTTAATCACATTCTATGCATTTGCTCATTTAATCTTCTCAGCATCTCTGAAGAGGGTTCTAGTATTGCTGTCACTTTAGAGACAGGCTGGCCAAGGCTTCTAGACGTAAAACCACACATAGCTAGTGCAGTGCAGAGTTGGGAAGCAAATCTGTGTCTCTGTGAATTCAGAGGTCATATACTTAACCGCTGCATGTATTATCTCCTGTGCGAGAGGTGGGAACTGAGAACTGAAATACCTACTGGGGCTTGGCAGCTAAGTTAAATGAGTAAAGCAAGGTGGTGGCTAAGGGGACCTCCCTCTTAAATAGGGGAAGCATCACATGTATCCAGCTGATTGTTGCCTCTTAGAAATGTGGAAAGAAGTCTGTCCTATTTTTTCAGTTTTTAAGAGAACTGGATACTCTGGATTTTTCTGTGAAATTTTCTAATATTGATGACAACCTATTAAAGTCAAAGTGATATCTCTTACCTGTTACCATGCAGGTCAAACCAACTAGGCTTCAGAATAGACATGGCCTGTGGGCAGCTAGTTATAATCTCTGGAACACCTTTCTTTTTGGTCAAAAATCCAGCATAGGTGGCCAGGTATCGACTGAATTCATAATATACCAATTTTTTTTTTTTTTTTTGAGACAGTTTTGTTTTTCTTGCCCAGGCTGGAGTGCAATGGCACGATCTCGGCTCACCACAACCTCCACCTCCCATGTTCAAGCAATTCTCCTACCTCAGCTTCCTAAGTAGCTGGGATTACAGGCATGTACCACCACACTCGGCTAATTTTTGTATTTTTAGTAGAGACAGAGTTTCTCCATTTTGGCCAGGCTGGTCTCGAACCCCCAACCTCAGGTGATCCACTTGCCTCGGCATCCCAAAGTGCTAGGATTACAACAGGCGGGAGCCACCGTGCTCGGCCGCTTTCCAAACAATTAATTTGGTTTATGTAGCGAATCTATGAGTTTGTGAAACTTCAGTCAACCTGGTTTGCTAAGAGATTACCATGGCAGGGTCCTTTTCAGAGCCTGGTTTATGGTGATATCCAAAGAGTATCTAATCAAAAAGTGAATGATAGAGAGGACTTTTTATTGGCCAGGACTCTAGGTAGAGAGGGCAGAAGACACCATGATAAAAACATACAGAGCTTCCTTGGAAGTTCTATTTTGAGCAAATCTAACTGCAGCTTGATTTTCTTGTCAGGGATCTTCTTCTAAACTATAGTTTTCAACGAGTTCATTGAGGCTTTACCTAAACTAACTCATTCTGTTGATGTGTGAGTACCCTACACTGCAGCAAGCTCTGTGCCAGGAACTGATTATACAGGTATGAACAAGGCAGCCTCGATGTCTACCCCCATGGGATAGCAGGTGAAGAAAGCATACCTACCTTCTAAATCATAATGCTTCTTACCTGGATTTGATTTTTAGTATTTTGAGCAATTCAGGTTTTACGGTTATGTGTGGAAGAGTTCTCTTCTTAATTGTGATGTCTTTAGGATTCCTGTGTATTTCAGACTAGGTTTCCTGAATGAAGGAAGATAAGGTGGTTCTTGTGGATACACCTGAAAGGCAGTGCCATTTTTTAATGACTAATTTACACAACCTCGATCTTTTTCTCTACAATATGCTCTGAAGAATGCCATGTGATAGAGGTGACAGAGATATGTATCCCAGCCCCCATTTGCAGGAAGGTAATGAAAACCCGAGGTAAATATCTTCTTTGAAGTTACCCACCTGGTAAATGGTTTTATTAATCAAGATGCTTTAGTCACAAGAGGGAAAAATAACTCAAACTGGATTGTAAAATAAAAGGAATTTGTTGGTTTGTCGAATTGAAAAGCTCAGGCGTAGACCCAGGGACCATGTTATTAGATTTCTGTCTTTCTGTGTTTCTTGGTTCTTCTATATTAGTTTGATTCAGCATGCACATTTCATCAGAAGCTCCAAAACCCACCTAGCCTCTCTGCATATCTAAAGAAAAAGAGCACTTATTTTACAGTAGTTCCAAGAAAAGTCTTAGGATTTGATCTTGGAGTGGAATTCTAGTTCCTGAACCAAGGTGTGTGGTCAGAGAGGTGCAATATGCTAATGTGACAGATAATATTTTCCAAAACTGGACACAACAATCGGGTCTGATAACATTCTAAAGTCTTGTCACAGCCTATTGAAAGGTAGGCATTTCTCTTTGAATCAGGTGTGGTTTTGTCGTTTTCTCAATGAAGAAAATGTGGCAGGTGAGGCTGCACAACTTCTGAGCTAATTAACAAAATGCCAGACTCCTTTCATCTGGGCCTCTGTCTCTTAAGGCACTCACTTTGGGAACCTCACCATGTTATAAGGAAACCCAGGCCACATGGACAGACTTCAAATAGATGTTCTGGGCAGTAAACTTAGCTAAGGTCTTAGCCGACAGCAAATCTCAATGACCAGACCTGTGAGTGAGTATGACTTGGAATGACCACAGCCCTTGCCTTCAAGCTGCCCCAGCTGATGCTGAGTGGAGCAGAGATGACCTATTCTCACTAAAGCCAGCCCCAGTTGCACATCTGTGGGCAAAAAACGATGCTCTTGTTGCCTGAAGACACTGAATTTGGGGCAAATTTATTTTGCAGCTGTGGTCAATGGAATATTGATCATGACTAAGTTGCATCACCATCCACAGAACTGGAGTTGGGAAGTGAAAGGGAAGGATGAACCTGAAAGGACCATCTGTAGGGACAAAGCATGAAGGAGGGATGGTTGATAACATAACAATCAAAGCGACATAGCTAGGAGAAGGGTGATGAGGATTAGCAGACACAAACAACAGTTGCCAGTGGTAAAGGAAGCTTCAAATATTGTCTTTAAAATTCATGCTCTTTTTACTTCCTGATGATTTTCTTTCCTTACCCTGAGCTGCCTACAGTCAGGTTGGAACAGAGTGTAAAGATGTAAATTACAATATAACATGAAAGGTGATTCTCCTTTCCACTAGAGCAGATAATTAAAGATTGGTTGCATTAGATAGCGTGCATTCTGTTTTCCTATCTCAGCCTGTGGTGGTACAGCCTAGCAAGACTGGGATGGCCCTTGAGATACACTGAGATATATATTCCTCACCCTTGTGTCTATATGGGGACTGGTTGCTCCAAGTTATATTTTGTGTTTTCATTGCTCATTCATATACGTTTTAGCATCAAAAGCACAATCTGGGGCCAGAAGGCAAATGGTAAATGTTAATTAAATTATTTTGAACTTTTTTTCCAAATCGTTTTACATTTTCATGTTATATGTCTTCTCTGGTATTGGTCTCCAGGCATCATTGGTAGAATAAGCACATGTTGCCTACATGAATTTTGCTGGAGCTTGGGGAAGAAGTGGCTGCCACAGCATGGTGATAATACATTAGTAATTTGTTATGATCCCCCAAATGGCAATATGCTTCAGAAATGCCTTTTGATAGCTGCACAAGGACAGAATAATTTATAAATATAATCAATCATTTAATATCCCATTTCCTGATAGCAAGACATATTAACACATTTTAGGGAAATTAAAATTCTCCCCAAGATCTAACTGGTTCTCAGTTGTGCTGCCAGGGTCCAAGTAAGAAAATGTATCTAGCAAATATTTTCACATATTAGACGGAGTAATTGCTTTCTTGGTTCTGCCTATTCAATGAAAATTTGCTGATACATCTTCCCAACTAAGTTATCTTTGTACAAACCAACTGACTGTATCCTATCCCCTGCTTATAAAACAAATCAAGTCATTGGTTCTGTTTCATAGAGCTTTTTGGCGGGCCTATACAGCCTTTTCTGTCTTAGCCTCATCCTGCCTATTAACTTTTCTGTCTACTTTATAGTTTTCAAATTCCTCACGGCTCCATCAACATAAGCTGTGTCAGGTATCTGTTGCTTAGCCCATAATGATTCCTTTTTCAGAAGTGTCTATTCTCCA
>NW_012101920.1:3989421-4000807 GCF_000951045.1 Mandrillus leucophaeus
CGGAGATTGCAGCGAGCCGAGATCTGCCATTGCATTCCAGCCTGGGCGACAAGAGCGAGACTCTGTCTCAAAAAGGAAAAGAAAAAAAGTATAGATGTCGCTAGCCTTTCCCCATTTCCCAGTTCGTTAATGAAAACACTGTTTTTGCCCTTTCATTTTTCCTTTTCTTGATGGAAGAGTGTATCTGTGTCAAACCCTCCCTGGACATTGCCCACGAAGAATGAGAACGCATTCAGAGAGTAGCAAGACCAGAGAGATGTTGAGGTGGCAGGACATAATAAAGAAGATTAAACCCAGTCAGGAGTCCCATGGGTTCTGAACCTGCAGGCTGCTCACAAGAGATTTCTCCCTGTGGATTGCCCTTTCCCAGTGAATGTGTATCTTTGGGAGACTCATGAACTCTCCATCTAATCACAGACACCGCAGGTCTTCTACTGACTTGTGGTCAGTTGGAAATGAGGAACCAGGCTTTAACCCTCTAGATGTATCTGCTTCCACGTCCGTGTTTGTACACTGAAAGGCCGAGTCCCACTGGACCAGTTCTGGATTCTCCTCTTTTTAAAATGTTTAGTTTTTTCTGGACAGTTACAAATCTTTTTTTTGCCCTTCAATGCTTCTGTTATACCTCTGTTATGCTTCTCAGTGTAGCAAATTTCTTCTTCTATGTATCTATTATGCTTCTTGGTTTTGCAAATTTCTTAATTTACTTGCAGTGCTTCCTGATTTCAAAGTGTTTCTTTTCTTTTTTCTTTTTTTTTCTGGACCATATGCCCTAAGTTCCATATATGTCATATTTTGTTCTTCTTTGTTTATTTTGTCAACAGCTAAAAATATGTTCTAAAATACTGCATTTCTAGTATAAATTTAGTTCAGAAGGTCACCTTTTTTTGGTCATGTGCTTCACTTCATGGGAGGAGAGTTTTTCTGTTTGCTCATCCTCAGGGCCCCTCCTCCTTCCTGTCATTCTGCTTTGGTGGGTCGCTATTCTGGAAAAACTCATGTCTCGAAGGCATCCTTCTTACTTAGGATGCCTGTTTATAGAGACACTCTGGCACCACATGAAATTTCTCTTTGTCTAGCCTCAATGTCTAGAAGTCATCTTGCCATGGGACCATGGAGTTTGTTACAGTAGGTTCCAGTGGGAGGCAACTGGCATGTCACCATGCATGCCTTCTGACTGTAGATGGTATTAATCCTGGTCTACAGATTCAGCTGTACAGGAATGTTAACTGTCAGTTTTTTAGGTCAGTTTAATTTCTCACTCTGAAACCCCATTCTGTCAGATCGGCAGGAAAAGAAAGCAAGAATCTTGGTTTCAGTCTCCACCTTTTAGAATTCAGACCATTATCTGTAGTTTTGGATAATGTGGCAACGCTGAAGACTAGATGGCATCTGGACTTGGTCAGCTGACCCTCCTGTGAACCACAGAGGATCATATTTTTTCTGGGCATCAGGGTACACCAGGACCAGTAATTTGTTGCTGTTTCATTATCACCTATTGGGTAATTTGTGTCAAAATGCTTAGTGCATCACACTGCCAATATACTTCCTCTAGAGTTTTGTTTTTTCCTCACTGGAAGGAACACAGGACCCACTTTTTTTTTTTTTTAAGTTCCTTTTGACACTGTGACTCATCTAATCCTTCCTTTCTCTCCTTCCCTCTTTATTTTCTTTCTCTCTTTGTACCTTTATCCCCTCCCCCACTAGCTATCTTTTTTTCTCTTAATTTTTTTCTTTCTTTTTTTTTTTGTTTTGAGACACAGTCTTGCTCTGTCGCCCAGGCTGGAGTCCGGTGGCACGATCTCAGTTCACTGCAACCTCTGCCTCCTGGGCTCAAGTAATTCTCCTGCCTCAGCCTCCCGAGTACCTGGGATTACAGACGTGCACCACCACACCCGGCTAATTTTTGTATTTTTAGTAGAGATGGGGTTTCGCCGTGTTGGTTAGGCTGGTCTCGAACTCGTGACCTCAGATAATCCACCTGCCTCAGCCTCCCAAAGTGCTGGGATTACAGGTGTGAGCCACTGCGCCTGGCCCTTTCTCTTCATCTTGTGTCCAGCAAGCATATTTACATTTTGGAACTAAACATGCACATGATATGACTTCCTGTTAGTGGTTTGTTTCCAGGATCTCCTCCTAGTATATCCAAGGCAATGTACTGTTTAATGGGAGGGGAATGGCTTTATAAAGCTTCCATATCTACTCTCTCACAATAATTTCTGGGGAGTCCAGGGATTTGGATGACAACTTTCTTCATTTTCAAATCTGAATCAGCATTCTGGTTTCTTGGCTGTCTCATGGAGATCTGGAAGAATAATAAGTGCTGCCTTTCATTAGGATACAACTGCATCTAAAGGCCTCTAATCACTTTTTAGAATATATTTCAAAGAACCTAAACAAGGGCCCCCAAATAAACTAGAAGCTTTGTATTTTTTTTTAAAAAAAACTGTTAGATGGAATAATTAAACTGACAGAGTCAAGAGGATCTTTTCAATACTAATCAATGAAGATTGGGTTATTATTATTATTTTGTTTGTTTATTTGAGACAGTGTCTCACTCTGTTTTGCCCAGGCTGGAGTGCAGTGGCCCGATCTCAGCTCACTGCAAGCTCCACCTCCCGGGTTCATGTCATTCTCCTGCCTCAGCCTCCCGAGTAGCTGGGATTACACGCACCCACCACTACGCCCAGCTAATTTTCTTTTTGTCTTTTTAGTAGACACAGGGTTTCACTGTGTTAGCCAGGATGGTCTCGATCTCCTGGCCTCATGATCCACCCACCACGACCTCCCAAAGTGCTGGGATTACAGGTGTGAGCCACCACACCCAGCCAGATTGGATTCTTAAAAAGAAAAGCATTGATAGCAAGCAGAGATTCTAAATTTACTCTTTGGCTTAAAAAATTTCAATATTGCTGTCATCAAGATTTCTCATTTTAAGCTCAGTTCATAATGATTCTAGGTTTGATCATATTTTAAACTTGTAGCACTCTAAAATACTAGCTTAAAACATAAAATTACAGTTTATGACAGTCAAATAATGTTGAATAACAGTAACTTCCTATGTTTAAGTAATAGGTAAAGTTTTTGCTTTATGTACCATTTGGTGAGGATATTATACATCTACTTAATAGTAGACACATTTAAGAAGAGGAACGGGAGGCTGAGGTATGAGAATTGCTTGAACCTGTGAGGCAGAGGCTGCAGTGAGCTAAAATTGCATCACTGCACTGCAGCCTCGGCAACAGAGTAAGACTGTCTCCAAAACAAGAAAAAAAAAAAAAAAAGAAGAAGAAAAACAAGGAAACTTTGCCATTAATTTTTTCTGAAATGCTGTTTGAGGCAGATGGTATACCACTCAGATGGCCAGCTAGGTGACTCCTTTTCCCAGGAATGTCTTGGGAACCTGCACCTATTCCTCCTTGCATGTCTTCCTCTTCACCAGAAAAGATAACATGCAATCTGGGAGAAGTCTCTTATCAGGATGTATTTTCTCATGTTTTTTAACTGAGAAAGGTTGTATTCCTAACAAATTACATTTTGATTTTTAAAATTTCCGCTGACCACATAGCAAATCCAGAGCAGGCATTTTTCCTTACATTTTTCATCTCTTGAAGGTAGAGAACTTCAGTGAACTGGATGTGTAATTCAGAAAATTTGCAACCTTTAATAAATCATATGGGTTCCTTCCTAGAAGAAATGGACTGGGTTTCAGTTTTGAATGAGAGGTTTCTGCTTCTCAGACTGTGAGAATAACGCAGGAGTGTTCCCACACTCTGCTTGGTCTCTTACTCTTCTACTGAAGCAGCGGTCTGAGATCACATTTGGGCTGGAGGAATAGCACACTCATATATTAGCAATGCCTGCTATAGATGAAGAATTGGAGAGAGAAGGGCTGGTGTCACACAGGTTCGATCTCTATACTTGCCTTTACAAAATTGGATTTAAAAAAAGAGTAGAGATAGTAAATTCCGTTGAAAAGATATTTTAAAATATAATGGCACTAAAAGAAGATGCTCAGTTATTTAAATTTAATATGTTCATTATCTGTTCATGAGGGAAAGGAAGTATCTGAAGTAGACGATGTGTGTGGGCAGGTAGATTTGTCATGTATTTGCCAACATGAACGGAGGAGAGAAGGAGAAGAACGTAAGTCCAACTACAAAAAAAAAAAAAAAAGTTACAGAACTATGGGAATATTTTTAGGGAGGCTAAAGGTCATGATCCATTAAACCTTGTGGAAATATTATATAAAGGGAAAAATGCTTTATAGTGATATGTCAGACAAGAAGATAAATTGGGAAAAAAAAAAAGCAACACATCTCCTAGGGGCATGGTGAGAAATTTCACAATGGCACAGACAGTCAGTCCTCACTTTATCTCAATCTTCTTTCCCAAGCAACCTGATCCTCAATCTGGAAGTGTCAAGCAAACATCATTAAGGGGTGAATTAAACTTGCGTCTACAACATTAAGATAACTCAAGTGTTGGCAAACTTTTTCTGTAAAGGCCCACAATGTATAAATATTTTTGGCTTTACAAGCCTGATGGTCTCTGTGGCAACTACTCAACTCTGCAGCTGTGGAAGAAAAGCAGCTGTAGATAATATATAAATGAATTATTGTGGCTTTGTTCCACTAGGTCTTAATTTATGGACATTAAATTTTGAATTACATGTAATTTTCACATGTCATGCAATGTTCTTTGGTCTCTTATTTTTTCAACCATTTAAAAATGTTTTTTAAAAATGTATGTTTTAATCCCTCTAAAAATATGCAACAGGACAAAGTAGGCTTGTGGGCCACAGTCAGATGATGCTGAAATGAAATATCGCTTAGTTATTTTTAATGTGGTGATGAAATTTTCTATTAAATGAAATACACTAGCATGCTGAAAAGCTTGGAGATATAACTAAGGAACCATCAAACCATAACAGATGGTGTTGGCTGAGTGAAGGATCAAATTTGGAGACGAACTTGTGTACTAATGTTCTAAAAGGTAGTAAATTGTCACTTCTGGGAACCATAGACCAGAATGTGTGAGATCAATCACTGAAATATATTAGAACACATTATTAAACAAGCAGAGGCACGAAGAATTGATTACTCCCTAGAGTGAATGACAAAAATAAATACCAAACTCTAAAAAAAATTGGCAGACTACATTATTTAAATAGGATAAGTGGCATAGATATAGGGTATATTGAGTATGCAGGAAAATACTAGGCCAACACTTTCAACGTATACTACTGAAGAAAAAGAAGTTGACTAAATAATAGCATAATTATATAGGGTCATAATTATTTTAACAGTGGTCAAGTATATTAATTGATGAGTTTATATTTCACTGAGTCTGTCAAATAAACCTTATTATGATGCTAAATATTAACTTGGATGCCTAAACGCCAGCTCAGCATTCTAAATTGCCTTCTGCCTGACTATTAACTTGAATACTAAAGCCATGTACCTCAACTTTTCAAATGACTGTTTAACAAGGACTTCTGCCCTAGTCATTTTGCTGAACAGAATACCAAAGACTGCATAACCTATGGAAAAAAGAAAAAAAAGTTTATTTCTCATGGTTCTGGAGTCTGGGAAGTCCAAGGTCAAGGGACTGCCTCTGGTGAGGGCCTTTCTGCTACATCATCCCGTGGCAGTAGGGAGAAGGGTGAGGGAGTGTGCAAGAGCAAGGGGGAAAGAGGGCAAACTCATCCTTGTATCTAGAACCACTCTTCGATAACCTGCTCAAGAGATAATGGCATTGATCCATTCATGAGATCAGAGCCCCCATGACCTAATCATCTCGTAAAGGTCCCAGCTCTAAACCATCACAATGAAAATTAAACTTCAAAATCTATTTTGGAGTGGACATTCACACCAAAGCAGATTCCAAAAGAATGATGTTAAAATACTCCAGATTATGAAATTATGAATCCCAAACCAAAAAGACAATATAAAGCAGGCATAAAAGCAAAAGTTTAGGTTAAAGCAAGCCCCTTTATTTACAAATGTAGATGGCAAAGAACTTAGCATAACT
Source organism: Mandrillus leucophaeus (assembly GCF_000951045.1). Lineage (NCBI taxonomy): Eukaryota > Metazoa > Chordata > Mammalia > Primates > Cercopithecidae > Mandrillus > Mandrillus leucophaeus. The sequence goes on from NW_012101920.1 coordinate 3,995,455, forward strand.
GCTTTTGTCTTTGGGTTGTGTGTAGGTGAGTGGGTAGGTATGTGTTATTTTTCCAAAAGAAGATTAGGAGGTTGTAGTTAATTATAAACTCTAGGTAGCTAGTGGTTTGACATGTTTATAAAGGTATGTGGTATGTTTTCTTTCCTCTTTCCAACACCTTGTGTTGCAATTCAGGATGCTGTGAAGTAAAGGAAGAATTCTGTTCCTTGTGATTTGAAAATTTTTCTCATCAAGATAAGTTGGAAGCATTTTTGATAATCGTTTTGCCCAGTGAGATTATGTCTTTGGACAGCTTGGTTAGGTCAAATTTAATAAATTGCTAGGCTATTCATAATGGGCCATCTGCAGTTTTAAGTATTCAGTTGATTTGTCCAACTGTATATTAAATTTACCAGACCATCAATGTAAGAGGCAACAGGGCTTGGCAACACATACCATACTGGTGATAACAAGAATATTGAGAAACACAGCATCTTGTGATGGAGTTTCTAGTAATTCCCTTTCTAGCATTTTGCCAATTGTTTAACCTCTTTGGAGGGCTTCAGTTTGTCTCTAACAGAAACATGTTTGTAATTGGAGATGAGGTGGGGCTGTCACCTTCCCTATATTCATGACTATACTCTTTCTTTCTGGATCTAATCAGCCTCAGAATCTTTAACACAGAAATAGACTCAGAATTAGATAGATTTGACACGGGATTTGAAGAATAATCATGTTTGAGTGAGATAATCTACAGAGTTCCCTCCCAGCCTAAGTTTGTAGAAGATTTTCAAATTTGGGGGTTTGAATATTTTATCATTACTATTATGTTTTCTGACTTCTCCCCATCATATGTCACTCTTTTATCAAATATTATATAGTAAATCCTAATAGTTTATCAATGTTTTAATATTTTATCATCATTTTAAAATACTTTTGATTTTCCTAGGATAAACCTTGGGAGTTTTGCAAAAACCGGTCCTTCAGAATCTTCTCTTATAACAGCAATTCTAAATCTGAAGACTGGTATCTAGAAAACTACTATAATCAAAGTTATATAAAAATCTATAATGTAGAATTCCTTCGCCCAAAAGATGTTAAGGTCAATCAGTGTATCTGTGGGATGAGGTTAATTCTGTTATCTTAGGATGATAAACTGGAATATTAATTTCCCACTCTAAATTCAAACTAACCTTCTGTCCGATGTTCAATATCTCTACAATTCAATATGGCAGTCATTCATTAATTTCGGCTCTATAGAGTTTGGGTTCCTAATTTGGAGACATGCCAAACACAACTTAATAAAGCCTACTGACAACCTTCTCATTCTCCATCCATTTTTTTTTTAAATCTCAGTGTTCCATTCTCTATGTATTTCCTTTTTGCCTGCTCCTTTACACTCCTCTTCTGTTCCATACCTTTTTGTTCCCTTTGCTCCACAGTCCCTAAGCTGCATTGTGGCATAGATCATTGTAGTTACTCATGGAAGTAAAGACATATGCAGTGGCTGGATGCCCAGATGTATAAAGATGTTGTGTGTATAATATATGAGAGACATTTAGCAATATTTTGAAATTATGCAGTAGCTTTGATTTTTGGTTCTTGGTTCTATTCCAACAAGGATTTTCCTCATGCATGTATCAAACTGCTAGAGGCCCTTTTATTGATCCTCCTGGCCACTCTCTTTCTCTTGCACACACCAGTGGCACAGGATGCAAGCCTTGTGTCTGTATGTGTCCCTGGAATTGTGCTGCAGGGCATGCCCAATGCTGTTCTTAATTTTAATCTGCTCAAGGTTCTGCCAAATAAAATGCTGTTAACACATTTACAGTTAATGAAACCAATGCTTTAGGTCTAAGTAGGAGCCTAAGTGAAGTGGAGAGCTGTTGTAATCATGCTATTAGTCTAGCTGGGGGAAATGACATAAGTACTTCCCCGCTCTTAAAGAAAATAAAGTGTTCAGTGGGGTTGTTTACGTGAGTTAAGTTCTTCCTTCAAATTCTCCATCTCTCCACTGCCTGAGGTTGGTTCCAACAGAGTCCTTCCTGGTTACTGCCCAGACATCATCCTCAAAATCCAGTTAGATTTCAATCGGAGGGCTCAACTTTATCACACACTCAAGTCTCCCTCAGCTCATCAGACTATCCATATTTTATATTCACCCACTTCTTGGGATTTTTGTTTTTTGTTGAGAAGAAGTTATTCATTAGAAGAAGTCTGGGTGATGCTGAAAGTCATCTTTTTCAATTTAGGCACGCAGTAGAAAGATTTACAATGTATTTTCTGTTTGACTCTTTCCAGCTGCCTGGAGCAAACATTCATCTTCTACTTCCTTTAATAGGATCTGACTTGTGACATCATGTTCTGAAAGGCTGTAGTTTAATGCGTGTGTTTTCTCTCTAACACACATATATTATGCAGAGACTCTAGGATTTCATCTTTATTTTGTTTTATTTTTTAAGGCCATAGAAGCCAGTTGCCTTGGGGTTTCCTTCTCTTAGAGACTTCGCCAATGTCAAGGAAGCATTCTGAATAGGTTGAACTACATAGTAAACCAATCCCCTACCTAATGTACATTTTGGGGCTTGGCTTGTACAAGAGTGGCTCGTCCTGCCAGTTGAGTGCAACACTGAGATGCCAACGGTATTTATCTTCATTAAGTTTCCAAAGCAATGGCTTAAAAGTTTGTGCACAACTTGCGTATTCATTTTTTAAGGATGGTATCCTCAGTTCTGCAGTTTCTGGAATGATGGCTTCCAGGCATTTGGAGCCCCTTGCCAAAATGTTGATCACAGATGAGAGAATAACATGTTGCTATGCTATATAGAGAACTGTAATTCATTATACACTCTCTAGGGAGAATTACAAAAGTCCTGGCCATTTGAGAGAACCAACAATGTCCATTTGAGTAAGGCAAAAATGGTCCTCAGAATGTCTTAAGGTCATGAGGCATGAATTTCTTATAGTTCAGTGAATGCCAGGCTTGGTGGCTCATGCCTGCAGTCCCAGATACTCAGGAGGCTGAAGTGGGAGGATTGCTTGAGCCCAGGAGTTAGAGATCAGCCTTGACAGCATAGTGAGAGCTTGTCTCAAAAAATTTAGTTTCGTGAAGGCAATACCTGGCAATACCTGCTGCTTAGATGGGAAACTTATTCTTACATGCTTCAAAGAAGTCAAAGTGACTTTTACAGTGAACTTTTAGTAGTACTTCTTATGCCTAATGCCAAAACTTATTCTATGACAGAGACATGTCATCAATCTTTTTCCTTTTGTTTTCAAGAAAGGAAATGTCAGTACAAATACTAAGGAAGCTTCAACATCTCCATAAGGTAGGGCATCTTTCAGATTAGTAGGACTTTTCGGCTCCAAGAGAAAGAAGAACTCAACTCAAATTTACTTTAGAAAACATAGTTGAAAAATCTGAGGGCCGTGCTGGTTTCAGGCATGTGGCTGGATTCAGATGATGTCAATAGAACTTGCTTTCTCTCCAACTCTTGTTGCCTCCTTCAGTGGGATTGATGTAATGGCTAGGATGCACGTGGTACACCTGGATGCACGTGGTACACCTGGCCTCCTGCCTCCTCACTCTAGGTTCTCCCTCACTGATGACAAATTGGCTGCTGCACAACCTCATAGATAAAGCCTAGCCAGAAACAGAGTCACCATTCCACTTATTCATGCAGAATTCCTTAGATCTACTTGAATTGGATTGGCTCTTGAACATCTGACTGTGGCCTGGAGAATGTGGTGTGCTGAAGTCAGGCTGGATCTCTTCTCAATCCAGGTAGACTGAAAGTGGAGAAAAGTAGACTCCAAACAGAAATCTAGTATCTTGCTGAAGGAGTGAGGCCAACCAGATACGTTTAGTGCTTGCATTGTATTTATCTGGTATTGGCTGAATTGCATCCCTCCAAGTTCACATGTGGAAGCCCTAACTTCCAAGTGCCTCAGAATTTGACTATATTTGAGATAGGACATTTAAAAATGTAAGTTAAAATGAGGGCGGTTAGGGGAGCCCTAGTCCAATATGACAGGTGTCCTTATAAGAAGAGGAAATTTGGAGACATAAAGACAGCACATATGCCTGAGCACAGAGGAAAGGCCACATGGGGACACAGAGAAGGTGGTCATCTCCAAGCCTAGGAGGGAGGCCTCAGCAGGAGCCAAGACCACTAACAGCTCAACCTTCCACTCCCAGCCTCCAGAATTGTGAGAGAATAAGCTTCTGTTGCTTAAGCCACCCAGGGTGTGGTATTTTCTTATGGTAGCCCTAGCAAACTAATACAGCATCTTCTTTTTTGTGTCTAGTTGCCTTTATTAATTTGGGGATGCCTTATATATACATATATGGTTTCTGTTATGACTTTATGGAATCTTGTTACCATTTTTATTCCCAGTAAAGCCAATTGTTGAATTAGCACTTGAATTTAGTTATCTTAAAAGTCAGATTAGAAGCTGTATTAAAGAGGAGAAATTGTTATTTAACTTTAATGTTGAAGTAGTATGGTTTATTTCTGTGCTTGTTAATGAAGAGATTCAAATATTCTATCTTGTATTGGTTCAGCGTTCTCCTTTGACAGGAGCTAATCATGTAAGCTTGATTTTAGGAAACATATTTTGAGCAGATAGAGTGAAATGAATAAAGCAAAACACCTCGGAAATGCTATTATCTGAAAAATCAGATTCATTAAATTAAGTTTAGGTCAATATTCAGCCACATCTCAAATAAAATAGAATCCACAATGTGGTTTGGGGAAAAAACCAGGAAGCTGGTTTTTCGTTTTTATTTTTCCATTTCATTTCATAGTAGGAATTGCCTCTAAGACCTAACATAACAGAATTTATGTGGTTGGCCAAAAGTTTTTTATTGATTTCTCCTGGCTACAGTGCAATTTCCCCAGCATCATGGAGAGAAAAAGGTAGAGAAGTGAACTCAACAGACTTATAGTCTAGAGTCAAGTTGACATGGAAAATATCAGGAAACAGTAAATGTGATACTAGAATTCTTGACAGACCTTTAGTCGAGGAATTTGTGGCAGATTTATAGCTTTAGACAAGTGCCCTTCACTGGAAGAAAGTATATGCTACTTCTTTTAAACTTTAGGGAAATACAGTTTATTAGACTGGTAAGTTTTGAATGGGCTATAAAATATTAGTCAAAAACCTCTATTTCCTGTATTGTATTTTGCTTTTTAAATTATAAAAAAATTAAGCAAATGTTAACAAAAAAGGAAAAAAATGAAAGAAAGCGATAATTCCATTAGTCATTTTTTGTGTCTACCCTCCCAGAGATTTTTCTAGGGTTACACAAATATTATACCTGTCATACATAACTGTCAACCACAATATTTCTCAAGCATGAAACAAATGTATG
>NW_012101920.1:4001807-4008482 GCF_000951045.1 Mandrillus leucophaeus
TGAAATTTACACTATCAGTTCCCCTAGTTCTCAGGCCTTTGGACTCAGACTAAATGATAGCACCCACTTTCCTGGATCTCCAGCTTCAAAGGGCAGATCATGGGACTTCTCTGCCTCTGTAATCAAGTGAGCCAGTTCCTCGTAATTGTGCACCCTTTCTCTCTCGCGCCCTCTCGCGTCCTCTCTCATCTCTCTTGCTCTCTTTCTCATCTCTCAGCATTTAAAGCCACTGTTATTTTGAGCGTTCTTTTAAGAACTCAAATGATATCCCAAACAGTTCATTAATAGTCTCTCCTTTCAGCATTCTGACTTTCATAACAATATTTTGTCATTCTTTTACATTTTCCACTGAAGGATATTATTAGCTTGAATTTTTCAAGACCTAAACAATTAACACAGAAAAGGGCTGAATGTCAGAGCCACAAAACAATGGTTGAAAGTTAGTTTTTCAAATTTCTTGTATTTAATTTCTGTTCATTTGAACTTAGATAATGTAAATGTACTGCAGAGTGCAATCTTTGGATACAAATTTGAGAGCTAGACACTGTAATCAGACTTTCTTGTACCGTATGCCTTTGATTCTGGGAGGGATTGCTTTTTGTTGTGGTGCTTGTTGTTTTATCAGCAGTATGAAGAAAATGTTTTCAGCTGACACACATACAAAACACACCATTTAAAAAATAATGCATAGTGTTTTCAATCCTTTTTTCAAGACACATAAAAATATCTTGTTTCAATTATTTTAGCAGTTCTTTCAGCTGCTGAATACTTGCTTCGAGGACCTGCCTACCCCAACCCCTACCCCCACCAGAAATGTGTCTGGTACATGAAATTTATTCCTGGCGCGTGTGAACACTTCTATTGTGTTCTATTAAATGTAGGATATCATTATAGCATGTGTCAATCATAAGAAAAAAATAAAATCTCAGGCTCTATATATGTGTACGCCAGCTTAATAAATTCTAGGCAACAGATGTAGCTGCCAGTTCCTCCTTCTGCCACTTTTCCCCAGTTCAATAAAGAGGTACAGATGGTTCTTTTCACCCTGGTATCTTGAATCTTGGCATGAGGGCTGGGACTTTATTGATCTTTTTCTAGAAACTTCTTTGGACCCAAAGGACCATGGCAAGCTAAGTGTCAAATGAGATTGTCTCGCACAGATCTGGCCATTTGGAAGTCAGGGGCTCTTAAGAGTTGAAAAATAGCTCAGAGTACCTCTCAGCCTTTCACATGGAGAAACTGTCGAGTTACATTTACTCTTCTGCTTTTGACTTTTTACATGCTCATCTTGCAGAAGCCCAGGGCTGGGAGAAAGGTCATGTAGATCTCAGTTCTGCCTTAGGAAGAGCCTGAGCTAATCTTTCAAAAAAGCAAGCGAATCCAGCCATGGCTTAGTTTTCCAGCTCAACCGAGAGAAACAAAAGCAACCTGGTTTTGGTGGTAACAAAAAAGTTTAAAGGATCAAAAAAAAAAAAAAAAAAAAAGGATCTCAAATGATCCTATTGAATAAATGCAGTTTTGTTTTTTCTGTATAGTAAATGCTGTCCTTGGAGGATGGACATTAGTGGCTTCTGTTACCCAATGGTGTCATGAGAGGTCTATGAAAGAACTCCGATTAATCACATACTGGAACAATCCATATAAACTGGGACAAGCCTGGGTAACCTGGGCACAGGCACAGAATAACGAATGCATGCACTAACTGGACACTCTTCCAAATGCCTCTCCATGCCATTTTATTTAATGGAATATGCCTTGAAAACTCCCCTTTTATATCCAGGGAAACTAAGACACAAAGAGGTTAAATAACTTCCTAAATTCATGTAAACTCAGTGTATTAGTGAGTTTTTACGCTGCTGATAAAGACATAACCAAGACTGGGCAATTTACAAAAGAAAGAAGTTTAATGGACTTACAGTTCCACATGACTGGGGAAGCCTCACAATCATGGTGGAAGGCAAGGAAGAGCAAGTCATGTCCTACGTGGATGGCAGCAGGCAAAGAGAGAGAACTTGTGCAGGGGAACACCTCTTTATAAAACCATCAGATCTCATGAGACTTACTATCATGAGAACAGCATGGGAAAGACCTGTCCCTATGATTCAATTACCTCCTACCCAGTCCTTCCCACAACACATAGGAATTCAAGATGAGATTCGGAGGGGACACAGCCAAACCATATCACCCAAGGAGGAGCCAAGTCAGGAGAGACGGCCAGTAGCCTTAGGGAGGGCCTCTGGCTGAGAAGGCTGCTCTGTTTTGGGATATGAGTGACTGGTCCAATTAGGTTGTTGTTCTCAGAAGGTTTGTTATGACAAAGAGGGACATCAAATAAAAGTGGAGTAGCAAAGGTAAGGCCCATCACAAAAAGGCAGGGGACATAGGACTGAGAGGAGTTGAGAGTGTCAGCAATCCATAGTTATTAGAAGATGACCTGGTTAGTTCCCAGGAGGACTGAGCAACCAAGACAAGAGTGCTCTGTGGCCACAGGATTATCTTAAGGATTCTGAATGACAGTGTCCTGATGTCCATGAGCTCTGCTTAACTGCTGAGGGTGGGCTGCCTGCCTTTCTTCCTTTAAGGTGTCTGTTGCACCTGGGGTAACCTTGAGCACACTACTTTCTCCTAAGACTTGAAAGAATCTAGGGCGCAGCAAGCCACTCCAAAAGGCCTTGGTGTGCAGCCATTGGCTGTTTCACTGAAGCTGGAATTTGAGTTTTGAAGACTGAGCCTGGAGTGCAGAGGAAAATGAATGATCTCAGCTGCCTAGTGAGATTGCATACCAATGGGGCTTTGTAATACACATGAAGAAAGCCTGAATATGCAGCAACTTCTTTCTAGAATATGGCCAACCAGTGCTCAAGCTCAGGGTTTGCTCCAATGCTCCGATTGTCTTGGCCTTACGGGAGAATGTTCTATGTTAATTGGAATTCTTGCAAATGGGATTCATGAACGTCTCAGGATTTATACCTCCCAGACACCAAAGGGCTCTCACAATGGGTTGCAGTACTTTTCTGTGGAACCCTAGAGCTCTTCTGTGTTGCTGAAGGTGCACTGTGAACACTTGCTGTATTTTATTTTAAAAACTGGTGTGAGTTAGTTTGAAAACACCAATGACAGCAAGTACACTCAAGTCTGTCTTACATAAATTCAAACCCATTGGAGAATACCAGGATATCAACCTCTGCTGGCAAATTCACTCTTTAGTTAAGAACATAGTTTAAAGCCAGAGGGCCTGCTCCACAGGCTGCTTTCAGCGCTCCCTCCCTGGGTGACTTGGCAAGGAACCTGCATTCTTCGTGATGCATCGCCTCACTTGTAAAATGGGTGCAATAATCCCTCACTCAGGTAGCTAGGTAAGAAGTGAATGAACTTAAATAGGTAAAACACTTGGAAATGTATTCAGCACATAGAACACACAAAATGAACGTCACTTCTCATTTGTGATTGTCATTGCTGCTGTCGTGCAGAGCTCAGAATTAAACTTCACTGGCATCTCATTCATCTATCTGAGCTTCTTGTAATGCATTGTTCATTTAGAGCATTGAAGCTCTGCCCTAGTCTTTTAAAAAATTAAAAATATAAATATAAAACTATACATTTCCAATTACACAAATGGTTATATTACATAAATGTACCCTAATTCAGAACTGATGTGCACTGATGATTATTTACTATGCAAAGACAAATGATAATAAATAAATGCATCATATATTGAGATGCTGTCATATCATTTTTATACACTTATATCATTTATTACCATGTGTTCATTATTTCTCATCTGATTACAATGTTTATGTGTATTCTGTAATTGTTTTATCTTTTAAATTAACAACATAGATGATAGACAAAATACATGCTATGTATTTTATATATAAACAATCTTTGACAAATATATGTAGTTAATATATGTATATATTTATATAAGCCATATATAAATGTATGTTTATATTTGCATATATTTTATATGCATATATAAATATATTTAGTGCAAGTATTCATTTATATCTTTAGAAATATGTATATTTTTATATGTATATATTGTACATAACATCATTTATAGATGTATATATTTTATACATAAAATATCTCAAAAACGGAGAGAAGTGCACAGAATAGTATATATTACCCAGAGAATAGTGTCTATTATCCAGACATAATAGATACCAACTTTAAAGATTTTACTTAACTTTTTAGAGAAATAAAACACTACAGATACAGTGACTCCTCCATTCTCTTTCCTTATCTATCTGCCGGGCTTCCCTCCCTTCAGTAACGCTAGTTTGAAGCTGCCGTGTATCTTAAGCATCTATCATTTTAGTATTTTAACACAAATTTATATCTCACCAGCCAATGGTAGTATTTTTGTTGTTAAAAATAAATATAAATAATACTTTGCTACATGTATCTTCCTGAAGCTTCCTCTATTTATTCATTTTTTTGAGATTTATTCATGCTAAAAAAAATCTCTATTTCATTTAATTGACATGCAGTAATACTATAGTAAGAATATCTCACAAAGAATTAATACATCTCTCAATTGATATTTATAAAAGTTGTTTACAGTCTTTGATTCTTACAAGAAATCATGCAACGATTATGATTGTACAGACCTCTTTATGTGGAATATGGGAGAGCTTCTTCAGGTATGCATGTAAGAATGCAATTACTAGGCTGTAATTTCTTGTTTCACTTCTATATTTATTTAGAAGTGTCAAGCATTCAGTCGATAGGCCTAATTTTTCACTGTTGAAACAAATTTAATTACTACCTCACTCTCACATTTTTTAATGAGTCAGTTGAAGAAAGACTCGCTGGAGTTTGCAAAGAAAATTTAACACACGGTTTGTGTTTGGATCTTCTTAGCTGTATGATCCGGAATTTACTCAATACTGTAGGGCATACAAGCAAAAAATAGAAATAAATTGGATGATGAAGATCATAATGATGAGGATGATGAGAACCAGTGTGAGTATGTTGTATTTCTCAAAGCCATTGCATTGCACATGAAATACTTAACTCTTTGTTTCTGAATGTGTCCTAGATTTTATTTTCATAATACAGTATTACATTTGAAAAATATATAAAAGATGAACAGAAAGTGAATCTCTTCCACCCAATTTTAATCTACAAAGAAAACCACTGCTAACAATTTGGTTATATGGAACCTTCCAGATTATTTCCTAAGCATTTACAAATGTGTTTATGTGTGTGGGTTCCTGTGTATTTTTTTTTCTTTTTAGGAGACAGGGTCTTGCTCTGTCACCCAGGTAGGAGTGTAGGGGCATGATCAGAGTTCACCACAACCTTGAACTCCTAATTTAGTGAGTGTTTGGTTATTTGGTTTCCAGAAATGAAATTATCCCACTGGACCCCTACTTTACTTTTGGTTTTGTTCATCAGTTCCTCAGTATAATCTACCTTTCTGAAGGCATCAGTAATTAAACAATTGTAGGCAGATGAATGTTGAATGTCGGGACCTGGTTTCAAGGATAAGGTATTAATATTTATGTAGCTTATAAGCAAGAGATTTCACATCGAGAATTCATATTCAGTTGTGCCAAACCTGAGAAATGAATTTTGTCTTGAAACCCATAGAAGAAGAAAAAGCACACAGGTAATTCATAAGAGTGAGAGCAAACGTGCTTTGGAATGGATGACTGAAATGATTATCACTGGTTTAGTACAGAAAATACCCTCTCACCTATTAAGCATTTTATATTAATAAGGGAGTATGCTGGAGATTAAAACTGGAAAATGTCATAGTATAACTGCCATGTGACCTCACACCTGGTTTTCGGCATAACGACTGAAACTGTTGAAAAATTAACCACAGGATATCTATGAATCACCTACAGAAATGCGGGAGAGCTTATTTGTAAGATAAAGTTTGAACATAGTCAACAACATCTGGGGGTTACAGTCTCTAAAATTATGTCTTTTCTCTGTTCTGGAAGTTCCTGCCCTCAGGTCAATTTTGTAGGTCCCAAGGGCAATTGAACCAAGTTTCAGTACTCCCCTTTTATATAGCAAAGTGGGTTCAGGTTTCCTGCTTTCAGGGGTCAAACCTCCCACATCATAAGGTTAGTATGTTAACCTACTCAACATTTGCTTACAAGCTGAGCTAAGGCGCATCAATGTAATGGCAGGAGGCATTCTCAAAGGAAGAAAGAACAAGAAAGCCCACTTAATTTCATGTAAGTTCTCAAGGATTTCTTAATCCTATGAAGCCCATATTTCTAGGAATCCAGGATTTGAAGTGGTAGGAAATAGGATTTGTATGAAAAGGGGAAAAAAGAGAAAGACTTTGGTCTTAAATGTTCAGCTTGAGAAAAGACATGTTTGTAACAAATAAACCATGATAGAAATAAGTGCATTAAGAGAAGAGGAGCGGCTGGGAGCAGTGGCTCCTGCCTGTAATCCCAACACTTTGGGAGGCCGAGGCTGGTGGATCACGAGGTCAGGAGATTGAGACCATCTTGGCTAACACGGTGAAACCCCATCTCTACTAAAAATACAAAAATTACGCCGGGTGCGGTGGCATGTGCCTGCAGTCTCAGGTACTTAGGAGGTGGAGGCAGGGGAATTGCTTGAACCTGGGAGGCGGAGATCGCAGTGAGCCGAGATCGCACCACCACACTCCAGCCTGGGCGATAGAGCGAGACTCCATCTTAA
>NW_012101920.1:4009717-4012123 GCF_000951045.1 Mandrillus leucophaeus
CTGTCTCTGTAGCTAGGCCTTTTCTGTTTCTTCATGCACATGACAGAAAATGGCCACCGTGAATATAAATTAGTACAGACATTATGGAAAACAGTATGAAAATTTCTCAAAAATTATAAATAGAACTACTGTATGACTCAGCAATCCTACTCGTGGGTATATTGAAAGGAATAAATCGGTATGTGAAGAGATACCTGCACTCCCATGTTTATTGCAGCGCTATTCACAATAGCCAAGTTGTAGAATCAGCCTAAGTGTCCATCAACAAATGAAAGGATAAAGAAAATGTGATATATTTACCCAATGGAATACTATTTAGCCTTAAAAAAGAAAGAAATCCTGTCATTTTTGGCAACATTGATAAATCTGGAGGTCATTATGTTAAGTGAAATAAACCAGGTGAAAAGGCAAACGCTGCATGATCTCACTTTTAAAAAAAATTTTATTTTTTTTTAAATTTTACTTTAAGTTCTAGAATAAATGTCCAGAATGAGGAGGTTTGTTACATAGGTGTATATGCGCCATGGTGGTTTGCTGCACATATCAACCCGTCATCTAGGTTTTAAGCTCCACATGCATTATTTGTCCTAATGCTCTCCCTCCACTTGCCCCTCCCTGCCAACAGACCCCAGTGTGTGATGTTCCCCTCCCTGTGTCCATTTGTTCTCATTGTTCAAATCCCTCTTATGAGTGAGAACATATAGTGTTTGGTTTTGTGTTCCTGTGATGGTTTGCTGAGAATGGTGGCTTCCAGCTTCATCCATGTCCCTGTAAAGGACATGATCTCATTTATTTTTATGGCTGCATAGTATTTCATGGTGTATATGTGCCACATTTTCTTTACCCAGTCTATCTTTGATGGGCACTTGGGCTGCTTTCAAGTCTTTGCTATTGTAAATAGTACTGCAATAAACAAATGTGGGCATATGTCTTTATAGTAGAATGATTTATAATCTTTTGGGTATATACCCAGTAATGGGATTGCTGGATCAAACGGTATTTCTGGTTCTAGATCCTTGAGGATTCGCCACACTGTCTTCCACAATGGTTGAACTAATTTACACTCCCACCAACAGTGTAAAAGCATTTCTTTTTCTCCATGTCCTTGCCAGCATCTGTTGTTTCCTGACTTTTTAATAATTATCATTCAAACTAGCGTGAGATAATATCTCATTGTGGTTTTGATTTGCATTTCCCTAATGACCAGTGATGATGAGCTTTTCTTTTCATATGTTTGTTGGCCTCATAAATATCTTCTTTTGAGAATTGTCTATTCATATCCTTTGCCTTCTTTTTGATAGGGTTGTTTGTTTTTTTTTTTTCTTGTAAATTTGTCTAAGTTCCTTGTGGATTCTGGATATTAGATCTTTGTCAGCTGGATAGATTGCAAAAATTTTCTATCATTCTATAGATACCTCTTCACATTGATGATAGTTTCTATTGATATGCAGAAGCTCTTTAGTTTAATTAGATCGCATTTGTCAATTTTGGCTTTTGTTGCAATTGCTTTTGGTGTTTTAGTTATGACGTCTTTGCCCAGGCCTATGTCCTGAATGGTATGAAACTGTACCCCTTCCTTACATCTTAGACAAAAATTAACTCAAGATGGATTAAAGACTTAAATGTAAAATCCAAAAGCATAAAAACCCTAGAAGAAAACCTAGGCAATACCATTCAGGATCTCACTTACAAAAGGAAATCTACAGAAGTTGAACTCATGGAAGCAAAGAGTAGAATGTGGGTACCAGAGGCTGGACAGGTAGGAGGATTAGGAAGATGTTGGTCAATGGATACAAAATTTCAGTTAGACGAGAGGAATAAGTTCAAGGATCTATTGTACACCATGGTTACTATACTTAATAACCATATATTGTATACTTGAAAATTGCTAGGAGAGTGGATTTTAAGTGTTCTTCCACAAAAATGGTAAGTTCTCACCACAAAATGAGTCAATACATATGTTAATTCATTTAATTTAACTATTCCACCATGATTCATATACCAAAACATCATGTTGTACATCATACATATACACAATTTTTATTTGTCAATTTAAAAAAATTCTAAAGAGAGTTAAATAGGTTAAAAAAAAAAGCTACCCTAACCCACTCATAAACATATCCCTTTTCAATCTCAGAGCCCACGTGAGTCTCTTAAACCCAATTCCACAATCTCTGGGGTAGAGAATTTGGTGGGCCTCACTTGGATCCTTGGTGATCTCTTGGGAGTGAGGTCCGATGCACTGCCACTCACTCCTCAGGGGCTGTTGGAAACGAGCCTTTCAGAAGATGACCTGGGAAGGTTCTGCTTGTGGAGTAAGGAGGTGAAGAGGAAAGAGGCAATGATGAGTACAGGAGATGGTGGCCGCCCATAGTTTACCTGTCTAGACATGACCTTGTACACGTT
>NW_012101920.1:4014761-4019904 GCF_000951045.1 Mandrillus leucophaeus
CATTTTATTAACACATTATCTGGTATGGAAGTAATTATCTAGTCAATGATGTAACCATTTAATGACTGAAAGAACCACATTCGGCTCCTAACACAAGTTTACATTTGTAGGGGGACCACATGTCCCCCACCCCCAGAGGTGTCCTTTGGTGACCTGTGCATAACATTTTATAAACCAGATACATATAAGGTTCTTTTCATAGGGCTTTAGGTCATAGGATTCTTGTGATTGACTTGGATCCCTGATTTCAGATTTCTGGCTTACTAGATGTTGACTCTCTGAATTTTATGACTTTAACACGGTCTACTAGATTTTCTATCATCTCTTAGCCTTGATTTATGATGCTGAAGCCACTCCCAGAAACTTCTGCCCCAGCAGGACAGTGCAAGCAAAACACATGCATTTATCTGTTTTATGAAATACGGGTCAGTGGGATATTTGGCAAACACATTAAATTATGGGGTGTTTGTTTTTTTAATGTATCATCTTTGTTGACTGAATGAATAATACAAGGAGCATTATTCCTTTCAATATACCCAGGCATTTTGTTTGTGATGGGTAGACTATCAAAGAATTGGCTTTGCTGCTATTTTTGCCATAACAACTCTCATTCTTGTTTTTGATAATTTTTGGTTCCAAGTAACAGAGACTTAGTGAAATTTGATTGTTTTAGAAAAAAAGTGTGTGTGTGTGTGTGTGCATGTGTGTGTAACTATATGAGAGGATCGGGATGTCTTAAGAATTTAGGAGCCACAAATACAGGTTTGAGGGACTGGAACTGGAAATTATGAATTTAAATCTAAAACTATGCTCTTCATTTCTCAAGAGTCAAGTGGGATCTCATTTCTATTCATCTCTGCTGACGTAATTTATTCTTCTCTGTCTCTGTAGCTAGGCCTTTTCTGTTTCTTCATGCACATGACAGAAAATGGCCACCCTGAATATAAATTAGTACAGACATTATGGAAAACAGTATGAAAATTTCTCAAAAATTATAAATAGAACTACTGTATGACTCAGCAATCCTACTCGTGGGTATATTGAAAGGAATAAATCGATATGTGAAGAGATACCTGCACTCCCATGTTTATTGCAGCGCTATTCACAATAGCCAAGTTGTAGAATCAGCCTAAGTGTCCATCAACAGATGAAAGGATAAAGAAAATGTGGTATATTTACCCAATGGAATACTATTTAGCCTTAAAAAAGAAAGAAATCCTGTCATTTTTGGCAACATTGATAAATCTGGAGGTCATTATGTTAAGTGAAATAAACCAGGTGAAAAGACAAACACTGCATGATCTCACTTTTTAAAAAAATTTTATTTTTTTTAAAATTTTACTTTAAGTTCTAGAATAAATGTCCAGAATGAGGAGGTTTGTTACATAGGTGTACATGCGCCATGGTGGTTTGCTGCACATATCAACCCGTCATCTAGGTTTTAAGCTCCACATGCATTATTTGTCCTAATGCTCTCCCTCCACTTGCCCCTCCCTGCCAACAGACCCCAGTGTGTGATGTTCCCCTCCCTGTGTCCATTTGTTCTCATTGTTCAAATCCCTCTTATGAGTGAGAACATATAGTGTTTGGTTTTGTGTTCCTGTGTTGGTTTGCTGAGAATGGTGGCTTCCAGCTTCATCCATGTCCCTGTAAAGGACATGATCTCATTTTTTTTTTATGGCTGCATAGTATTTCATGGTGTATATGTGCCACATTTTCTTTACCCAGTCTATCTTTGATGGGCACTTGGGCTGCTTCCAAGTCTTTGCTATTGTAAATAGTACTGCAATAAACAAATGTGGGCATATATCTTCATAGAAGAATGATTTATAATCTTTTGGGTATATACCCAGTAATGGGATTGCTGGATCAAACGGTATTTCTGGTTCTAGATCCTTGAGGATTCGCCACACTGTCTTCCACAATGGTTGAACTAATTTACACTCCCACCAACAGTGTAAAAGCATTTCTTTTTCTCCATGTCCTTGCCAGCATCTGTTGTTTCCTGACTTTTTAATAATTATCATTCAAACTAGCGTGAGATGATATCTCATTGTGGTTTTGATTTGCATTTCCCTAATGACCAGTGATGATGAGCTTTTCTTTTCATATGTTTGTTGGCCGCATAAATATCTTCTTTTGAGAATTGTCTGTTCATATCCTTTGCCTTCTTTTTGATAGGGTTGTTTGTTTGTTTTTTTCTTGTAAATTTGTTTAAGTTCCTTGTGGATTCTGGATATTAGATCTTTGTCAGCTGGATAGATTGCAAAAATTTTCTATCATTCTGTAGATACCTCTTCACATTGATGATAGTTTCTATTGATATGCAGAAGCTCTTTAGTTTAATTAGATCGCATTTGTCAATTTTGGCTTTTGTTGCAATTGCTTTTGGTGTTTTAGTTATGACGTCTTTGCCCAGGCCTATGTCCTGAATGGTATGAAACTGTACCCCTTCCTTACATCTTAGACAAAAATTAACTCAAGATGGATTAAAGACTTAAATGTAAAATCCAAAAGCATAAAAACCCTAGAAGAAAACCTAGGCAATACCATTCAGGATCTCACTTACAAAAGGAAATCTACAGAAGTTGAACTCATGGAAGCAAAGAGTAGAATGTGGGTACCAGAGGCTGGACAGGTAGGAGGATTAGGAAGATGTTGGTCAATGGATACAAAATTTCAGTTAGACGAGAGGAATAAGTTCAAGGATCTATTGTACACCATGGTTACTATACTTAATAACCATATATTGTATACTTGAAAATTGCTAGGAGAGTGGATTTTAAGTGTTCTTCCACAAAAATGGTAAGTTCTCACCACAAAATGAGTCAATACATATGTTAATTCATTTAATTTAACTATTCCACCATGATTCATATACCAAAACATCATGTTGTACATCATACATATACACAATTTTTATCTGTCAATTTAAAAAAGTTCTAAAGAGAGTTAAATAGGTTAAAAAAAAAAAGCTACCCTAACCCACTCATAAACATATCCCTTTTCAATCTCAGAGCCCACGTGAGTCTCTTAAACCCAATTCCACAATCTCTGGGGTAGAGAATTTGGTGGGCCTCACTTGGATCCTTGGTGATCTCTTGGGAGTGAGGTCCGATGCACTGCCACTCACTCCTCAGGGGCTGTTGGAAACGAGCCTTTCAGAAGATGACCTGGGAAGGTTCTGCTTGTGGAGTAAGGAGGTGAAGAGGAAAGAGGCAATGATGAGTACAGGAGATGGTGGCCGCCCATAGTTTACCTGTCTAGACATGACCTTGTACACGTTCGATTTTAAACCATCTAAGTGTACTGCCAGAGCTTGCCTCACAAGATTCCCAGGTATCTTATGGGGTGATGAATAATGCTGTTTAGAATTTTATTTTTGTATTAGAGTGAAGGGATTTAATATATGTAATGTAAATATTGTAATTAAGTGGATTTTGCGTTTAGAATGCTTGGATTTGCATCCCAATGCCAAAGCTTACTGAGAGTTACTTAACCTCTTTACCCCTCTGTATACTATTCAATAAAACAAGAATAAAATTAGTGACTGCCCCACGGGACTTTTCTGAGAAGTAATTATTTGAACACATGGATGTTCTTTGAACAGTTCCCATCATGTGGGGTTCTCAGTAGGGTTGTTGTTTGGTAAGAGATTTAGTAAATTATGAGATTTTATAATTATGAGATTAAATATGCTTAGGGATTTTTACATGTTAATTAATTGAAATAAAAATCAGGGCATTAAAGAGAATATTTGTGACTTAGACACTGAGAGAAAAACAAGCAAGATGAAAAAGAGGAGGCTGTGGAGTAATTATAGTCTCCTTGTGGTAAGAGAGTGGCTTAACCAAGAGGAATAAAGGGACCAGTTAAGCTTAAAGGGTGCAGCCCACTCCCAATTGACCCGTCCTGGGGTGCCCCCTGCTGTCCCTTTACCAATATGATCATGAGAAAAGCCAAATGCAAAGTCAGTCAACTGTAATTCTACAGAACCATGGATTTCTAGCCAACGCTGCCTCAGAGGAAGGTTGAAAGGAGTTGAGAAGTAATCTGGGTAGAGAGCACAGGATGGGATGGAGAAAGAATGGGATGAGTTGTAAATATAAGGATTTGTTCAGACATTTGGCTTCATCTGTTGTAGCTGACAACCATACCATTTGGAGGAAATCTTGTATGAAAGACGGTAAAACTCATGTCTCTCTGTGGCTTTTTAAATTGGCCTGAGTCCCTTGCACTGTGGCCATTTCTGCATTGATTTATTCTACTTCCTGCTCCTGGTTGCTCAAGCCTTGCTAAGGAGTAGGGAAAATGCAACTTTGGTTACTGTAAAAACAGTGGATGATTTTCTTTAAAATTCAAGGCCAAACATGTTGGGCATTTTATATACAAAGAGGTGGTCAAAGTTTTGATCTCTCAAACAGTTTTGTGGATAAAATGAAATAATGTCTATTGAATCTATTTCTGAAGGGTTAGCTCTTCCGTCTTCCTTCTCAAGAGCACTCAGCCAAGTTGCAGCTCATATAATCTTGATACAAAAGTGAGTGAAGTGTTTGAAATATGAACATTTCTGATCTGAATCTGAACAGATCATAATATGTTTCTGCCTGTTTTGACTTATCCAATTTCTTAAGAAAATTATCGAGGAAAACGGTTTTAATTTCAGATCCTTACCAGAAGCAAGTGTCATATTTAACCATATGCTTTGTACCATCCTCATTATTTTTCTTCTTTGATCATTGGGGTGTTTGCTCTCATGATATCGAAACCATCAGTCAGCTCAAATGACACACTGAAAAAAAATTTTGTAGGTTTCATTTTCAAATAAGTATTTTAGAATTCTTTGACTAGTAACAGGAATAAGCTGAATTATTTCTGAGAAATAAAAAAATCACCTGCAGAGATGTCTATTTTCTTAACAGAATTGAATTCAAATATCAGGTTTTATTATTATCTTTTAACCTAACAAAATCCCACAAACACGTTAAATAGTGTTTTTGCTTATTTGGTTTTAATGATGTTGAGAAGGTAAGCTTTGATAACAGAATAGGTTTAATTTTGTGCTTGGTAAAGTTTTGCTTAAAATGCATCTAAGGGGCTGCGCACGGTGGCTCACGCCTGTAATCCCAGCACTTTGGGAGGC
>NW_012101920.1:4020641-4023247 GCF_000951045.1 Mandrillus leucophaeus
AAAATATTGGTTTTGTTAAAGATTGAGAGACCTTCTCTATAGGGTCATTGATAATGTTTAGAACATCTTTTGGGGTTCTTAGTGCTTTTACTGGGTGTAGGTTTCACAATAGAATGATTTCACACTGGACACACAGAAAAGAAATTACTTTGGCCTACGTTAAAAGGGGTCCAAAACCCAGATGAATATTTCCTTCTTTTGCCACATTCATGAAGTTAATATTCTTTAAATGCTTACTATGTGCTAGGCACTTTACTTAATTACAGTGCTAAATGCTTTTTATGCAACATCTCATTTGTTCCTCCCTAAAGCCTCATTAGGTTGTTTCCTTTTGTGGCACACATTCTTAGTTCCATGCCCATATCTCTTGGATCTTTTGGCATATTCCAGCCATCTCTGTGTGAGAGTTCTTCACCCATCCGTAACCTTCACAACCAACTACAGAAAGTCTTGCTGCCCACACGAGCGTTCAGCCAGCCCTCACCCATTGACTCTCATGAGTTACAAATGTCCCGAGAATAGGGTGATTCTCATGCTTGAGTTTTGCAGTAGCACCATTTCTCCTCTAAGGGATTAAGCTTCCGTTGCTCACTGTGGTAGCAGATTTAACATCACACCCTCTGCTGGCTGCCGTTCCTTCCCTCTACCACCTTTCCATTTCCTGCTGGTGCTCTCAACTCCTTCCATATAACCTGCACTTAAAGCTGTAGCTCAGGGTCTGCTTCTGGGAAAACATGAAGAAGAACATTACTATTATCCCAGTTTTGCTGTTGAGGGCCTACAAGCTCAGAGAAGTCAATGAAGTTGCAATAGTAACATAGCTAGAGAAGAGTGAAATCAGGAATCAAATCTAAATTTGTCTTACTCAAAAGGCAAAATTAAGAATTAATGGGAAATTAGTGGGAAATCTCTAGTGTCCACCTAATTTAGATATGTTACATGTGGAGAAAGAGAACTGATCTCTTGAATGAGTCTCATTTGTTTGCTACTTTAAATGAATTCTCTAGATAATTACTTTTAATTTTGTTTGGTATACCTGAGGAGGCACAGTCTAAATTACAAGAGGCTTAATTTATTTTATTATCATTACTCATTAGAAAACACTAAATTAATACTGTAAGACTTCAGATTCATCAGATGAGAAGAAAGGGGTTCTTAGTAATAATCATAAGTATAATTTTAACAGTAATAACAACAGTAGCAATTATGTGTTGAGTCTTCCTCCATGCCAGCTCCTAAGCTCATGGCTTTACCTGGATTCTCTGATTTTATCTTTCTTGCAGGCATTGGGAGTGACCCATTTAGAGATGAGAGATCTGAGACCAGGCTAGGTTAATTGCTTTGCCTATGGTCTCACTTATAAGTGTCAGAACTGAAATTTAAATACAGATGGTTTGGTTTTAGAAAATACCTTCTGTGAAGGTAATTTTCTTTCTGCTAATTTTCTTTCATTTTCACTGAATATTGGCCTCTACCAAGAGTCCAGTTAATTTATTAAAACCTGACGATTCTGAAAGAGTGACTTTTGAAAACCATAGAAACAAAAAGACTATTTGGAAATAGAAGTCAAGTTCCTAAAAGATTTTCAAGTGCAAGCTTTTTTTCTCCTTTCATCTATAATTCTTTTTTTAGTCTTCCCAAACCTCACCCAAGAAGCACTTGTTCCCTGGACCTACATGTCCACACTTTTTTTTTTTCTACTAAGCTGTGAACTAATTTCTCTGTGGGCAGCCTTTCTCTGAGGGCCTGAAAGAAGTAAATATTTAGAGTGTGTGTGTGTTGTATGTGTGCGTATATGCAAGAAAGAGGATATATACACATCTATGTGTGTGTGTGTGTGTCTGCATATATAATTTGTATATATACAAATTATATGTGTGTATGTAACTTCTTGGAGAAAATGGAAAATTTAGAACTTTTAAGCCTTTGGATAGATTTGATATCTTAGACTTTGTATTATGGTTCTTGCTATAGGATTGTGGTATCTATTTAAACAATGTCTGTATATAGAGAGAGTCAAAGTATTGCTTTTGGTATTCTCTGTTTATTCCTAGAATCTGTATGCCTTCCATTATTACATTTCATGTAGAATGTAAGCAGTGCTTCTCTTTCAGATAAATGTTCCCATTTCTCTTATCCATTATTTGACTTAAGGTAACTCCCCTTGCTGTTAATGTTTAGGAATAATTCCTCATATTTTAATTAAGTATTGTATATCAGACACTGTGCTTGATTATACATGTATTATAGTTATACCAACCAGTATTTATTGAATGCTTGTTTTGTGTCAGGCATTGCTTTAGGTGTTGAAAATACAGAGGTGTATTAGAACAGGGATGGTCCTTATCCTCAGAGAGCTTACAGTTTATTTAGCTTTCCACAATCTTTTGAAGTTTTTAAGATGATTCTCATTTGGTAAATAGAGAAACTGAAGATCAAAGGGGTTTAATTTTTTTTTTTTTAATTTCCAAAACTGGTGAAATGGAGGAACTGGTTTTTTTTTTTGTTTTTTGTTTTTTTTTTTTTTGAGACGGAGTCTCGCTCTGTCGCCCAGACTGGAGTGCCATGGCGCAATCTCGGCTCACTGCAACCTCCACTTCCTGGGT
>NW_012101920.1:4026332-4027095 GCF_000951045.1 Mandrillus leucophaeus
AATTTAAGAGACTCAGGGTTAGACATAATGTCAGCTGAATTTGTGGACTCAAATAGCATTATAGGGATTTTTCTATATCCTTTTGCCCTGGGGTGCGTGTGTGTGTGTGTGTGTGTGTATGTGTGTGTGTGTGTCACGCACGCACCCGAGACTTCTTGAGCAGTCTCTTTCCATTTGGGGGCAGGATGGTGATCAGCTGCTTCAAGATTACATTTCACCGTCCTGTTATGCAGCTGCATTTCCGAAAGTTTCAGCAAAAGTCCTAAAATCAAGTATAATTGCCTCATGTGGGTCATATGCCCATCTTTGAAGCCATTAGTATGACCATGGAATGGAAAATGCCAATCGAGCAAGGCTGGGTCCTGTGTCTCATCTTTCTTCACTCACTCAGCTGCCAGAATTGGGTGGGATTACTCAAACCACACGGACTCAGAGAGGGAGAGTGGCCACTTCTCAAGGGATAATAAACTCTTACATAAAATAAACTTTCTTTTTTTCCAATGGATATTATTTAATCAAAATTTGATTACAGTTTGATTATATCAGAAATTAGATGGGAAGGAGTATTGAATCTTTTAATCATTCAGCCTAACACAAGGAATTTTGTCTGCTGAATCACAATATTAAGCTAAACAAATAGTGGGAGTGATTAATAAAAGGGCAAAAAGCAGTGAGAGCCAAATGCAGTCTCCACTTCAGTGTGGCCATTGTCATTGACCCTCTCAAGCTTTAGTCAGTCCAGTTGGAAATTCTGATAAAAATC
>NW_012101920.1:4028340-4031678 GCF_000951045.1 Mandrillus leucophaeus
TTTTTTTTTTTTTTTTTTTTTTTTTTTGAGACGGAGTCTCGCTCTGTCGCCCAGACTGGAGTGCCATGGCGCAATCTCGGCTCACTGCAACCTCCACTTCCTGGGTTCAAGCAATTCTCTGCTTCAGTCTCCCAAGTAGCTGGGATTACAGGCGCCCTCCACCATGCCTGACTAATTTTTATATTTTTAGTAGAGGTGGGGTTTCACCATCTTGGTCAGACTGGTCTTGACCATCTGATCTTATGATCCACCTGCCTCAGCCTCCCAAAGTGCTGGGATTACAGGCGTGAGCAACTGTGCCCAGCCGAGGAACTGGCTCTTGAATCTAAATTTAGTTGACTGTAAATTCCAAGTTCATTCTACCATCTTGGGTAACAAATTGATGCAAAATAAAAGATAGGGGCTGCGCAAGGTGGCTCATGCCTGTAATCCCAACATTTTGGGAGGCTGAGGCAGGGGAATCACGAGGTCAGGAGTTCTAGACCAGCCTGGCCTACATAGTGAAACCCTGTCTCTACTAAAAATACAAAAATTAGCTGGGCGTGGTGGCAGGTGCCTGTAACCCTAGCTACTTGGTAGGCTGAGGCAGGAGAATTGCTTGCAACCGGAAGGTGGAGGTTGCAGTGAGCCGAGATCCCACCACAGCACTCCAGCCTGGGCAACAAAAGCAAAACTCCATCTCAGAAAAAGAAAAAAAAAAAAAAGATACTGAACAGTGACATTTTTAAAATGTGTTGGTGGACTAGAGGAAAAAAAAATAGAAAGAATTAGACGCTAATGAGGCCCCATCTTTGAAAGATAAATATGGTGTAGTATTTTGCCAGCATTTTTATTACAATTCATGACAAGAAATGTATTTTACATTGCTACTCACTATACCTATACATGAATATTTAGATGGGCATGTATGTATGTCTATATGTATATATAAATACACATATGTATGTAAATGCCTATATAAAACAGTAGTACACAAAATAACATATAGTTTACACAGTTCTGCTACTTTCACTTATGTTTTATTTTGTATTTCATTTCACAGTATGATGTGTTACAATGTGCAGTTGAATGTTAATATAATAGCAGAAAATTGAAAATAAATTATAGTTATATACAAATAATTATGATTCATACATATATACACCCATATTTCATTAGTTATAAATGAATGTTAAAGAGTTATTAAAATACTATGTTTTGTAGACTCAATGTTTCTGTGCTCCCAGAATGGATATGTTAAACCTCATCCCCAAAGTGATGATATTGGGAGCTGGTGACTTTGGGAAGTGTTTAAGTTAAGGAGGTAAAACCCTTGTGAATGGAATTAGTGTCCTAAAAAAAGAAATCCTAGAGCTTCCTCAGTTCTTCTACCTATAAGGACTCAGGGAGAAAACAGCCATCTG
The DNA here is from genome assembly GCF_000951045.1 of Mandrillus leucophaeus. Lineage (NCBI taxonomy): Eukaryota > Metazoa > Chordata > Mammalia > Primates > Cercopithecidae > Mandrillus > Mandrillus leucophaeus. The sequence goes on from NW_012101920.1 coordinate 4,029,744, forward strand.
TGAACCAAGAAATGACCCCTTACCAGACACTGAAGCTGCCCATGACTTGATTTTGGACTTTACAGTATTCAAACTGTGAGAAATAAGTTTCTGTTGTTTATAAGCTACTTTATAAACATTATATGGCATTTTATTACTAAAAATCAAACTGACTAAGATACTATGGGTCAAAATATGGAAACATCAAAAAATTTTTAGCTCTAAGGGCAAGATACTTAGATATTCTCAGTTATTTGATAATTCTTTGAACAGATTTGTTGAACACATACCATACATCAGAACTATTATCTTGTTATAAAACAAACACAGCCCCTGACCTCATAGCTTAAAGCCTAGTGGGAAAACAAATATTTAAAGAAAATGTATACGTTAAATATATAATTGAAGATTACATAAAATGTAGGGAATGGAAATAGAGAATGTTGAATTAAAATATAAGAGGGATCTAAATTATTTTATCCATGCTAAAGAAAATTTCTAAGTAAATTGTAAGTCGAGATTCATGGGAGGAGTTGGACTTAACCAGGTGAAAAATGGCTAAGGAAAATTAAAAACTGGGAAGCCAACAGATAAAGAAGGCCTGAGGCTGGAAGGAACTTGATGTGTTAGAAAATGAGAAAAACCAGAGAATAAAACCATCAGATAGTCTAGAGAGAGGCAGAAAATGGGTAGGCATGAGGCAGAACATGTATTGTCTAATAGATTCAGTTAAGGATATTTTACTTTATCCTAAGCATAGTGGGAAAGTGTTGGGTCTTTGCCAATAGGGATATGTAATGATTTGATTTGATGTAAAGATGTTTCTGCTGCTGCTGAAAAATACATTGAGAAAAAGTAGAATGAAGCCATTGCCAGCTGGTCCCTGAGACCACTGAGAGTCAGGGAGTCTGTATTTGTTACATTTATATAATCAAACATCCAAATAATTATCTTAGACAGCTTCTTTCTTCTTTTTTGTCTTGTTGATGATTTAGTTTTCAATGGTTGGTTTGGTTGCCTAGAAAAAAGACTTACGGTCATCTCTGAAGCCATCAGTATGGCTTAATGGAATTAAGTTCAAAGAATGAAAAATGCTGATTGGTCAAGGCTGGGCCCTATGTCTCATCCTTCTTCGCCCACTCAGCTGCCAGAATTGGGTGGGATTTACCCAAACCACATAGACTCAGAGAGGTAGAGTGGCCTCTTCTTTTACATGACCCAAGGTGATTGGCCAGTGCGTCTTCTTCTAATTTCTTTTTCACCAAATTAGATATGACAGGGCTCTAGCTTTTAGGAAGTTGAGGCATGGGTGGGATCACATTGCTTAGAGGAGAGATCAGGTTCATTGTAAACTAGCTTTGCTTAACAAGAAGGTAGGCTTTCAAGAACGATTAACAAAATTACCTCTGTTCCTACCATTCAGAAAAGCTATTTATCAATTATATGTTGATATTTAAACATTTTTTAATCTATTTGATTTTTATAGAAAATGGAAAGTGACTAGAAATAAATGCATACCTGATATTTATTTCAAAATTCCTTACTTCCAGGGCTGCTTCAGAACTAAAAAAAAAAAAAAAAAAATTGGAGCCAATCTCCTCTTCCTGCATCTATCAGTTTGAGATACAGGATTTTATCCTGTGTAAGATCCTAACTTTGTAAGACAATTTATGATATTAATATTTGTGATGGCAGCAAAGTAGAAATCTTCACTTAGAAATATTTTAAAAAAGGATAAAAACTAAAATTATTTTAGTTATTAGTCAGAATTTTTCTGCTTTCAATGAACAGAATCCCCTCCTTAATCTGGCCCAAGGGCGGCAGTAGGGGGGAAACAAGATAAAAATCCACTGTCTTTTATAATTTAAGAGACTCAGGGTTAGACATAATGTCAGCTGAATTTGTGGACTCAAATAGCATTATAGGGATTTTTCTATATCCTTTTGCCCTGGGGTG
>NW_012101920.1:4032418-4039186 GCF_000951045.1 Mandrillus leucophaeus
TTATATCACCACTAAGCAGGCGTTGAGTTTGAAGTGACCTTTTTTGAGTAAACAAATTAGAAAAGACAACAAAATTAAGCAGCAACCTTGAGACAGACAACACAGAAATCTGTATGGAGGATTATATGACCTTCCAGCTTCTGGCCTTTATCCCATTGTCCTCCAGCCACCAGGTAATTTCCAGCTTGTGTTTCTATGCTTTGTGAGGGCTCGACATTTCAATCACATTTAAGGATGTGAGCTTCTGAGTTTACCTGTTGCTGATCTTCATTAATGTTTCCAGTCTCTGATGGTTTCATGTTATGGTGTCCATGGATCTGGAAATGGGAAAGGAGAAAGAGGGTAAAGTGATGAAGAAACTGGGTATTGCAGTCAGGCATGCCAGGGTTCAAGTCATACATCCGCCAATTTCTTCTTGTGTCTTTGGGCAAGGGAAAGATGTTTGAATCTGTTTCCTCATTTGTAAAATGATGATTTCTACAGTTTTTACCTTAGAGTGTTGTTGTGTTATATAAGATAATACACTTTAATGCTTAACAAAGTATCTAGCACATAGTTAATACTCAGAAAATGAAAAGTTGCTATAATTAGAGTATGATACATTGCTTCCTATTAAGGGTGTTGCCAACCTCTCTTCAATTAGGACCACTAGATAGACAATGCAACTACTGATTATCATGTGAGCCATAATCTCACATCATCACAGTAGAATGCACCCCATTTTGTTTTCATGTCTTGTGAGAAAGAGGTGAAGGTGAATAGAAGTTGGGAATGGCATGATTTCCATAATGAGATGATAAAGACAAGACAAGAATGGCAAATCAGCTTTATCAATACCATGGTTGATAAGGATATACTAATACTTTCTTAACTATCTTTTTTACATGAACATTTAGCATAGGAAGCGCAAATGTGAGAATTAAGTGCTTTATTCCTCCATTTATGTTCATATATACTCAAGGATAAAATGAAGATTAAATGTAGCTTTCATGTATCCCTGCCAGTGGATAGTAGCCTGCAAGCTTATATCTTCCACTACAATCAATACTTGGTTGTGGAATGCATTATTTAGTTTGACTCTGTTTTATTTCAGCAGATTCACCTAATTAGAATTTGCTGAGGCTCATGTTGAAACATGTGTGAATTTCCTAAGTATATCCCAATCAGCCGTGGAAGAAATTGGCCTAGAAAACTGTTTGGCAGAAGGATAATGGCAGACTGGGATAACGAATACATCAAAAATTATTTGCATATGGATAATTGAGTCTTGACTGTGAGCAGCAGTCATTTATGCTCTTTTGCCAGAATACCCAAATATTTAGTCATTTTACCAAACTAAAAACAGTAAAATCTCTGGGGGAACCCTCCCAAAAGAGACAAATTATTGCTTGATGAGGTACATAGATGCCAGCTGGTTATTTGTTTCTTTTTCACCTGGAAAATATTAGACAAAGCATTATTTAAGATTTTCAAACATGTGCATGATAAGACAATGATATAACCTATTCTAAAATATTTTGAAATTAAATTAAATTTATATATGTTTATATATATAGTGATACATATTGATGAGCACTCAAAATGGAATCTTCATGAATTTAAAATTGACACTTTGTATTACTTTTGGCACTAAGCAAGATAATTTGTATGTTTTAAAGCTGGTGACCTCACACTACCTGATTTCAAACTATACTATAAGGTTACAGTAACCAAAACAGCATGGTACTGGTACAAAAACAGACACACAGACCATGGAACAACATAGAAAACCCAGAAATAAGACTCACACCTACAACTATCTGACCTTTGACAAACCTGACAAAAACAAGCAATAGGGGAAAGGATCCTCTATTCAATAAACAGTGCTGGGATAATTGGCTAGCCATATGCAGAAGATTGAAACTGGACCCCTTCCTTATGCCATATACAAAAATTAAGATGAATTAAAGTCTTAAAATTTAAATCCAAAACTGTAAAAACCCTGAAAGACAACCTAGGCGGTACCATTCAGCACATAGGCGTGTGCAAAAATTTCATGACAAAAATGGCAAAAGCAAATGCAACAAAAGCAAAAAAATGACAAATGGGATTTAATTAAACTACAGAACTTCTGCATAGGAAAAGAAGCTATCAGAGTAAACAGACAACCTACAGAATGGGATAAAATATTTGCAAACTATGCGTCTGACAAAGGTCTAATATCCAGTATCTATAAGGAACTTAAACAGATTTACATGAAAAAAACCCATAATAAAGTGGGCAAAGGAGATGAACAGACACTTCAACATGTGACATATATGTGGTCAACAATCATATGAACAAAAGTTCAACATCACAGTGACATACCATCCAACACTGGTCAGAATGGCTATTATTAAAAACTCAAAAAATAACACATGCTGGGTGATGTGGAGAAAAGAAACACTTACACACTGTTGATGGGAGTGGAAATTAGTTCAGCCGTTGTGGAAGAAGTGTGACAATTCCTCAAAGACCTGAAGACAGACACCATTCGACCTAGCAATCCCATTACTGGGTATATACACAAAAGAATAGAAATAATTATATTATAAAGACACATGCATGTTTATATTCATGGCAGCACTATTCACAGTAGCAGAGACATGGAATCAACCTAAATGCCCATCAATGATAGACTAGATAAAGAAAATGTGATACATATACACTATGGAATACTATGCAGCCATAAAAAGGAATGAGATCATGTCCTCACAGGGCCATGGGTGGAGCCGGAGGCCATTATTCTTAGCAGAATAACACAGGGCAGTATCCGTGTCTGTATGGACCAACACCTGGAATAGAGATTTAGGCACAGGGAATACTAAACAAAAAAGAAAACCAAAATACCACATGTTCTCACTTATAAGTGGGAGCTAAATGATACCACATGGACACAGAGAGGAACAACACACACTGGGGTCTTTCAGAAGGTGGAGGGTGGAAGGAGGGAGAGGATCAGGAAAAATATCTAATGGGTACCAGGCTTAATACTTGGATGGTGAAATAATCTGTACAGCAAACCCCCATGGCACCAGTTTACCTGTGTAATAAACCTGCACTTGTACGTTTAAAACATTTGTTTTTTTAAATCTTTTTGACACAATATTAATGTTAGGATATACTTTTTTTTCTTCAGGAATATATAATTTTAGTGATGTTTGAACTACCATGATTTGGTTTCAAACTTCTACTTTATGTTTGCAATTCTATATGGCATACTAAATATATAGCAATCTCTTTATCTGGGTGTAGATAGATATAGATATATATGTATATATAGGCATCTCTCTGTCGCTCTCTCTGTGCCCCCATATATATATGTATGTATATGTATATAAACGTGTGTGTGTGTATACAGAATAAGATATAGCTGTTTATTTGGATGTCTGTCTCTCTGTCACTCTTTTATATATGTCTCTCAATAAATAGTTATACATCCTCATATGTGAGACAGATGTGGGGGGATAGAGAAAGAGAGAGAGAAGAGCTATCTTTTATAGGAAAGTTTAACGATTTGCCCATGGGATAATTTAGTTATTTTATTGTAGGGCTGGAATTTGAATCTAAGTCTGCCTGCTTCTGTAGCTTGATTTTTCCAAAGTGTGCCTCTTATATCTTTGGTAAATATGAGCTGCATTTTCATGGAACACAGACTTAACATTAAGTAGCATTTAATGATGATAAGTTTATTTTTTGCCAAGGACAAACTCTTAGTTTGGTTCCAGTAGGTATTTTAAAAATGTTTTAACTGTCAAATAATTGTATATATTCATGGGGTTCAATGTGATTGTGATATACGCAAGTACTGTAGAAAGATTAAATCAAGCTAATTAACATATCCATCACCTAATGTACTTATTATTTTTTGGTACCAGAAGGTATTAATCCCTCTTTATTAATCTCCATTTTTAACATTGATGATGGAACTTAGGCAGTCAACACAATCCTAGGGAGAATTTAATCACATTGCTTTATTTCAGTTTAATTTTATGTCTATTTTCTATTTGTGTTAAATAATACTTATATTTTGGTTTGTAATAGTTTAGAAAGACAGTTATTTAAAAATCAGTTACTGTATCAAAAATATCAAGTCAATGAAAGGTTGTTGATATGCAAACTTTGTAACAGTCGCCCTGTACGAATGAATAATGGGAAATCATTATTTCACTTTTTGGCTTTTGATGAATGCTGCTCTCCAGACACGTGTACTTTCTCCATGGGAACAATATACTTTGCAGTTGACACGCCTTACCTTACTGTCTTCTTTCTCTTCCCCTTTGTCATCATAACTAAATTCTAAAATTAAAAAGGTTAAATTGACACAATGTATCCATAAAGTTTTTCTTTATCTCATGGCAAGAAATGTTCTCATTCTGTTTCTCTGGACAATTTTGTGCCATAAGTCTCCCCCTACTTTGTATATTTCCTTGTAAATAGATATGTATTTTTGCCTTTTACTACACCTTCACATCTTGAGGGCAGTATCTGTGTCCAGTACATCTGTCTGTGTGGACCAACACCTGGAATAGAGATTTAGGCATAGGATATACTAAACAGACATTTGTGGAACCAATACATTCATACGTGAATGAATAAAGGCAGTTGAATTACCTACTTGATTCATCAGGCACTTCAGCCTTTTGCAGTGACTACATCTCAACTTCAGGAACATTCAAAATTTGCTTTCTAGGGTACAAAATAAGCAAATAAATAACCAAATTAAATTTTTTATAATTTATAGAAAAGGAAGATAACTGACTTGAGTTTTCTGGTACTAATTCCGGTTTTCTCTACCATTCACTAGAGGTATTTTCTTAAAAAAAAAAAAAAAAAAAAAAAAGAATTCTTCCTGCGTGTGATGGTCTCACTGTGCTCTCTACAAGGGGATATAGCTGAAAGAAGAGAATGAAGAAAGACGTAGCTCAAGTTTGTGGAACTGCAACAGTTTCTCTGCTTGCTTAGCATTCCTGATGCTAAAGGGCATACTGTAGAATTTAACTGTTCTTTAATAATCTTTGAGAGATGTGACTGCTGAGTGGGGAGAAAATGCTATTCCTCACTAGTCCACTGCTCTTTCTTGTAGCATCTCCCTTGTTTCACCACTGCTACAATTTTTTCTCTGCTGCTCTATCTCCTTTCTCTTCTGTCAGTAAGATGATTCCCAAAATACCCTGGGGTATAGTCACACTTCTGGATGTTCATTATCTCTAGATGCCCTCAGCTACAGATATTTATTTTCTGCAGACCTCAGTCTGCAAACAAAGAAAAAGAATAAACTCTGCTACTTGTTACGGCAGCAGAGCAATCTAAACTGTTTTTCTCTTTCTGAGGCGGTTCAGAGACCTCAGCGTCTGTATTTTTTCCCTCTAGGTTTTCTGTTTCTCAAAAGTGAAATTATATGCCAGTGACCATTTTTCACACCAGCCCACCTTTCTCAGTAATCTGGACTGTTGGATATTCCATTCTTTCCTTCATCATTGCTGCAAAGCCACTTATAATACAAATGAAGATTGAATTTATGGAAATTATTGGTTTTGAGTCAAAGATGCTTGAAAAGTAACAAGTGGGATTTTAAAAAACTGAGAAATTACTTGAACGTGCTGCCTTTTGAAAACCTCACAGTCCTTTTTATAAAAAATAAACTTAAGAACCAGTTCAAGTTATTTAAATTCAAATCACATATCTGAGATTGGGATTGCACAATTTGCCTTTATTCCATGGATATGTCAAAATCCTAGTCTCCACCACCTCCATTTTTGTTTTTAGGACCACCATTGTTTCAAATAACTCATCAATAGCAAAATTGCCTAAATTCAAAGGACAATGTTTTATTTCTCTAGGAGTAATTTAGTAAAATGTAGTTAATAGCAAAATAATCAGAAGGAAGAATGAGTAGTAGAAAAAATAGGGAAAGCAATTTAAGTAATCTTTTTTTTTGTTGTTGGCTTGTAATTGCTTAATATATATACCTCATGCATTAATACAATTTTGCCCATTTGTTATGAATGGGCCAGGCATGGTGGCTCTCACCTGTATCAGGAGGCTGAGGTGGGAGGACTGTTCTAGGCGAGGAGTTCAAGACCAGCCTGGGCAACATAGTGAGAACCTGTCTATACAAGATTTCTTTTTTTTTTTTTTTAAGCCTGATGTGGTGGGATGTGCCTGTAGTCACAGCTACCTGGGAAGCTGAGGCGGGAGGATCACTTGAACCTGGGAATTCAAGGCTGCAGTGAGCCACAATCACATTACTGCAGTCCAGCCTGGGTGATAGAACGAGACCATCTCGAAAATAAAAAGTTACTATAAATGCTGAATGGTTAGAGTAAGTTGTTCATGGAGAATGAAGAAATGACATCAATAATTTCCCATTGAAAAGTAGTTTATTATATGATTGTTTTCAGGTGAGTAAGACAAACTCTACTATAGTGGATTAACCAAATGGACCTTTATTTTTTCATATCGTGAGTGGGCTGAAGAAATCAAGCAGTGAAAAGGTAGCTCCGTGATTCTGGCATAGATTCAGTTTGCATCTGTAGCTTTGCTTTGCCTTCCTCTGCCATGTAGCTTTTACCTTTGGTCTCAGCACAGCTGTTGAAGCTACCGCCACTGGGTGTGCCTTCCAGGCAGGAGAAAGGCAAAGGGCAAAGGGCACTTACCTTAGATGCTATCCAAGTCTATCTCTTTTCTTCATGAAAATGACAGCTTTTCATGAAGCCTGCAATACATTCCCATTTCCTTTTACAGATG
>NW_012101920.1:4039236-4044498 GCF_000951045.1 Mandrillus leucophaeus
GTATAGTCACACTTCTGGATGTTCATTATCTCTAGATGCCCTCAGCTACAGATATTTATTTTCTGCAGACCTCAGTCTGCAAACAAAGAAAAAGAATAAACTCTGCTACTTGTTACGGCAGCAGAGCAATCTAAACTGTTTTTCTCTTTCTGAGGCGGTTCAGAGACCTCAGCGTCTGTATTTTTTCCCTCTAGGTTTTCTGTTTCTCAAAAGTGAAATTATATGCCAGTGACCATTTTTCACACCAGCCCACCTTTCTCAGTAATCTGGACTGTTGGATATTTCAGTCTTTCCTTCATCATTGCTGCAAAGCCACTTATAATACAAATGAAGATTGAATTTATGGAAATTATTGGTTTTGAGTCAAAGATGCTTGAAAAGTAACAAGTGGGATTTTAAAAAACTGAGAAATTACTTGAACGTGCTGCCTTTTGAAAACCTCACAGTCCTTTTTATAAAAAATAAACTTAAGAACCAGTTCAAGTTATTTAAATTCAAATCACATATCTGAGATTGGGATTGCACAATTTGCCTTTATTCCATGGATATGTCAAAATCCTAGTCTCCACCACCTCCATTTTTGTTTTTAGGACCACCATTGTTTCAAATAACTCATCAATAGCAAAATTGCCTAAATTCAAAGGACAATGTTTTATTTCTCTAGGAGTAATTTAGTAAAATGTAGTTAATAGCAAAATAATCAGAAGGAAGAATGAGTAGTAGAAAAAATAGGGAAAGCAATTTAAGTAATCTTTTTTTTTGTTGTTGGCTTGTAATTGCTTAATATATATACCTCATGCATTAATACAATTTTGCCCATTTGTTATGAATGGGCCAGGCATGGTGGCTCTCACCTGTATCAGGAGGCTGAGGTGGGAGGACTGTTCTAGGCGAGGAGTTCAAGACCAGCCTGGGCAACATAGTGAGAACCTGTCTATACAAGATTTCTTTTTTTTTTTTTTTAAGCCTGATGTGGTGGGATGTGCCTGTAGTCACAGCTACCTGGGAAGCTGAGGCGGGAGGATCACTTGAACCTGGGAATTCAAGGCTGCAGTGAGCCACAATCACATTACTGCAGTCCAGCCTGGGTGATAGAACGAGACCATCTCGAAAATAAAAAGTTACTATAAATGCTGAATGGTTAGAGTAAGTTGTTCATGGAGAATGAAGAAATGACATCAATAATTTCCCATTGAAAAGTAGTTTATTATATGATTGTTTTCAGGTGAGTAAGACAAACTCTACTATAGTGGATTAACCAAATGGACCTTTATTTTTTCATATCGTGAGTGGGCTGAAGAAATCAAGCAGTGAAAAGGTAGCTCCGTGATTCTGGCATAGATTCAGTTTGCATCTGTAGCTTTGCTTTGCCTTCCTCTGCCATGTAGCTTTTACCTTTGGTCTCAGCACAGCTGTTGAAGCTACCGCCACTGGGTGTGCCTTCCAGGCAGGAGAAAGGCAAAGGGCAAAGGGCACTTACCTTAGATGCTATCCAAGTCTATCTCTTTTCTTCATGAAAATGACAGCTTTTCATGAAGCCTGCAATACATTCCCATTTCCTTTTACAGATGAGAACATTGTCATGGGTCTATGCCTTATTGCAAAAAGTTTGAGGAGCTGTATCTTTAAGCACATTACTACTTAGAACAAAGTCAGAGAAACAATACTTGCACACAACGAACCATGCCTGCTTAATGTGTAAAATCAACATGATGTTGATCAGGGCAGAAAAGATGCTAAATTATTTCAGATTAAGTCCCTCATATACTTTATTTAATAAAGAAAATGCCAACGAATAGAGGAAGCACAGGAAAAGCATGTTCACGAGAAATATTGGCAGCTCCTGACTGCTGCCCTGGAGAGAGGAGCTCTCAGATCAAGGGCCTTGTGCATTGCCATGAAGATGATGAAGTGTGTCTGTGTGTGTGTGTGTGTGTGTGTGTGTGTGTGTGTGTGTGGTTGGGGGTGAGGAGGGATAAGAAGGTGGTGACTAAGGGTTTACAGTTCTCTATGGCATTATAGAGACTGATTTCCTAGCTTTATTATTGACTGGCTGTATGATGTTAAGCTAGTTACTGATTAGGATAACACCTACTTCATTAGGCAGTTGTAATAATTAAGCAAATTAATATTTGCAAAACATTTAGTACAATGTCTTTTACCTAAGTCTTTATTAATTACCTTTATTAAATAAGTAAAACAATACCTATCGTGGAAGCAATTAATTGATTTATGCTTTGTCAAACATCAGGTTATACCTTTATCAGATTCAGTATGTCCTATTATATACTATAGTATCCCCAGCCTCTACATGTTGTTAGACTTCAATCAATGCTGATTGAATTAATAAATGAATCTTAGCTGACGCTAAAGCATTTTTGATTTGGTTGGCTCTACATGTTTGTTACATATTTATGAATGATGCTATGATTCCTATGTAAGCAGTTGAAGACTCAACAAATGACCTTTGATTAATTGCAGTTTATATGTGTATAAACTGTATATGTAAACTAAATGTATATGGTATGAATATGTATATGAATATAAATATGTGTATACAAACTAAATATGGTATATTCATAAAATGTTTCTGATTATGATTATTTTTATTTTGACTTGATTTTGCATAGAGCTTGACTTTTACTTGATAGCAATGGTAACATCTCCTCAGTATGTTGACCCATGTAATTATTGTTCTTTTCACAGCTGGACTTTTTCTCTGAAATTAATAAATTGTCATTCTGCTATCTACCCTGGTAATCCCTACATTTGACTGCATAAGTAGTAAGATGATCAATTCACAGCACAACTAAATTATCTCTCTACATGTATCAACACATCACATTGTACACCATAAATGCATGCAATTATAATTTGTCAATTAAAACACTGTTAACAAAATATAAATAAATAAATAAATGAAAAGAAAAATTCTCAATGCAGAATCAAATTTTGTCCTTGGGTTTTAGATAAAGGATTATAGACTTGCATTTGCTTGGAAGACAATTATGTATGTAGTAAAATGGTAGTATGATCTGGTTGTTAAGAGCTAGACTCTAAAGACAAAAAGCCAGGTCTACCATTTATTTCCTACCCATGACCTCCTGAGAAAGTTACTGAGCCTCTTTATGCTTCAATTTCCTCCTCCTGTGAAGTTACGCTAATAATAGCACTTAACTCATTCATGCAGGGTTATTGTATGAATATATATGTAGTGCTTAACATAATACATGAAAAAGTCCTCAACAAGTGATAGTAACATGCATAGTTAAAGCACTTAGTATTTTCCAAATTTGTTGGATACATGGATGAAAAAGGATACTCAGGATCAATGCTGTACATGGGATTTGTTCAACAGACAGCTATCAATAAGGAATAGAGGAAAAGTTCTAATAATTTATCTTAAAATTCAGATGTTTAAAATACATACCCTATGCCGATAACCACTTTGCCTTTCTGAACAAATATTACATCTCCAGGTCAGCAAATATACAGGGATTATCCTCAAATAATTACTCTTATAATTGGGACTTTATAAACTGATGTTCAGTTTATATGAGTACAATAATTTAGTAATAAATATTTGAAGAGGAAAAGCCAGGCCAATGTAAGATGACACTATAACATATCCAAATATGCTTGTTCCTTATTAAACATGCAACACCAAATGTTCCTTGTTAAAATAAAATATTTCATTGAACATCTTAGTGTATAAATTATTGATGGGCTCATTTTAACAATTTCCTAGTGGAATTCTAATCCGATTTTCATCTGTAGGGCACAGTATCCTTTTTCTGAATAAAACCATCTCCAGGTCATCAGTATTTGCTCTAACCATTGGCATTATATGACCCCTTCATGGAGTTAACATTGGCTTAGTTCTATATTTCCCAAGTACTTAAAAAAGTTGGGTTGCAATCTTGTTTCTTTGCTGATAATTCAAGATGATTGTTTTAAGAAAAAAATTTTTAAAAGGCTAATCTTCTAAATGTGTTTTTAAACACCCACTTTCCATTATTTTCACTGCTCAAATTCTTAAATGTATATTCTTTTCTGAAAATAACTGAAGTATTTGAAACATCAGTTTGTTACTCATTTTTTAAAAAGTAAATAACATTGTCTCCCTTGAGGCTTTCATAAATTGGACTTGAAATATACTTATTTTGACCAGGTATTTATTTGCAATTTTCTATTTCAGAATAAATTTGCACAAATATACAGGGCAGCAATAACTAAAAGCCTTAGGAGAATTAATTTAAATGTGGGAGAATTAATTTAAATATCTTCATGGGAGAAATGTAGTTTTTTCCTACTTCATGTGAGCTTTTTCAAAAAATGACCTAATGAGTACTAAAAAGATTCCTGGTATGATAACATTCAGGGTTTAATAAGAGGTGTTAGTGGACCTCAGTTATATGCCTTCACCAGCTTAATAGAATCCCAGATAGTCACCATTAATGGCATTCCACCTGTCAACTTAAAACTGACATTTTAACTGGGTTAAGCCACATGTTAACTGGCAGGAAAATATCAGTGTCAGATATGTGTGTCTATAAATAGTAATGCCACATACTATTTATGACCACTTCTGTTGTAACTGTGTATCAATTACTTTCTTCATCTCTGTGATCTCCAGTATGCAATAAATACAGTTTTAACTGGATTTCCCTTTTCCAAATAGTTATAGTCTCAATTATATATATTTTTCTGACTAAAAATACTTGAAATTTTATCAAAAAACGTTTGCATTTCAAAAGACACAAATCAAGAAAGAGAAAAACCCCACAGACTGTGAGAAAATATTTTCTAATCAATATCTAAGGGATGTGTACACAGAATATAGAAAGAAATCTTAAAACTCAATAATGAGAAAACAAGCAATCCACTTCAAAAATAGGCAAGGGAGTTTTGAATGGATATTTCCCTAATGAAGATGTAATAGATGAATGACCAGTATTTACATGAAAAGATGCTCAACATCATTGGTGATAAAGAAAATGCAAATCAAAGCCACAATGAGATACTACTTCATACCTACTAGAATAGCTATAATCAAAAGACAGACAATAAAAAGATTTGGTGAGGATGTGGAGAAATTGGAGCCCATATACACTGCAGGTAGGAATGTAAATGGTGGCGTTACTTTGGAAAACAGTTTGGAAGTTTCTCAAAATGTTAATGGAATTACCATATGACTCAGCAATTCTACTGTTAGGAATATACCCGCGAGAACTGAAAAATATGACTCCACAAAGGTTTTCA
>NW_012101920.1:4045853-4050297 GCF_000951045.1 Mandrillus leucophaeus
GTCCCCCAGTAAGGAAGGCATTAGTTCTGGGAAGGGACTGTTAACTTTGTTTTAAAGTTAACAAAGGTAGTTAGCTTGTGAGGTTAGAAACAAGATGGAGGCAGCTATGTCAGATTTCTCTCACTGTCGGGATTTTTGCAAAGGGTGGTTTCATAACCTATATAGAGTAATGTACACACATATCAAATGTACATCCCTGATGCACTTTTTCATCTGTGTACTGTGCATGACTGCCAGTTAGTTAAAGCCCTCTAGTGGGTTTCACATGCCCCTTGCCAGTGAATACTCTCACTTCTTGCTCAACACGAAGCACTATTCTGAACTCTGTTGTGACAGATTAGTTTTGTCTACTTTTGAACATCATATAAATGGATTCATACAGTATATGATCTTATGTGTTTCATATTTTAGTCAATATCATATTGATGAGAGATTCATACCTGTTTTTTGTAGTAGTAGTATTTTATTCGTTTTCATGCTGACTAGTATTTTATAGCATAAATTGATTACAATTCTGTTGTTGATGAACATTTGGAAAGATTTCCTGCAGCTTTGGCTATAATGAGAATTCTGTTATAAACATCCTTGAACATTTCTTCTGGTGGACATATGTACTGACTTAACTATGTACCCATTAGACTGTTTTTGCATTGTTATGAAGGAATACCTGATATTGCATAATTTATAAAGAAAAGAGCTTTAATTGGCCCATGGTTCTACAGGCTGTACAGGAAGTCTGATGCTGGTATCTGCTTGGATCCTGGTGAGGCCTCAGGAAGCTTCCAATCATGGTGGAAGGTGAAGGGAAGCAGGTGTGTCACATGGCATAAGTGGGGGCAAGAGAAATTGCAAAGGAATTCCAAGACTCTTTTAAACAATCAGATCTCATATGACCTGAGGAAGAACTCACTTATCACCAAGGTGATGGTTTAAACCATTCATGACGGATCAGTCTAATGATCCAGTCACCTCCTATTAGGTGTCACCTCCAACATTGGGAATCACATTTCAACGTGAGATTTGGAGAGGACAAACAACCAAACCACATCACTCATGAAGGGAGATCTTAGCTCGCAGAATATGTATGTTTACCTCAGTAGAGGCTCCAAACAGTTTTCCAAAGTGCATAGTTTATTATTTGATTTAGTTTCTGCTGTATTGTTTGTTGCTTATTTTTTTTATTATAAATAACCCTGAAAAGAAAAATCCAGATTGAGCTATATAAAGGAATATTTGTTTGAACAAAAGCAATTATCTTTACAAAGTTTGTGATAGATTTCATTAAGTAGTCAGTTTTTCACTCCAATCTGTTTTTCACTTTCAGTACAGTAGTAAACAAATTAGATGAGATATTCAACATTTTATTATAAAATAGACTTTGTGTTTGTCGATCTGTATAACTAAGAGAGAGGCTCTCTGAACGAAAAAGATTCTTAGAGCATTGCAAGGAGAATACTCATGCCATAGTAAACTATGTGTATATTCAGGTAAAGGAAGACAACGGTTTTTAAAAAAACATTGAGGAGGATTACGTATTTGCTTTGAAGTGATTATTCTTGGCTACAAAGACCAATAACAAGGGTTATGGCCATCTACAGTTGGACAGGCAGTTGCTGGGCAGATGTTCTTGCAGCAACTTTTTTTTTTGTAAAAGGTTTTGTTGGCCTTTTTGTAAGATTGCAATTTTTGCAGAGCCTTTTGTGATAGTTTTTATTATCAGGCATACAAGCATGAGAATGCTCCTTCATGGCCTTTCCTGGGCTCCATTTGTCAGGGATTTGATTTAAAAAAAAAAAAAAAAAACACTAGTTGCTCCATCTTTATTCTGATAACATTGACATGTTAGATGATTTAGCTGAAGTGTAGGTTAATATAAATGTTTTGAGCATGTTTAAGAAACTATAGGGTCCGAGGTAAAATTCCCCCTTCACCCTCTGGAGATTTGCTGGAGATCAGCTGTCAAAAAACAGATGAATATGAGAAAATCCATACGAAAATTTATTTTCATGTGCACAGCATGAGGGAATCACAGGAGAATGATTATCCAATAATCCAATGTGATACAGAAGCTTTTATA
Source organism: Mandrillus leucophaeus (assembly GCF_000951045.1). Taxonomy (NCBI): domain Eukaryota; kingdom Metazoa; phylum Chordata; class Mammalia; order Primates; family Cercopithecidae; genus Mandrillus; species Mandrillus leucophaeus. Next base: position 4,047,931 of record NW_012101920.1, read on the forward strand.
CTCTTTCTTGTATGGGAGTGGGGAGATGGGGAACACAGGTGATTCTTTTAAGGGACAGTAAGTCATTAGGGAGTGAATGGTCTGGGGAGGTGGGAGGCAGACATTAAGGGAAGATGAGGGATGGAGTTGCACAGGAAAAAGATTGTGTTACAATACACATGAAGCCCCCCAGGTAATCTCTTGGTGCTACTCTCTGAAGAACAGATAAAAAGTCTGGGTGAAGTGACGACTATCAATTGCTTCTCTCCTCTGGTGGTTGATCTTTCCTGGTAACTTGATGAGATCCTGAGGGAGGGTGTTTAAGACAATTGCATTTCTTTTGGAAGAAAACATTTTGGTCAGGTAAGGAAATTTCAGAGAGAGTCCTTTCTTAAACTTGGTTGAGGTTGGAACAAGACCAGGTTAGAGAGACCTTGATTCTGAGGCAACTTTTAAGGCATCTCAGCATGTGCCAATCTTTGGGGTATCACTTTCTGAGCCTCGGTAGTACACTGGGCTAAGTGATGTTTCAGTAGGTTGGGTGTATTAAATGCATTTTCAGTTTACGATATTTTCAACTGACGATGGGTTCATTGGGATGTAACCCCATCATAAGACAAGAAACATCTGTATTAGCAAAGTTCTGATTCCCTGCATCCTTAATGCATTTGGCTATGAGAAATAAAAATACAGTATTAAGTCCTCGAACTGACTAAGTGGACCTCCTCTTGGCCAAAGGGACCCCAGAGAAAGCTTGAAAACTGAGTTCCCAGCCAAGATGGGATGAGAGGTCAGACATACCTCTTTATTCCCTCCCTTGCTAACCATGACTATGCTTTCTTCCCTAAGGGCTAAACAGAAACCAGTCCTTTTAAAAGTCTCTGCTGCAGTTATCAACCAACAGGCTGGTGCTGCCCCTCTCTTTTATGGTTTCAAGACTATGAAATTGACCAGCATTCCCTCTTGATAAGAGACCACCAGTCACAGAGTGGTTTGGGCCAATCTGCATGGGCTCATGAAGGGGTATGAAGCTCAATTGCACACAGGACATTTCTCCTTACATAAATATTCATTACTCCTCCTATAGTTTATTGTATTAGTCTGTTTTCACACTGCTATAAAGAAATATCTGAAACTGGGTTGTTTACAAAGAAAAGAGGTTTAATTGGCTCACAGTTCTTCAGGCTGTACAGGAAGCATGGCTGGGAAGGCTTCAGGAAATGTACAATACGCAGAAGGTGAAGGGAATGCAGATTTCTTTAATGGCCAGGGCAGGAGGAAGAGAGAGAAGAGGGAGGTGCTACACACTTTTTAAGAACCAGATTTCATGAGAACTCACTATCATGAGAATAGCAAGGGAGGAATCTGTCTCCATGATCCAGTCACCTCGGACCAGCAGGCCTTTCCTCCAACATTGGGGATGACAATACGACATGAGATTTGGGAGGGGACACAAATCCAAACCATATAATTTATTAAATACATATTAAGCCATTCCACTGAGCATAAATCTCTATTCCCTTTGTCACTCCCTCAAAGTCTATTTCTAGTATCTTTTGGAAGCTGTGCTTCCCAGCCTATCAGAACGGCCACCCTGCAGGCTGCAACCCTTCATGAGAAATACAGCTCTCCTTTCGATCTTTATGAACCTCATCATTCTTCAGATGACAAAGTTATAATTTGATGAACATGGTGATTGAAAGTGCAGGGTGCTAAGACATTATACACGAGGGGTAACCTAGCCTACAGCATCAAGTGAGACTTCACAGAAGAAGCCTTTTTTAGTTTTTAATGTGTGCATGATTTTCTTTATTTTGAAATTTTGAATATTGTTATGGATTAAATTGTATCTTCCTCCAAAAAGTATGTGGGAGTCCTAACCCTAAGTACCTCAGAAGGTAACTTTGTTTAGGTTTTTACAGAGGTAATCAAATTAAAGTGAGGTCATTAGACTAACCCCTAATCCAGCACAACTGATATTTTGGACACCAGTCTTCATAGAGGGAAGATGACAAGAGGACACAAGGAGAAGGCCATGTACAAGCCAAGGGACGCCCCAGGTTACCAGAAGCTAGGAGAAGGGCTTGCGACAGACTCTTCTTCCACATAGCTTCCAGATGGACCCAACACTGCCAGAATCTGGATTTTGAACTTATAGCCTTCAGAACTGCAAGATAATAAATGTCTAATTTTTCAGCCAGGCATGGTGGCTCCTGCCTGTAATCCTAGCATGTTGGGAGGTCAAGGTGGGCAGATCACCTGAGGTCAGAAGTTTGAGACCAACCTGGCCAACATGGTAAAAGCCCATCTCTACTAATAATACAAAAATTAACTGGGCACAGTGGCAGGTGCCTGTAATCCCAGCTACTCAGGAGGTTGAGGCAAGAA
>NW_012101920.1:4054347-4093877 GCF_000951045.1 Mandrillus leucophaeus
AAAAAAGCACAATTTGTGGAAAAAAAATTGATGAATGGACTCTATTAAAACAAAAGCCCTCCTCTGTGAAAGTCATTCTTAAGAGAATGAAAAGATAAACCATGGACTGGGTGGCAGAAAATAATCACAAAACAGATATTTCATAAAAGATGTGTATCTAAAATACAAAAAGAACTCTTAAATTTCAACAATAAGAAAACCAACAATTTAAAAAAAAGAGCAAAAGATTTGAACAGACACCTCACCAAAAAAGACAGACACATGGCAAATATACATATAAAAATATACCTGATATCTTTTGTCATTTGCAAGTTAAAGCAACAATGTCATACCATCACATGCAGTAGAATAGTTAAAATTCAGAAAAACAATTCACAGCTAAAGCCATTATTGTTATAGTTGGATTGGTACTGGTACGATTGTAACTGTTTTGTTACATTTGTTCTTTCTTTTTTACCCTCTTTCTTTTTTGCCTTCTCTGGTTTTAAATGTATATTTTGCAAGATTCCATCTTATTTTTTCTGAATATCTCAACTGTTGTTCTATCTAGATTTTTAGTGGTTACCCTAGAATTTGAAAGAAACATTTAAATCTAATGTAAGTGCCCCCTCAAAACTACACCACTCATGAGTATTACAGATACCTTACAACAAAGCATTTCCAATCCCTCCCTCCCATTCCTTAGGGTTGACTGACATTTCATATCACTATTCCATATACTATAATCATCCAATACATAATTACTATTATTATTTTAAAAGCAAGTTACCTTTAAATTATGAATAAGAACATAAAATAATTTATTCCTTCTCTGATGCTCTTTTCTTAATGTGGGTCTGAGTTTCTGGCCTATATTACTTCTTTTTGGAGAACTACCTTTAACGTTTCTTCCAGGACAATTTTGCTGGTCATAAAATCCCTTCATCCTTTTGTTTATTTGAAAATCTTACTTCTTCACTTTTGAAGGATAATTTCACTGGATCTAGAAGTGAATTTTTTGTTCAATACTTTGAATATAGCCTCTATGAGAAATCTGATAATTTCCACATTTTATTCTTTTATAATGTCAGAGTTTAGTTTTTGGCTTCTTTCAAGATTGTCTCTTTGTAGCTGGTATTCTACAATTTTAATATGATGTATCCAGGTGCACTTACATTTTTGAAATGTATTCTGTTGGTGTTTCCTGAATTTCTTCAATCCATGGTTTGTTGCCTATCATTAATTTTGGAAAGTTCTCAGCCATTGTTACTTTAAATATTCTTCTCCTCCATTTTTTCTTTTGAAATTATTCCAGACCTTTGTTAATATTTTCTGTTTCTTTTTATTTTTTATTTTTTGTTTTTTGTATTTGGGAGGTTTCTGTTGAGCTGTTTTCAGACTCACAAATTCTTTCCTGGTTTGTATCAAGTCTGCTTATGAGATCATCAAAGGCATTCTTCATTTCTGTTACACCATTTTTTATTTCTAGTGTTTCTTTTGTTTTTCCCTTAGAATTGCCATCTTTCTGTTCACATCATCCACCTGTGCTTGCATGTTGAACACTTGCTGTCTTTACAGCTCTTCACATATTAATCATTTTTTAAAAATTCTCTGGTAATTCCAACATCTGTGGCATATTTGAATCCAGATCTAATGCTTGTTTTGGCTTACTTTGTTCTGAAGCCTTTTTTTGTTTTTGCTTCTTTGCAAACCTCTTAATTTTTTTTTTTTATGTGGAAAGTCAGATATCCTGTATTTGGCAAAAGAAACTGTGGTAAATAAGCCCACGGCATCACGTTTTATGTTATCTTTCCTACCGGTTGGGCTGTGTAAAATTTTTGCTACATCTAAGTATGCCAGAGGCCCATAGTTTCCTTTTTTCCTTTTTCTTTTCCTCCTTTCTTGACTGTGGGAATCCCTAAATACTTCTGCTCAGAAAGAGCCTGCCTCTTGCAGCTCTTTTAGTTTTACACCATTCTTATTACATGGAGTCCTCTTGATGTGGCTCTAATGTCTGCGAGAAGAGAAGCGTTCAATAACCTTATGATTAAACCTGTCTTTTAGTGGGCCTGTGTCTCTGGGATGTGACCTCTACAGGTGCTTCTTCAGGTTTCTATTCCCTTACATGAGACCCAAAGGTTGGGACTTGAGGTTCACATTTCTATTCCCTTAGGTGAGACCCAAAGGTTGGGACTTGAGGGGGCACAGCTAAGTGGAAAAATCCTCTTCTCCCAGGTGAGAAAGTTAAAGCCTTTCTTCCTGTTAAAGAGGAGGCTCTAGTTGTATTTCTGTATGATTAACCTTCTTCCCATGCTGGAGCCACAGGGGATCTTTTTCAGCTCTTCATCATGAAAACCTGTGAGGGTTACTGAGCCAGCATCCACAAAATTATAGGCTCCTGCCCCACTCCCCCGTCAAGATTGTGGCGTATAGAATTTTTCATTTTCAGAGTAGCCCACGCTCAGCTACCCAAAATTCATCAAAATGGCTATTTAAGTGTTTCTATCAGTTTATGGCTGCAGTGGCTTTCTGCTGTAAGTAAACAGATCACAGCTGCGACTGTCTGGATTTATCTGTATCTCTAAATTTTGTGGTTGTGGTTTGCCCTCAGAACTCAGTTCTTTGGTTCAATGAAGGTTGTTCATTTACAATTTGTTCAGCTTTTTCTTGTCGTAAGTGTGGAAGTGATATGTTTTAAGATCTTTACAGATCTGAGGCGAGACTAGAAGTCCTTATCCAACTAATCTAACCAACGTGAACAAGGAATTTCTCAAATGTTGCCTTTTCAACAAATGGTGCTACAACAATTGGACGTCCGTATGCAATAAAATAAATATTGACCCAAGACTCATATTTATACAGAAATGGACTCTGAATGGATCATGGGATTACATGTGAAACATAACACTGTAAAACCGTTGGAAAAATATACGACAAAATCTTTAGGATCTAGGTCTCAGCAAAAAGTTCTTAGACTTAACACTGAAAAGTCAATTTAGAAAAATAAAGTTGATAAATTGAACCTCATCAAAATTAAAAATATTTCTCATCAAAATTACCTGTTAATTTTAGGGATAGCATTTTAGAAAAAGGGAAACTGCCTTGTCTGAAAAGATAAAACAAGCAGGAGAAAATATTTGCAAACCATATATTCAGCAAAAGAGTAGTACTAAGAATCTATTAAAACACTTAAAACTTAGTAAAAAAAAAAAAAAAAAGTACACCACCCAATTAGATCACATGCAGAAGACATGAAGAGACATTTCAACGAAGAAGATATACCGATGGCAAATAAGCGTATGAAAAGATGTTCAGCGTTACTCCTCAGGGAAATGCAAGTTAAAACTACAATGAGATTCCACACATACAACAATGTGGCAATAGCAAATCCTGGCAAGGAGAGGGAGAATCTGGATCACTTGTACATTGCTGAGGGAAATATAAAATGGCATAGCCACTTTAGAAAATAGTTTGGCCACTTAAAAAAAAAAAAAAAAGAAAGAAACAACTTGCAGCCAGGGATGGTGGCTTACACCTATAATCCCAACACTCTGCAGGGCCGAGGAGAGAGGATCACTTGAGCCCAAGAGTTTGAGAGCAGCCTAGGCAACATAGCGAGACTTCATCTCTACAAATAACAAACTTAGTCAGGTATGGTGGTGCATGCCTGTGGTCCTGGCTACTAGGGAGGCTGAGGCCAGAGGATCCCTTGAACCTAGGAAGTTAAGGTTGCAGTGAGCTGTGATGGTGCCACTACACTCCAGCCTGGGCAACAGAGCAAAACCCTGTCTCAAAAACAAAAACAAAATAAGAACAACTTGCAGCTACCATATGGCCCAGTTATTACACACCCAGGTATTAATCCCAGATAAATGAAGACCTATTTCCACCCAAAAACCTGTTTATGTTCATGGCAGCTTACTCATAACAGCTCCACACTGGAAGCACCCAAATGTTCTTCAATGGAGGAATAAGTCAAGGAAACTCTCATTAGTCCATTCATCTATACTATGGAATACTATTCAGCATTAAAAGGGAACAAATTATTGATACCAACTGCAGCCTGGATGAACCACTGGAGAACTATGCTAAGTGGAAAAAGCTCTTACAAACTGTATGATTTCATGTAAGTAAGATTCTTGAAATGAGCACAGTAGATGTGGACAACAGATTAGTGACTGAAGGGGTTAAAGAGGAACTATGAATGAAGAGGGGTGTGGCTATGCAAGGGCACTGAGGGATCCCTGTGTTGATGGAAGTATGCAGGCTCTTGACCATCAGTGCCAATATCCCAGTTGTGATACTGTACTATAGTTTCACAAGATACTACTGTTGTGGAAAACTGGGTAAACTGTGCAAGAGACATCTCTGATTTCTTGCAATTACGTGTGAATCTACAATTATCGTGAAATAAAATTTTAGTTTAAAAAAGCTGCAGTCTTCAAACTTTGTGTCTGACTGTGATAGCTGATATTGAATAGAGGAATACAGGGAAAAAATGGAGAGAGAATTTTCAAAACTCTGGAATAACCTTATAAACAGTGAAGACCCTGTTTTATTCTGAAGACAAACCCAATGTTTGAGCTTACATGGGACATTTTGGGAAATATCCCCTACCACTCTTACCTGGTTGATTACACTCATAAAAGGCTAAAGGTTAAAACGTTAAAAGCAAGCCAGTGATGGCCAGGCAGGTGGCTCATGCCTGTAATCCCAGCACTTTGGGAGGCTGAGGCGGGCAGATCACAAAATCGAGAGATAGAGACCAGCCTGGCCAACATGGTAAAACCCCGTCTCTACCAAAAACAAAAAAAATTAGCTTGGCGTGGTGGCGTGTGCCTGTAGTCCCAGCTAATCGGGAGGCTGAGGCAGGAGAATCGCTTGAACCTGGGAGGTGGAGGTTGCAGTGAGCTGAGATCATGGCACTGCACTTTAGCGTAGCGACAGAAGACAGAGTGAGACTCTGTCTCAAAAAAAAAAAAAAAAAAAAAAAATCCAGTGATAAAAAAAAAAGCTGCAAACATAGAACAAAGAATTCCCATATGCCCTTTACCTAGATTCCCTAAATATTAACATTTTATATCTCTTCTTGCTTTATAATCTATCCCCATCCCTATAGCGTGTATGTGTGTATACACACAAGTACTTATTTTATTCTATTTTATTTTTTCAAATTTCTGAGAGTCAATTGCAAACATGATGCCACTTTACCTATCAATATTTCGGTATTATTTTCTATAAAACAAGGATGTTCTCTTATATAACTAGAGTATACGTTATGGCATCAGGAAATTAATAATAGCAATGCTGCTGTCTAATCAACAGACCTTTTCAGGGTCTTCCAGTTTTCTCATTAATGTCTTTTCTTGGTCCAGGATTCAATTTAGAATTCTGCCCTGCATTTCTTTGTCCTGTCTTTTTCATCCCCTTTAATCTGGAGGAGTTCTTCAGTCTTTGTTTGCCTTTCATGACTTTGCTGTTTTTAGCGAGTACCGGGTGTAGAACGTCTCTTTGTTTGGGTTTGATGTGTGTTTGTGGCAAGGATTGTGCAGAGGCTATGCCGTGTCCCTCTCAGTACATGCTCTCAGGAAGCTTGAGCACTTGATTAAAGAGGAGTGGCTGGGCGCGGTGGCTCACATCGGTTATCCCAGCACTTTGGGAGGCTGAGGCGAGCAGATCACCTGAGGTTAGGAGGTCGAGACCTGCCTGGCCAACATGGTGAAATCCTGTCTTTACTAGAAATACAAAAATTAGCTGAGCGTGGTGGCAGGTGCCCGTAATCCCAGCTACTCGGAAGCCGAGGCAGGAGAAGCACTTGAACCCGGGAGGCAGTGGTTGCAGTGAGCCGATATGACGCCATCGTACTCCAGCCTCGGTGAGAAGAGCGAGGCTTTGTCTCAAAAGGTGGGGTATGCCAGCCACTGTAGTGTAGATTTTCTATTTTTCCAATTTTAATAAGTATATATTTTGTGGTCAGATATTTTGAGAACACATGTATATCCAGAATGTCACATTTGAAAGATGAGCAGTGATTGGCTAGTTATGAGAATATTGTTTTGAGGGTGAAAGATGGCATTTCAGAAGGAAGGAAATTGTAGGAAGTCCCTCAGGTTGAGAATCTAGAATTTGAAAGGAGGGAAATATCTGAGTCTCACATGCCATTGGAGGAGAGAGAGAAGACCAGCTGAGCTGGAGGGTTAGGCAGGCTTTTAGGATGTGCTAAAAACTGAGGGCTAACCCACTTAGGCTTACCAAACTTAACCTGCCTCACTTGTTTTTCACTTACTTGCTGTTAGTTGACTTTAAAACCCATAGAGCTAAAAGTCATGTAGCTAAACATTCTATAACTAAATACCCACCATCTTCCTTCTAGATAACATCTTGGATGTACACGTCACCTTGGTAACAGTTGCATAAGTTGTTTTTCATGAATTTGGGGTTAGCTCTTGTCCAGTTCAAGTCAGTTGAGACCACTGGGCCAGGATGAGTGTCCAGTGGGTGACCTTTTGATGTCAGAGGGCCATAAACTCCACCCTTAGATTCTGATAATGACACCGTTTTGTGCACATGCATCCTGTGAAAAGCCAGGAAGTTTGAGTATGCTTACACAGATCACTGAGTACATCACTTACCCTTACCTCCAACCATCTCTCCCCAGCCTCAGACCACCCTGTTTTTTCAGTCCATAAATATTTTGAAATCCTGTATTCAAGGAGGCAGAGTTGAGACCTGTCTTCCTGGCTCCTTGCTTCATTGCCTTGTGATTAAACCCTTTCTCTGCTGCAAAACTCATCTTCTCAGTGATTGGCTCGCTGCATGATGGGCAAAACTGGCCTGGTTCAGTAAAATGCTGAGAATTTTTAACATTTTTAACTTTAATTCCAATGCAGTTGGACACCCTTAAAAGTTTTTCAACAGAGTAGTGATAAAATCAGATGTGTGTTGTAGAAAGATCATTCTGATTTTATTAAAAATAGATTAGAGGTATGACAAGGGACTTATACTTTATATCCAACCATTTTATCTCTCTGTAATTTATTTTCGGCACATGGTATGATATCGATATTCAACTCTTTTAGTCTATAGATGAGAACTTTTCTCAGCATCAGTTAATTAAAAAATAACCTATTTTGCTTTGACTTACATTACAAAAGAACACACACTGATAACCTCAAAAATAGATATTAAGTGACCACTATATTTCAGGGACCATTCTAGAAATTGGAATAGAGAAGTAAATAAAATAGACAAAAGTCCCTGCCATTGTGAATGCTTTGTGACCTATACTATTTATTTAGAATAATTAGATAATTATTTTAGAATAATTACGTAATTTATTAGATAAATTAATTTATCTAATGAAAATTAGATATTTTTCCCCAGGATTTTACCTGTGCATGCAATTGTATGTGTGTATTCATCTATATCTTTTTATAGTTTAAAAATATCCCATAATCCCATAATGCAGAAAATACTACCAAAAACTTTGATGTATATCATTACAAACACCAATGCAACTTAAAGTTTTCATTCGAAATGGTGTAATACATTTTCTTTTATTTTTGTTAACTTTTTTCCCCTCAATATATCTCAATATATCTTGAATATCTTGCCAGACTCTTAACTGTTATTATACCATATAATTTAGATTTGCTCAATAGCATTCTCTTGTATTCCTATGCCATAAATTATTTAACTTATCCCACAGTCTGTCTGAAAGACAGTGATTAAATTGAAGAAAGTAAATTGTTCTGCATAATAAAGAAACCGATTTTTTTTTTTTTCCCTTGGTGGCCCTAGAGTAACAGATATGGGGCAGTTTATTGAAAGTCAGTTCACCGATTGGTCTATTCACTGAAAATGGGGGCTCTATAGATGACAATAAAAGAAGAAACAAGAGAAATGATATGAAAGGAGATTTTTCTAGAAATAGGGTGGCATAGTGACCCAAGAAGAGAGATGACCACTGGGGCTAACAATGTGGATCCCCAGTAGATTGAATAGATTTGGTAACTGGTATTTAATTTCAAGCTGTTCTGTTGCCTCAAAAATTCTCCAAAGTATTGAGTGTAAAATGAAATTTCTGCAAAGAGATGTGAACCAAAGGCTCAAGTTATGTAGTTTTAATAAAATGCAAAAGGAGAAGGCAAAAATGTTAAAGAAAACTTACACTTTCACTACATTTTGGAGCACATAATTGTTTTCTCTAGTATAATTACTAGAAGAGGTATCGCAAAATGAAAGAACCTGCATTCTGTTGTCCATATAGAGACAATGTATCATAGTGGTCAGGAGTTTGTGTTTCAAATCAGAAAGGGCTGGGTTAGAATTTTGGTTCTGCCACTTGCTTGCTGGGCAATTTGGTACCTGTCTCTTTCCAAGGATCTGTTTTCTTGTGCAGAAGCATGGGAGTAACATGAGAATCTAGCAGGCAGGGCTGTGATGATGCCTATGATGTTCTGGGCACAGTGCCTGGCATATCAACTAAAAGATGTTGAGTTTATGTGGCAAAGATGGTGGTGGTGATGACGTAACACACACTGGCTGAAAGCTGTTGATGCGTACCTCCAAGTTGACCTCTGTAGAGTTTGTATCAAATTATATTTCGACCATTGCATATAAGCAGTCATTCTCCCACATTCACGTGGGAATTATAGTATGTAAATCGTGACTAATTTGAATTAAGTGTCAAGTGTCTATTCAGTGACTTTTTGTTGAACATATAGTCTGTGCAGGTCATTTGGTCCAGCACCAAAAGACTTAGAATGAATTAGACAGATTCAGGCTCTGTTCTCCCAGAGCTTATAGTCTAGGAAATGTTCCGCTTTGCTCACTAATTTATAAAGATACCAAGTTTTTCTTTTCTTTTTTGCCTTTCTGTAAAGTATTTATTTCATCAAAAGTGGATTTAAAAATGATGAAGTTTTATCTAATTCAATTATACTGCTAAAATAAGTTTGCTGAAACTAATTATAATCTATATGAGTTTGAACTTTCTTTAGCCAAGACTTTTTCTGACAACACATTGTCCTATATTTTGATAAATGTTTAATTTTATTTACACAATTTATGCTGTAGAGAATTCTTAGATTTCATATAGTTTTCTGCCTGTTGCAATACTCAGCCCCTGGGAGATGTCTTGTGACCTTGCCTTACTGCTCACTGAAGCTGTCTTCTATGAAAAGAAGCTCTCATCCACCTGTTAGAGAATGTCCAGCCTGCCACACATTTTCTAACATTTTTCTCCTTCACAGGATGGGAGATTGCAAGTGGGCCCTCTATGGCTTCATCTAACTAGGCCTTTCTGATCTCTGTGTGGAAGACAGTTCTTAAAAATTTTAATGTGATAGCACTTTTCTCATTTTCCAGAACTTCCACATTCAATCCCTCCCTCCCTCCTCCCTCCCTCTCTCCTTCCCTCTCTTCTTTCCTTCCTTCCCTCCTTCCCTTCCCCACCTGCCTGCCTGCCTCCCTCCCCTCCCCTCCCTCCCTTCCTCCCTTCCTCCCTCCTTCCCTCCTTCCTTCCAAATCTACTGTAGGATAAATAGATAGTACAGGCATCTGGTGCAAGGAAGTTAAATTCCTGTGCTTGTATCAATATCTTGTCTCTAGAACATGGGTGTCTCATGTCTACAGCACTAATTGAGCATATACTATTTTCAAAGGACTCATGGCTATTGATTTTAAAGAGCTTACAATTACTATACACACACAAATAATTAAAATACTTAATTGCATGTAAAAATAAAAACAAAGCTGACTCACATGTTCAGAAGAGGGGGCTGATATGTTCTGATGGGATGGAACGGACATTGACATTGAAGATGATCTTGCACTATGCCTATCATCTTTATAGGTAAAGATGAAGAGGAAAGGCATTTAGGCAGTCACATGCCAATAATATGAAATGCAAAGTAAAAACCTTCCTCCCTGCCCTCACTCTGAATGTTATTATGTTGGGGTTGCCTTTACTATTTTGGTTTTTAGTTTTTCTGATGTTTATCTCCATCACACAAACTTATATTTACTTGTACCTTTATTTATTGATTTATCAGCCTCAGGAATGTTACTCATAGTGGAATGACACTCATTGTGGAAGATAAGCAATTTGGTTCACTTACATTCTCCTTCCCACATTTTTATTGATTATATTTCTTCTTTTAAATTATCTCTTTGGTTACTCATTCAACATTAAATAACATACTCAAGCTTCTATATCCCCAGTTATTACTTTTGGAGGATATCATTATCTGCCCACTCTGAGGAGATTACCCTTCTCCAGTATAAAACAGGTGCTACAAGTCTAGCTCTTACTCCTGTGTAAAGCCAACCATGGGACTCTGATGCCGTGGACTAAGAAACGGCAGTGGAGCCTCAACTCAGGCTTTCTTCCCCACGTGCTCACTTTTAGTTATGAAAATGGCTGGGAAGAGAACATGTGATTTTTATTGGCCTCACTACTGGAAGATAGGCAAGGGAAAGGAAGTTCTGGGTTGGCTTTGGAGTGGTAGATAAACAATGAACATGCCGCTAAAGGTAGATCCAAGCGTTTCCATGAACTTGTCCCAGAAAGTTATTTAACGACCCAGAAAGTTATTTAACAACCACTTCTCAGCCAATAAAACTTGCACTCAAAAGGATAAGAGGAAACACGGTTGTGCTCTGAATGTCAAACTCAGACTCATTTATTAAGGGTCATACTAAACACTGGGGATCCACTCATGATTATACTTTTCATTAGCACGAGTGATATGGTTTGGCTGTGTCCCCACCCAAATCTCATCTTGTAGCTCCCATAATTCCCACGTGTTGTGGGAGCCACCCAGTGGGAGATGATTGAATGATGGGGACGGCTCTTTCTCATGTTGTTCTCGTGATAGTGAATAGGTCTCATGAGATCTGATGGTTTTAAAAACAGAATTTTCTCTGCACAAGCTCTCTCTTTGCCTATTGCCATCCATATAAGATGTGACTTGCTCCTCCTGTCCTTCTGCCATGATCTTGAGGCCTCTTCAGCCACGTGGAACTGTGGGTCCAGTTACACCTCTTCCTTTTGTAAATTCCTCAGTCTGGGGTATGTCTTTATCAGCAGCATGAAAATGGACTAATACCATGAGATCACCCATAGCTTCTCAAACCGCCTGTACCCAGAAAGTATTGAGTGGAAATCAATTACAGAAGTTGGCTTTATTCCAACCCACCCCCTCTTCAGAGATATCATTAACTGCTTCCTTCTCTTTTTACTTTAATAGTATACTATGTTTCGCTTTCCCATATTACATATGTCACAAGAGAATAGCTGTCAGTTCTTCAAGGATAGGACTTATGTGAAAATTCATCTTTGTATGAACAGCATCTAATACAGATCTTGGGTGTGAATCAAATTATATTTATTGCAATAAACTATTGCATTGCTTTTAAATTATTTTGATTTTGTCTTTCCCACTGGACTGGGAACAACTTTATGATTAGGCTCATGCATTATTAATTTTTGTATCTTCTCCCTCTATCCATCTCTGTCACATGAGTTTCCGTGAGTTAGATATTTGTTGTATATAATAATTAATGAAGGGCTATGCAAAGTAAGCTCCTTAACTGGAAACTTCTCTTTTGGAATTATATACCCAACTGACCCTTTAAGGAGTTAAACATTGTAGCAGAATTATTATATTTTGGTATTATTTATCTTTTTTTAAGTTCTGTTTCTTTAAAAAATTTTTTTAACTTTTAGTTTTGGGGGTCCATGTGCAGGATTTTATATAGGTAAGCTCGTGTTATGGGGGTTAGATGATTTCAGCACCCAGGTACTAAGCGTACTACCCAACAGCTATTTTTTCTGCTCTTCTCCCTCCTCCCACTCTCCATCCTTAACATAGCCCCAGTGTCTCTTGTTCCCTTTATGTCTCCAGTTTTTATCTTCTTTCATGTAACACCTGCTCTACTAGCTAATTTCTGGTCCCTCAGAATCTACTATTGTTGATCTAGTTCTCTGTGTTAAGGCATGTTCTTCATTTATTTAAAATGAACCCACGCACAAACACGCACGTATGCCAAGCAGTGTCAATGCATTAATTATAACCAACTAATGTCACGTACATGTGAATCAGTTTGCAGATGCCTACATTTAACTTGTTTCGGGCAGGACGGGGAGAAGCAGGAAAACAATTCTAATTATGGATGTAACTTTAGGATGAGGGACCATGTGCAGCACAATAACAGTGTGTACCTAGAGGTGATGTTAGAAAGAGGAGGACATGGTTTTTTTAAAATTGAAAATTGGTGTCTGTAGTTGATATATATTCATGTTGGTTTACACAGAACATTTATGGGAAGTATGATAATTCTCAGGTGAATGAGATTTTAAGACTGGCATTCTATTTATTTATGTTAAGAGCATACCAGGCACTGTTCTTGGTTTTTCACAAATTATCCCGTTGTACACTTATAATACCCCTAGGAGGAATATCTTTTATTATGACCATTGCAGATAGGAAGACAGAAGCACAAGGAGGAAAAAGGTTTTGCTAGTGTCACACAGCTAGTGGGTAGTGAAGCTGGATTTGAATACAGCCAGTCTGGCTCCAGTGCCCAAGCTCTTAGCCGTTACTCTATGAGGTCATGTGTAGCAGATAGATGAAACAGTCAGGGCTTAGGTTAGGGAGTCTCTGATTAAAAAAAAAAAAGTGCTTCCAGCCAAGCTTATCAGATGTGCAGTGGAGGCTCTTTTTATTTTATTGTATATTTTTAAAATTAAAATGAACAGGAAAATTATCTAAATTTATTAATCAACTACCAGGGACTATATCTTATAGCTTGCTTTTGATGGCAAATATGAAAGTATCCGTTCCAATTTGTTCTAAGTCAAAAAAGAAACTGACTGGATCATACAATTGAATAGAATGGGACAGATCTAGCTTCAGGTAAGGCTGGAAGCAGAGACTCAAAGTGTCAAGAGGTGCTTGCTTCTCTTTCTCCATTGTTCCACTCTGTATCTTCTCTGTTAACTCCATTCCCAGACAAGCTTTACTTTTTTTTTTTTTTCTTGTGATGGAGTCTCACTCTGTCACCCAGGCTGGGGTGCAGTGGCTGATCTCGGCTCACTGCAAGCTCTGCCTCCCGGGTTCACGCCGTTCTCCTGCCTCAGACTCCTGAGTAGCTGGGACTACAGGCGCCCACCACCACGCCTAGCTAATTTTTTGTATTTTTAGTAGAGACAGGGTTTCACCGTGTTATCCAGGATGGTCTCGATCTCCTGACCTCGTGATCCGCCCGCCTCGGCCTCCCAAAGTGCTGGGATTACAGGCGTGAGCCACTGCACCGGGCCGACAAGCTTTCCTTTTCTATGTGCAGCATGGCTGCCAGAACAGTCTGGGGCTGAATCCTGCTAAGATCAAATTCAGTGGAGAAGAGTGAAGATATTTTTTTCCAATATTTATCTTTAAAAAAAAAAACAAAAACCCAGTGTCCACTTTGATTGGTCCAGATAGGCAACATGGCTGTTCATGAACATCAGGGTGAGTTGATGGGCTGATTGTTTCAGTCCTAGGATTGAGAATGGAGGTGTCCTCTATCATGCACAGTGAAAATGAGCACTGGAAAGATGCCCTTAAAAATCCATGCATGGCTGGAAAAAGAAGTGAATGCTGGAGAAACAAGCTGCAGATATTCATTGCAAATTTTGAATTTAATTTCTGTGGGAGCATACTCCAGCTGCCTTTTAAACTATTCCATCCTGTTTGATCAGTACAACTTCATAATGAAATGTCCTCGTTCTAGTGAGCAGTATTTCGGCCTGCAAGATTAAGAAACCACTGGATTGATTTGAGTACAGGTTGGAGAGAGAAATGAATGCAGTTCTTTGGTGTAACACCTGTAGATTGTTTTTCTCATCCTCTAACAGCAGGGAATACTTTAATAGAACTGAGATTGTGATTGAGACAGGCAATGCTACATTAATTAAGATCACCAGTGGATTATGGAGGACAGACACAATGCACCTTGGCGGAACAGGTGAATCAATTTTTCACCTCGGTGGGCCAGAGCAGTCAAAAGGAATATTTCTGATGTATATGAAACTAATGACTAACATATGTTCATCTGGACGATACCCTCTTCCTACTCCCATTTATAATCATTATATTTTAGTGTTTCTGACTTCAGTGTTCGCATATTTTTGTTCTTCAAAATTCACTTAGGTGTTTCTGTTTATTCAAATGCAGATCATTATAGGATAGGATGATATTGGTAGGATTCATCTTCTCCTTTGCATCAGTGTTAGTCCTGAATTAGAGCCAGTGGTGGTGGGTGGAGAAAGGAGAGGACAGTCTCCTTAAGGAAGTACAATCATTTGTCAGGAGTAAAGCACCCAGTGACTTCAGGAGCACATATTTTGTGACTTTTGTTTTAAAGAATGTGTCAGATGACATGAATAGGGCTAGAATTGGGAAGAAGCCCAAGTCTCTCCCTTTAAAAAGAAAAGGAAGGAAAAAGACGAAAGATGGGTGTTACTTATAACAAAGCACGATCCGAAAACACAACCTGAGACATTTCTTGCTTGCATCATAGCCTGATAATACAGGGCAGCTACTGTTGGTAGATAGGCCCATTTTCTCAGGGAAAAAAAAAAGTGCGGGAAAATAAAATCTTTGCCAAGAAGCAAAGTTAGCAGTGGGCAGGAAGAGAGGGGAGGGGGGCCGTGGTGTGTTTGGTAAGAGTTGGCTCTAGTATTGAACTGCTTCTGTTTGAATCACTCATGATCTGGGGAATACTGGGCAAGTTACTTGCTCTCTCTGGGGATTGGTGGCTCTATCTGTAAAATGGGTATATGCTTTTGTAGTGGAAGTTCAATGGAGTAATGTGTAAGTAAAGCTTTTAGCTCAATGCCTAAAACATAGTTGATTTTTATGAAATGTTTTCTATTATAGTATTCATTTATTTGACATGAATATTCCGTGCCAAATATTGTGCTAAGAACCTTACTGGCATTATTTCATTAAAATATATCTATGTGGTAGGTATTATAAATCTCCCAATTTTTCAGATAAGTGACCAGAGGAGAAAATAATTTTCTAAAGTCATGGACCTTGTGAGTTACAGAGCGGCTGGAATTAAACTTGAGTTTCTCTGATTACAGATCTTCTGAAATTTTTAACATAAAAAAAAAGAGCTTGGAAATCCTGACTGTTGAAGGCTGCACCATGGTCACTATTGAATTCTTTATCTGAGCACCAGTTTTCTATATGAACTGAGAGAGATGGCAAGAAATAAAGAATTGGTACTTTCTTCGACTGTATAAATGAGAGGATTGTGAAAATCACGATAGAGAAAACCCAGGAATTACTGGCACTTTAAAGAAACTTGTGCTTACTAGAAAGGGTAATTAATAGCTTAATGAAGTTACTAAGTAGTAAATGCTCACAATCATTCTGTGTTTAATGCTTTATATAGGGATAAAACAATAGGACCAGCATAATTGAACAGAATAAGGTATAACTCAGCTCTTGTCAAATCCCCCTCCCAAACGCTATAGCTAAAAAAAAAGAGTGTTATCTTAAGGTGGGAACTAGAGTGGGATGCCAAGAGCACAACATGTAAGGAGATGCTGGCTTTCAAGATTGTGAAAGTACTGGAATGTGTGTTTATTTTCTGTTACAGCATAACAAGCTACAGCAAGCTGAGTGGTTTAAAATCATACATATAAGCTTGGCATGGTAATCCCAGCACTTTGGGAGGCTGAGGGTGGTGGATCACTTAAGGTCAGGAGTTTGAGACCAGCATAACAAGCTACACAGTGGTTTAAAATCATACATATAGGCTGGGCATGGTAGCTCACATCTGTAATCCCAGCGTTTTGGGAGGCTGAGGCTGGTGGATCACTTGAGGTCAGGAGTTTGAGACCTACCTGGCCACCATGGTGAAACCCTGTCTCTACCAAAAATACAAAAATTAGCCAGGTATGGTGGTATGTGCCTGTAGTCTCAGCTACTCAGGAGGCTGAGGCAGGAGAATTGCTTGAGCCTGGGAGGCAGAGGTTGTAGTGAACTGAGAGTGCACCACTGCACTCTGGTTTGGGTAACAGAGCGAGACTTCATCCCCCCCGCCCTAAATAATGATAATAATACTCATAATAAAATAAAAATCATACATATTTATCACCCCATAGTTTCCACGGGTCAGCAGTTCTAGTACAACTTAATTGGATCCTCGGTAAGGTTGCAATAGAGGTGTCTGTGGAGCCGTGGACTCATCTGGAATCTCAACTATGGAAGGGTCCACGTCTAATTTCACACAGTTGGCAGAATTCATTTCCTTGCATATATATAATACTGAGAGTTTCAGTTTCTTGTTGGTTGTCATCTGGAGGTCACTGTGAGCACCTCGAGGCCTCTCATAGTTCCTTGTCATATGGGATTCTCTGCCATGGTTGTATACTTTCTCAAGGCCAGAATGGGAAGGAAGGAATCCAGCAAGATGGGTGCTGCCATCTTATGTAATATAATCTCAGCCGGGTGCGGTGGCTCATGCCTGTAATTCCAACACTTTGGGAGGCCACGGCAGGTGGATCACTTGAAGTCAGGAGTTCCAGACTGGCCTGGCCAATGTGGTGAAACCCTGTCTCTACTAAAAATACAAAAGTTAGCTGGGCATGGCAGTGCATGCCTGTAATCCCAGGTACTTGAGAGTCCGAGGCAAGAGAATTGCTTGAACCTGGAAGGCGGAGGCTGCAGTGAGCCAAGATGGCACCACTGCACTCCAGCCTGGGCGACACAGTGAGACTCTCTCTCAAAACAAGAAAACAAAAATATAATCTCCTCAGGTTCGTTGAGACTGTCGTTCTCTTTTAGTTTTTTTTTAGGTGAAAAAATGATTTTAGTGAATAACAAGCCAATGGGACCTACAGGCTAGAAATAGTCAAAAGTGAGAAGGAGGCAAAGAATGTAAATCAATGAATATTTCACGTACTGGAGTTCTCACAATGATGTGATGAGATATCGGGAGTGTCTTTAGAAGTCTCCGACTATAAGCCACACCAGACCCAATTTACAATGAATACATAAATTTATTTTTCAAACAATGAATCCCAAGCTTGTCTGGCTCAGAGGCTCAGTGGTGGCTCTCAAGAAGCCAGCTCCTTTCTGACTTTCTGCTGTGTCATCCTTGGCATGCCATCTCACTTCCCTCATGGTCACACAATGGCTATAGTAGCTCTTGAACAAACATCATTGTTCAGAAGCAGAAAGGCCTGCTTCTCCCTTGCATCTCTTTTTCTCTTTTTTTAAGAGCTAAGAAACATTTCCAAGAAGGTCTGCCGGTGGACTTTCACTGTATCTCATTTAACAGAGTTGAGTCATAGACTACTTCTCAAGCCAATCAAGGAAGGGGGATAAAATTGCCATGATTGGTTCAAATGAACTAATGCTTATTCTTGAAGTTCTGGCTGGGGTCACTTTCTTAGAACACAAAAGATGAAGATTAGAGCCCTGGTGGCAGGAAAGTCTGTGTGAGCACATGCGTGTGTGTGGATCTGCAAGTATGTGTGTGCGTATGTGTTTGTGAGTATGTATGCAGGTATGCGTAGAAGGGAAGTGTTTGAGTCAGGAAACAGCTGTATTGCATCTATACATTTTAAATGTGAAAGGATCTCCTCTCCCCAAAAGGTTTGCAGAGTCAGAAACTTAGGTTAAATGATTTAGGCACAGACTAACTAACTGTGTGATTAGTGCCTTAACTTGCACTAATGTTGCCGTGAAACTTGTAAAATGAGGTTATTAATATACCCACTCTTTCAGATTTGTGTGTGATTTAAATGTAAAGTGTTTGTCCCCATGTCTGTCACTTATTAAGTGTCCAATAAATGAAGATGGGGAGATGATAATTATCCTTATTACATTCTATCTTGAGTTTTATAATAGTAACGCACACCTATAGTGTACTTTCGACTTTGCTTCAATGGTATGAATAGTAAATTAGGATCCTTTAGCAACTTTCTCAGAGTCACCCAATATGCAGGAACTCTCTTTTAATGCAAAAAGCACATCTGCAGAGTTAACTTCTTGGACATGGTGGCATTTCTTCCCCCATTTAAGGCCTTTCATAGAACTTTTCCAAATCTCCAATATAAGTTCAACACAAATACTCTTGCACCAATATCAGGATCGTTTTTTACTTTTATATGTACTATTTCTCCCTTGACAGTCTCATCTCCCAAATCGAGTGCCATGGGCGATTGTTTGTTTACAACACCTCTACATCTTCCTTTCTCTTGCACTTCTTGCCCCAGCAAGATCATAAAATATTTGACTGTGGTGGGTGGTTAAAGTGCTTTAAAAAGTAGTTCATGAAGTTTAATTAAAGGCATTGGGAAACTTTTATCTGCTTGATATTTGTCTGGGATAATGGAGAGATTATATATGAATGACTGCTGAGCATTAAAAAAATATATAGTAAGGAAAAAAAGCAAAAAAGCTCTGTCAGCCATAAAGTAAGCAGTCGGCAGGGACTTGCGTGAGATGCTAAAAATAATGTCCCATTAGGACTTGCATGAGATGCTAAAAATAATGTCCCATTAGTGAACCAACACTTTCAGAAAGTCAAAATGGGATGGGGGCACTAAAGGGAAGGCAGTTATGACTGAAGGGAAGCTGAGATTGGATAAGGAGGCCAGCAGAAAATCTATACAAAGGAACCATGCTTTTTGGTCAGAACTTTCTCAGTGTACATGACAAAAACCCAACTCAAAGAGAATTGAGCAAAGAAAATGTATTGGCTCTTGTCTAGATGATTGGGTCCAGGGATCTAAATGAGCATGCTGTCAGGTCCCTGTTCTTCTTTCTCCCTTTTCTCATGGTCACTTTATTCTCAGGCAGGCTTTCCTCAAGTTGGTAGTTGACTCTCCTCTCCTTCATCTGATTCCTTCAGCAGCCTGAGGGGGGAAAAGTGAGGTTCTTTTATTTCCCTCAATTAATGTATTTAATGTTTGCCAATTACAACAGCTTAAAATCAGTATATATCTAGCAATAAATCTAATAAAACATGTAAGACCTCTTCATGGAAAATGGCATATTATTATTGAAAGAGATTAAAATCTAAATAAATCAAGGGCTAGACCACATTCATGGATTGGAAGACTTAAGACTTGAAAAGATGTCAGTTCTCTCCAAAGTAATCTTCAGATTCAATGCGATTCTTTTCAAAGTACTAGTATTATTTATTTACTTATTTTAGAAACTGACAGGCTGA
This sequence comes from Mandrillus leucophaeus, assembly GCF_000951045.1. NCBI lineage: Eukaryota > Metazoa > Chordata > Mammalia > Primates > Cercopithecidae > Mandrillus > Mandrillus leucophaeus. The sequence continues at coordinate 4,073,566 of NW_012101920.1, forward strand.
TTTCCAAAATGCATGGAAATACGAAGGGGCAAGAAGAGTAAAGACAATCTTGAAGAAGAAAAAGCTGGAAAATGTACATCAGAAGAATCAAGACTTACTATAAATCTATAGTACTAGGATAGTGTGGAATTATTTTATGTTGAGTTTTACTTGTTTGTAGGGTTCTAAAGGCTGGGCCCTCCTAGACAGAGAGTGTGGAAAGCATTTGAGGTCCCAGTGCACATCCACCAGTGTGGGTTGGGGGTGTCATCTTTGTATGTGAAGAATTGGACATGGACCTATTCTTTCTGGTAAGCCAGAGAGCTGCTTTGTTCTGTAAACCAGATGTTTTGTCTTGCTGGTTGGTTATAGCAGGAAGTCATCTGATAGTCTAGCTGGCAGTGACATGGATACAGCACTGTACCCAATGAGAAACTTTAAAGTTGCCATAGAGCGTTGACCCTGGAGGCTGCATTTGCTCTCAATTTTGTGTGTTGGCATTGCGTAAACTAGGCAATGTACTTATGCTTACCAATTTCCTTATTCAAATAGATTTTCATTATAACAAAAGAATAACTCTTAGGTATTGAAAATTTAGAAACTGCAGATAGGGAAAAAGGACATAAAAAGCAGTTAATCCCAACACTCAGAAATCAGAGCTAACTTACCCAATAGGCATAGAAAACACAGTGCCCAAGGCTTACAGAATGTTTTTTTTTCTTCTTCTTTTATTAAAAAGCTTTTACTTTAGGTTCAAGGGTACACGTGCAGATTTGTTATTATAGGTAAGCTCCTGTCACGTGGCTTTGGTGTACAGATCATTGCATCACCCAGGGACTAAGCATAGTATCCGATACTTCTGTTTTCTGATCCTTGAGAGAGAGATTCTCTGTCTTAGTTCAGCTGCTGTAATAGAATACCATAGAATGGGTGACTTCAATGACATATGTTTATTTCTCAGAGTTCTGGAAGCTGGGAAGTCTAAGATCAAGATACTGGTTGGTTTGGTTCCTGGTGAGGGTCTTCCTCTTGGTTGGCAAATGATTTGTTGCTATATCTTCTCATGGCAGACAGAGAAAAAGCTCTGCCTCTTCTTCTAGTTAAGGGCACTTATCCCACCATGGGGCTCTACCCTTAAAACCTCATGGAAACGTAAGGGCCCACCTCCAAATGTCATCACACTGGAGATTAGGAATTCAACATATGCATTTTGGATGAGTACAAACATGTAGTTCATAACACTGTCTCACTCAGATAGTTCCATAACCTTCTAGGGACTGTGTCTCTGGCTGTGAGGCTATGGCCAGGTGAGAGAGAGGAGAGAAGAGGAAGTAGAAGACGATGGGTTCTCAAGTCTTCAGCCAGGCTTGGGACTAAGGTCTGAGCCTTGTGGAATGAGAGAGCTAAAAGTTAAAGTTGCCAGGGCTGCTTTCCCTAGGAGCCTGGCTGATGCTTGGCATAGACAGTAGTTCTCAGGCCCTGGTGACAGAGGGATTCATAGACTTGTGATGAGAAGGTTTTCCCATTTCTCATTTCTGTGAAGAGTCCAGTGAGACTCTGCCCTAGGGATGACGGTAGGAAGCCAGCCTGGTTTACCGCTTTGGGCGCTCTGCAGCTGCGCAGCTCCAAGAGCTGTCATAGTGAGCACACAATAGCATTCTCAGGGAGGAAGTTCTCCTTCAAGTGACTATGGCTTAGAGACTGCAGGAGTTTTCTGTGTTACATAAGTCACCACACCCTTAGCAGTTTAACAAAACACTCGTTTACTAGCTCACAGTTCTGCAGGTGAGAAGTCCAGGAGGGTATAGAGGAGCAATGACCCCCATAGGTGGTTAGTGGGAATGGACCCCTGTAACAAAAGATAGATTAGCAAGAGAAAAACAAACAAGTTTATGAACATGTCTATTTCACCTATATATGGGAGACACCAAGGAAATGCATAGTTCTCCAAGAGGCGGCCTTTAATTTTTAATTTATTCAGCATCTTCAGTGAAAAAATAGTAACTTTGTAGAGAAATAAGACAAAATGATTTTGAGTCTCTAGTGGTAGCAACTTGGAAGAAGGCAGATAAATGGCAGATAAAGGCAAGTTAGTAAAGCGTGTTAGTGTAGTTTTCTCTGAGAAGTCTCCAGACCAAAAAGGGTCCAAAGTTATTCTCTTCTTGTGGCCTTGTCCATCTTTGAGACCCCTACTGCCACCATCTGTAAAAACTCTGTTTCTAAGGCTTACCTGATTAAGTCAGGCCCATCTGGATCACCTCTCAATGTTGAAGTCAACCATGCCATATGTATAATGTAGCCTCATCACAGGGAAAGACACTATATTCAGCCAAGAGATCACGCAGGTCTTGCGGACCAGGGAATTGAGAAATCTTTAGAACTATGTCAACCTCCGTGACACTGACAAAGAGACTGATACAGAAGAAACTTAGAGGATAAACTCCAAGCTTAGATGAAACACTCTAAGGGCTCCCTAGTATTTGTGAACACATGAGAAACGGCAGAGGTGGAAATCCACCAAGGTCCTTGTTCTACTTTAATGTGGGTAGCTAATGTTAGTGACAAGTGGCATAGCATTGTGCCAGTTGCTGTGGAAACCAGAGATTCTGGAAACAGATTGCTTAAGTTCAAAACCTAGTTCTATCATTAACTAACCTGTCAAATTGGGTCTGTTACTAACTTTTGTGCCTCATATAAAGATTCCCCAAGATCAGATATTTGAAAGGACTCACAGGTCATATTTCTATAAAGCTTTTACTTAAAGGCAAATGATATAATGCAGTAAGAGAGAGTGCAGGCAAGCACTGAGGTCCAAGAGACATCCAGGAACAAGCTCCCACTGCCCTCTCCCCAGGTTAAATCACCAAGATCTGTCTGTAGAATCTTGCCTTTGGGAGAGCTCAAAGTAGAAGTTCCTACTGGGGTTTTAAGCCAAGCCAGATGAACTCATTTGGCCAGCTGCAAAGCACCAGGGAAAAACTAGCTTTAGAAATTGCAACTCAAGTTTCTGACTTTAAATAAAACATCACAAAGCCTGCTGCCCCTACCTTGGCCAAGAGTCAAAGCCAGATGTCCAGGTACCCTAGAGAAAAAGGTTAAAACTTTTCTCATCCAGCCAGAAATCAATTCTATCTTTCATAGATCAGTTTTCTCACTGGTAAAATATGGATAAGAGAAATACCTATCTCATAGGATTAAACATTTGTAAAATACCTAGATGAATGGATAGCTCCCAGAAATCACTATAGAGTTTACATGTTTTTAGAACACCTATGTGATCTTACTTATTTCTACATGTCAGTGAAACCTGGAAAATTCATGTTCTATGGACAAACAGGTTTTTCTCCTTTTGCAAGCCATTTTCTGAGGGTATATAAACTTATATTCCTGCTGGTCCACTCTATAATTTAGAGAAGAGTCAAATTTACATAGGATAGAGTGGACTTAAAGGAACGTCAATTAAATGATATCTCTTATGAAAAGTTCCTAGGAAGCACAAAATTCAGTAAGACAAAAGCAATGATTTCATGCTATGAGTCCAGGTTTGTACATTTTCTTTGACATACAACAGATTTTTAAGTAGTTTTATTCTTCATGTGTTTTCGAATATATTGTATGTGTTTATGTCTGAGGAACATACTCTCTCTTGTGACTTCCAGAATCTTAACTATGTGAACAGAGGTCCACAAGCGTCCCCGACCCCCTCTCCATTATACTGCTAATTAGTCACTTTATCCTACACTATTCATAAATTTAATTCTGGGTGGAATATTTTGCCTACACTTGTATAAGAGAGAGTACTTGAAGCTTAGTTACGTTGTCAACAGGAATATGTTTAGGTTTTAACTAACTATTTTAAGCTTACCTTTCATTAGTTTATAGCCCTTCAGCTGGACACTGAAATGATGAATCAATTACAGAAGCATAGAAGGAAGGAGGTGGAGAGAGGAGGAATCTATAAAAAAGAAAACGAGATGGGTGTCTGTCAGCATTTCTGAAGGTGTGAAGGGTTTTTGATACGCACACTACGGAAATGTACAAACTGGCAGGGCTTCCACCCACTCTTTTATGTGAAATGATATTGAAAAGAGACTTATTAATTGCGACCAGTCATTTAAAAAGTCCTCTTGAGCAGCCATTGATACTTAGGGATTTACAATTTCTTAAGGAAGGCATATTGAATGCTGAATTCGCAGAATCAATGGATAATTGATCAATGCCTTTGTCATTCATTGTTTTTCCAAATTACTTTTTCTGTGTTAATCTTTGCAATAATTATCTTTCCTTTTTTATTTTGTGGGTTCATAGTAGCTGTATGTATTTATGGGGTACATGAGATGTTTTGATACAAGTATGCAATGCATAATAATCACATCATGTAAAAGGGGATATCCATCCCCTCAGGCATTTATCCTTTGTATTGCAAACAATCCAGTTATACTCTTTTCGTTGCTTTAGAATATGCAATTAAATTTCTTTTTGCTTTTAAGACATGTCCAACCATTTTGAAGCTGGGATTATAACGTGATTAATAAAATAATAAGTTAGAACATGCTGTCATGTTAAGACACGTGGGCTGGTTGTCAGAGAGCTGATAAGAATAAGGGAGGCAGAACTGTGAATTGAAGACTCTACCTTCTATTTGATGTTGTGAGACACTCAATGGGACAGTGTGATCTGGAAAAAGGAAAAGTAAGGAAAGAATGTTTTATAATGAAACCATATTCCAACAAGTCTAAGATGACAATTAGTAAAATATACAAACTTCCTTTGTGTGCCATGAAGAAATTGTTTTTAAATGTCAATTTTAATTATAAGGAAGCATCAATTGTAAGATATATTATAGTTTTTGGATGTGGAAATTATTTCTGATATATATTTAAGAAAGAATTCTAGTGGGTGCAGTGGTATCTCATTATGCTTTTAATTTGCATTCCCTTGGTAAATGATGGAGCTAAACATATATTTATGTGCTTATTGGCCATTTATATATTTTCTTTTTTGAAATATTTGAGTCTTTTGACCATTTTTATTGGGATGGTGATTTTTTAAAAAAAATATATTGAATTGTTTGAGTTCTTTATATATTCAAGATTAAAGTTCTTTGCAAGTGTAAGTATTGAGAACTCCTCACAAGTGAATTCACTTTTAATAGGAAACACCCAGTCTTTTCAACAAACCATACTGGAACTATTGGATATGTAAGTGGAAACTTAATGAGCCACAACTCATATCTCATGTCATATCTAAATATTAATTTGAGATATGTTATAGGAATAAATATAAAAGTTGAAACCTTCTAGAAGAATACAGAAAATATTTTTATGAATTTGGAGCATTTATAAGTTCTTAGAAACCACTAACCGAAAATACTGTTGAATTTTAATCCAAATTATTATTATTATTATTTTGGTTAGATCTGGCTCCCCTTGGTTCTTGAATTTTTCCACATAAATTGTAAGGGTATAATGTAAATTTCTAGAAATAAATCTAGTGGGATTTTGGTTACAGTATAATTTACTGTATAAATATAGGAAAAATAGAATTTTAATAATATTGAGTTTTCTAATCCTGAAACATGGCATATTCCTCCATTCAATTGGATCATCACCATGAGTTTCTCTCTACATTTTCAGTATGTAGGACAGAGGTTTGGCACACATTTTGCTAAATTTATTTCTAGGCATTTTGTTTTTTGATGGTATTACCATTGATATTTTCTAAATGTCACTTTTATTCTTTTTACTAGCAAATGATATACTTTTGAAAATTTAAAGTTGTACCCAGCAATACTGATCACAATTTTAAAATTCTCATCACAATTCTAAAATTTTTGCAAAAAGTTATTTTGTACATGAGTATGTCATCTGGGAATAAAGACAGTTTGATTTCCCCTAATCTAATTTTTATAATACCTTTTGTTTTACTTTCTTGGCTTATTACTGTTAAATGGAAAAAAAAAAAAAAAGACAAGTTCAAGTTCAACTGAGTTTATCTGAGAAAAGCAAAACAAAACAGAGCAAAACAATTCTAATCAGTCAGCCCTCTTAACGAGAGCAGGTTCAGAGACTGCCAGCCAATAATATAAACTGCAAACATTTATGGGAAAGGGAAGTGTAGTGTAAGCTAACATAATTGGTTACAGCTTAATTGGGCAATTAGTTACAGCGTATCCTACAGTGAATGAAAGGGTGGCTACTGTAGTTAAACTCTATATTGACTTAGTCTGTTAGGATTAGTGCGGGAACCTCAGCCAAGTCAATGGCCTCCTACAAAATTTTGTTTAACTTTGTTGTGCATAAAACTTTTGGGAGAAAGTTGAATAGAAGTGAAGTGTGCGTACGATGAGTTGGGAAGCATTTCCTCCTCATCTATTTTCCGAAGAGTTTGTATAATATTAATATTTATCCTTTACATGTTTATTAGAATTCACCAGTGAAGCCATTTGGTCCTAGACTTTTCTCTGTGGGAAGATTTGTTGTTACAAATCCAAATTTGTTAGAGATAAAGGAGTATTCAGATTTTTCTATTTCTTCTTGTGTTAGTTTGGGTAAATTCTATTTTTTCAAGGGAAATAGAATTTATAGAAGTGAAAATTGCACTTATTATCAAATTTATTGGTATAAAGTTGTCTATGATACTCCTTATTCTTTATTTACTGTCTAGAGATTGTGTAGTGCTAACATTTCTTTTATTGCTGATATTAATAATTTGTATTTTGTCTTTTTTCCTTGATCACTCTATCTGGGCACTGGTTGATATTATTACTTATTTCAAAAGAGAAAATTGTGGCTTCTTGGTTTTCACTATTGTTTGCTTTTTGTGATATGTGATATGAAACACTTTGTGTTTCACATATTCTCTTAAAAATTATTTATGGTAGAGACAAGATTATTGATTTCAAACCTTTCTTTCATTTGAATTTGAATATTTACACTATAAAGCCTACCCTAAATAATGCTTCCGCTGCAGCCCAAGATTTATACCATGTTGTTTCCATTATTCAAATAGAAATATTTTCCATTTTTCTCTGAAATTATTCTTTATGGATTATTTATATGTTTGTTACTTAATTTTAAAATAATTGGGGTTCTCTTGTTACCTTATTGTTATTGCTTTCTAAATCATATCAGTTGTGGCTAGAAAACTATTTTGTTTGATTCCAATCCTTTGGAATTTACTGAGACCAGTTTTATGAATCAACATATGGTTTATCTTAAATGTTTCATATGTTCTTGCAAAGCATCTGTATTGTTTTATAAATTTCAAAGTTGTTCTTCTAACACTATTAACACATCTTCTATGACCTCATTGACACTTCTGTTTGTCCTATTCATTATTGAGAAGTGAATGTTAAAGATGTTTAGGATTGTAGATTTTTTCCTCTTTCTCCTTTTAGTTCTTTCAGTTTTTGCTTCATGTATTTTGAAGCTCCGTTAGTGGTTGCATGTATACTGAAAATAATTTTGTTTTCCAGATGAATTGTCTCCTTCATCAATATAAATGTATCATTTTGCCCCTTTGATTACTTTGTCTCAAAGTCTTTCTTGTCTGCAATTAATCTAACTAGAAAGACATCTGCTTTCATCTACTTTCTGATGCTTTAATTTTGCATGGTACATCTTTTTTCTGTATTTTTACTTTAAAAATTGTTGTGTCTTTACAGTCAAATATGTCTCTTGTGACAGATATGTCTCTAGTATATAGGTGGGTCTTTCTTTTTAGCTCAGTTACAATTTTTGAACATTCCAAAAAGTTGAAGTGTATCATCTAATTACATGGAATGCAATTATTGATATGGTTCAGTTTATACCATTTCAGCTAGTTCCAGCTCTGTTATTGTAGTTTTGCTTCTTCCTGCCTTTTTTAGTTAATGTTTTTGAGCGTTCTATTACATTTTCTTTCTTTAACTTGTATTTTAGATTCAAAGCTATGTGTGCAGGTTTGTTACGTCGGTAAACTGCATGCCATGTGGTTTGGCGTACAGATTATTTCATCATCTAGGTAAGGAGCATAGTACCCAGTAGGTAGTTTTTTGATTCCCTCCCTTCTCCCACCCTCCACCGTCAAGTACGCCCTGGTGTCTGTTGTTCCCCTCTTTGTTTCCATGTGCTCTTGTTGTTTAGCTCCCACTTACAAGTCAGAATATTCAGTATTTGGTTTTCTGCTCCTCTGCTATTTTGCTTAGGATAATTGCCTCCATTGCAGTGAGCTGAGATAGCGCCACTGCACTCCAGCCTGGGGAATAGAGCGAGACTCTGCCTCCAAAAAAAAAAAAAAAAAAAAAGGATAATTGCCTCCAGCTCCATCCATGTTCCTGCAAAGAGCATGATCTCATTCTTTTTTATTTTTTTAAAGAAAATATATAATGTTGCTGCAAATGATATGATCTTGTTGATCTCATTCTTTTCTATTTTTTTAAAGAAAATATATAATGTCGCTGCAAATGATATGATCTTGTTCTTTTTATATGAATGTGTAGCATTCCGTGTTGCATATATATAACATTTTCTTTATCCCGTCTACCAGTGATGGGCATTTAGGTTGATTCCATGTCTTTGCTGTTGTAAATAGTATGCTGCAGTAAACATATGCATGCATGTGTTTTTATGGTAGAATTATTTCTATTCCTTTGGGTATATACCCAAATGGGATTGCTGAGTTGAATGGTAATTCTGTTTTAAGTTCTTTGAGGAATTGCCACACTGCTGTCCACAATGACTGAACTAATTACCTTCCTACCTGCAGGGTATGTGCATTCCCTTTCCTGCACAGTCTTCCCAGGATCTGCTTTATTTTTTGACTTTTTATTAATAATAACTGTCAATCTAATTGGTGTGAAATAGTATCTCACTGTAGTTTTGATTTTCGTTTCTCTAATGATTAGTGATGTTGAGCAGTTTTTCATATGCTCGTTGGCTGCGTGTATGTCATCTTTTAAAAAGTGTCTGTTTATGTCCTTTGCCCACTTTTTAATGGGGTTGTTTTTTGCTTGTAGATTTAAGTTCCTTATAGGTGCTAGATATTAGACCGTTCTCAGATGCATAGTTGGCAAATATTTTCTCCCATTTTGTAGGTTGTCTGTTTACCCTCTGGATAGTTTCTTTTGCTGTGCAGAAGGTCTTTCGTTTAATCAGGTCCCATTTGTCACTCTTTGTTCTTTTTCTTTTTTTTTTTTTTGAGACAGTCTCACTCTGTCACCCAGGCTGGAGGGCGGTGGTGCCATCTCAGCTCACTGCAAGCTCTGCCTCCCAGGTTCACGCCATTCTCCTGTTTCAGCCTCCCCGGTAGGTGGGACTACAGACTCCCGCCACCATGTCTGGCTAATTTTTTTGTATTTTTTTTTTTCAGTAGAGATGGGGTTTCACCGTGTTAGCCAGGATGGTCGCCATCTTCTGACCTGGTGATCTGCCAGCCTCGGCCTCCCAAAGCGCTGGGATTACAGGCGTGAGCCACTGCGCCTGGCCCACTTTTTGTTTTTATTGCAATTACTTTTGGCATCTTCATCATGAAATCTTTGCCAGTTCCTATGTTCAGAATGGTATTTTTTAGCTTATCTTCCCTGGTTCTTATACTTTTAGGTTGCACATTTATCTAATCGGTCTTAAGTGGATTTTAGTACTTGGTGTAAGGAAGGGGTCCAGTTTCAATCTTCTGCATGTGCCTAACCAGTTACTTTGGCACAATTTATTGAATAAGGAGTATTTTCTTCATTGGTTGTTTTTGTTGATGCTATTGAAGATCAGATGGTTGAAGGTGTGCACCATTATTTCTGGGCTCTCTATTCTGTTCAATTGTTCTTTGGGTCTATTTTTACACCAGTATCATGTCGTTTTGAATACTGTAGACTTGTAGTACCCTTTGGAGTCGGGTAATGTGATGCTTCTGGCTTTGTTCTTTTACTTAGGATTGCCTTGGTTATTTGGGCTCTTTTCGGTTCCATATGCATTTTAAAATAGTTGTATTTCTAATTCTGTGAAGAATGTCATTAATAATTTGATAGGAGTAGCATTGAATCTATAAATTGCTTTGGGGCAGTATGGCCATTTTTATAACATTATTTCTTCCTATCCATGAGCATGGAATGTTTTTTCATTTCTTTGTGTCATCTCTGATTTTTTTTGAGCAGTGTTTTGTAATTCTCATCGTAGAGATCTTTCACTTTCCTAGTTAGCTGTATTCCTAGGTATTTTTCTTTTTCTTTTCTTTTCTTTTTTTTTTTTTTTTTTGTGGCTATTGTGAATGGAATTGCATTCTTGATTTCGCTCTCAGGTTGGATATTGTTGGTAAATAGAAATACCACTGATTTGGCTGGTTGTGTTGGCTTATGCTTGTAATCCCAGCACTTTGGGAGGCCGAGGCAGGCAGATCGTTTGAGTCCAGGAGTTTGAAACCAACTTGGGCAACATAGCGGGACCTCATCTCTATAAAAAATTTTAAAAATAATTTTTAAAAACCCACTAATTTTTGTCCATCGATTCTGTATTCTGAGACTTTGTTGTAGCTGTTTATCAGATCAAGGAGCTTTTATGCAGAGGCCGAGGGGTTTTCTAGCTATAGAAATATACTGTTTGCAAACAGGGATAGTTTGACTTCATCTTTTTCTATTTGGACGCTGTTTGTTCATTTCTTTTGACTGCTTGCTATGGCTGGGACATCCAATATTATGTTGAATAGGAGTGGTGAGAGAGGATATCCTTGTCTTGTTCTAGTTTTCAAGAGAAATGCTTCTAGCTTTTGCCCATTCATTATGATGATGGCTGTGGGTTTGTTATAGATGGCTGTTATTTTGAGGTATGTTTCTTCAGTGCCTAGTTTGTTTAGGGTGTTTAATATGAAGGGATGTTAATTTTATTGAAAGTCTTTTCTGCATCTATTGAGATAATCATGTGGTTTTTGTTCTGTTTATTTGCTAAATCACATTTACCTTTGTTGAACTAAACTTGCATCCCAGCAATAAAGTCTACCTGATCGTGATGGATTAGCTTTTTGGTTTGTTAGTATTTTGTTAAGGATTTTTGCATCTATGTTCATAAAGAATATTGCACTGAAGTTTTCTTTTTTTGTTGTGTCTCTGCCAGGTTTTACTATTAGGGTAATGCTGGCCTTCTAGAATGAGTTAGGGAAGAGTCCCTTCTCAATTATTTGGAATAGTTTCAGTAGGAATGCTACCAGCTTTTCTTTACATATCTAGTAGAATTTGGCTGTGAATCTATCTTCCTGGGCTTTTTCGTGTTGATAGGATTTTTATTACTGATTCGATTTTGAAACTGGTTATTGATCTGTTCTGAAATTCAATTTATTCCTGATTCAGTCTTGGGAGGTTGTGTGTGTCCAGGAATTTATCCATTTGTTCTAAATTTTCTAGTTTGTGTGCGTAGTGGTGTTCATAGTAGTCTCCGATAGGTATTTGTATTTCTGTGGGGTCACTGGTTTTGTCATTTCTAATGTCATTTCTAATTATGTTGATTTGAATCTTCTCTCTTTTTTTTTCTTTATTAGTCTAGCAGTCTATCTAGCTTATCGATTTTTTTTCACAGAACCAATCCTCAATTTGTTGATCATTTGTATGGTTTATTATGTCTCAGTTTCCTTCAATTCAGCTCTAATTTTGGTTATTTCTTGCCTTTCGCTAGCTTTTGGGGTTGGTTTGCTCTTGTTTTTCTAGTTCCTCTAAATGGGATGTTAAGTTGCTAATTTGAGTTATTTCGAACTTTTTGATGTGGGCATTTAGCACTATAAACTTCTCTCTTAACACTGCTTTAGCAGTGTCCCAGAGACTGATATTTTTTATTTTTACTCTCATTAATTTCAAAGAATTTTTTATTTCTTCCTTAATTTCATTGTTTACCCAAAAAGTTTTTAAAGATCAGATTGTTAAATTTCCATGTAATTATATGGTTTTGAGCAATTTTCTTAGTCTTAATTACTGTTTTTATTGTGCTGCGCTCTTAAAGTGTGGTTGGTATAATAATGGTTTTTTCGAATTTGCTGAGGATTGTTTTATATCCAATTGTATGTTTGGTTTTACAGTATGTGTCATGTAGTGATAAGAAGAATTTATATTCTGTCATTTTTGGGTAGAGGGTTCTGTAGATGTCTACTAGGTCCATTTGGTCAAGTGTTGAATTCAGGTCCTGAATATGTTTGTTAATTTTCTGCCTTGATGATCTAATACTTTCAGTGGGATGTTGAAGTCTCCCATTTTTATTGTGTGATTATCAAAGTCTCTTTGTAGGTCTCTAAGAATTTGTGTTATGAATCTGTATGCTCTAGTATTGGGTGCATATATATTAAAGATAGTTAGATCTTCTTGTTGAATTAAACCCTTTATCATTATATGGTGCTCTTGTTTGTCTTTTGTGATCTTTGTTGTTTTAATGTCTGCTGCTTCTGAAATTAACACAGAAACTCCTGCTTTCTTCTGTTTTCAATTTGCTTGGTAGAATTTTCTCCATTCTTTTACTTTTAGCCTATTGGTGTCATTGCGTGTAAGATGTATCTCTTGAAGACAGCATACCATTGTTGGGTCTTGCCTCTTTATCCAGCTGTCACTCTGTGCCTTTTAACTGGGGCATTTAGCTCATTTACATCCAGGGTTAATATTGATATGTGTGGATTTGATCCTGTCATATTGTTAGCTGGTTATTATGCAGACTTGTTTGTGTGGTTGCTTCATGGAATCAATGGTGTATGTACTTAAGCGTGTTTTTGTAGTGGCTGGTAATGGTCTTTCCTATCCATATTTAGTCCTCCTTTCAGTACTTCTTGTAAGGAAGGTCTGGTAGTAATAAATTCCCTCAGCATTTGCTTGTCTGAAGAGAATCTTATTTCTTCTTCACTTATGAAGCTTAGTTTGGCTGGATATGAAATTCTTGGCTGAAAATTCTGTTAAGAATTATAAATATATCCCCCTAATCACTCCTAGCTTGTAGAGTTTTTGCTGAAGCATTCAAATTCACTGTTAGCCTGATGGGGTTACCTTTGAGTTGTGCCCATTCTCTCTAGCTGCATTAACATTTTCTTCTTTCATTTCAATCTTGGAGAATCTGATCGATTATGTGTTTGGGGGATGGTCTTGTTAAGTTGTATCTCACAAGGGTTATCTTCATTTCCTGAGTTTAAACATTCAGTTTCTGGTGAGGTTGGGGAAATTTACATGGATGATATTCAGAAATATGTTTTCCAAGTTGCTGCCTTTATCTGCATCTCTTTCAGGAATACTAGTGAGTCATAGATTTTGTCTCTTTACATAATCCCATATTTCTCAGAGGTTTTGTTTATTCTTTTTCATTGATTTTTCTTTTTGTCTGACTCAGTTAGTTCAGAGAGCCAATCTTTGAGCTCTGAGATTCTTTCTTCAGCTTGATCTATTCTGCTGTTATTACTCGTGCTTGCCTTATGAAATTCTCATAGTGTGTTTTTCAGCTGTGTCAGATTGCTTTGGTTCTTTCTTATAATGGACAGTTTATCTTTTATCTCTGGGATTGTTTTACTATAATCCTTAGATTCCTTGGATTGGGTTTCCAATTTTTCTTGAATATCAATGACCTTCTTTTTTGTCCCTGTTCTAAATCTATTTCTGTCATTTCAGCCATTTCAGCTTGGTTAAGGACCCTTGATGAGAAACTAGTGTGGTCATTGGGATGAAAGAAGATACTCTGGCTTTTTGGGTTGCCAGAGTTCTTGTGCCGATTCTTTCTTATCTGTGTGGGCTGGTGTTCCTTTAACTGCAGTGTAATTTGAGTATATTCAGTAGACTTCTTTTCTGGACGTTTTCAGAGGGCTGGGGCTTTGTGCGGAGCCTTTAATTGTAGCCAAATTCTTACCCTTAGCTTCACAGGGGGGTTATGTCAGCAAAGTATTTTTAATGTTGGAGTTGGGGCTATGATTCAGTAGATGGCTCTTAAAGTTTATTGGTCCCTAGGTAGGCTCTTGCTCAACCACGTGGCTTATCTGTGTTTTCTCACAGTTACAGCTATGCTCTCTCGCAGTGCTCTGAAAGTGCGGGCTCCTTTTCAACTTGTGTGCTGGCTGCAGATCTCGGCTTGGCACTCCCGGGCTGCCTACTGCAGCTCTGGGGTGAGCTCAGGCTTTATGTTCTCTCCCCAACTCAGAGACAGCATGGCAAGGGACCTTGGCACTGATTGTGGTGGAGGGCCTTTTACATGTCTCTTGGAGCTCCACCTTGGATTGCTGCAGAGTCGCTGTCAATCAGTGTGACTGGCCTGGGGTGGGGTGGCTGCACTGTGGGCCCAGGGGTGCCCTGCCTGGTGACAAGCAGGTGGGGTAGGAGGCTTGTAGGGGAGACAGACTGGTCTTTTCTCCTTAGGGCAATGGCAGCTCACTGGAGGTGTGGTTAAAGCACTCAGGATCTTTGCTCCTTTCCCAGTCTGAGGGCAGCAAAGGCAGCACCACTGCAGAGGCAGTGACAGAGGGTGTCTGGGAGCTCCACCTCAGAGAGATGTGGAGCCTCTGCTACTGGGATTGTTCAGCCAGGGGGTGAGCTGGCTGTGCTGCTTCCCCAAACTGGGGACTGTGCTTGGTCAACAGTAGGGAGTTAAGCGCCCATGGGGAGGAGAGACTGGGCTGCTCTCCTTCTGGTGACTATAGTGTACTGGAAGCATGAATGAAGCCCTTAGGCTCTTTGTTTCTTCCCACAGAAGCAGAAGTGCTACTGTGGCAGTAGCAGAGGAGCTGTCAGTTGCCTCTGGGAGCCCCTCCCAGGGAGAACACAGAGCCACCACCACTGGGCATGCTCAGCCGGGAGTGGTACTGCTGATCTGCAGTCCTATGCTTGGGGTCCTGCCTGGTGGAGAGTGAGGGGTGGGAGCCCACAGGGAGGAGAGACTACGCTCCTCTCTACATGGTGGCTGCGGTGTGCTGGAGGTGCCAGAGTAGTCACCAGGCCCTTTGTTCCTTCCCCAGCCCAAAGGTACTTAGAGTGGTACGACTGCAGCTGCAATGGCAGAGGGGCTGTAGGTTGTCTCTGGGATTTCCTCCTCAAAGAAATGCAGAGCCACCTCCTATGGAAGTGTTCACATGTAGAAAGGGTAGTTGTGGTGGAATCCCAGGTGGAGAGGCCTTGTCCAGTGAGGAGAAGCAGGAATAGAGACCCATGTGGAAAACAGTCTGGCTGCTATTCTGCAGGGCAGCTGAGCTGTGCCGAGGGTCTACACCAGTCTCTCACCACCATGCACCCTACAGAGCCAAGGGCAACAGTAGTGAGGGCTGCAGGGCAGCAAAACGGGCAGCCTGCCTCTCCCTCTGGGAGCTCCATCCTAGGGAAGTGCAGAGGTCCGACAGGCCCAAGAGCCCAGGCAGGGCTGGCGTGGCCATGCTTGAACCCCACATCAGTGGGCCTTGTCCTGCGAGGTACAGCCTGTGGCTGCTCAGCCCTGTGGATTTGGCTGCTTTTCTGGGGGTAGGTGAGGGACCCTGACTTTCCCTGTTGCCAGAGTTGCAGCTGCGGATGCTAGGATGCCTGGGGATCCAAGGCCCTTGGCACTTCGTGTGTGCCTGAGTGGCAGCTCTGCTGAGACTCCATATGGCTCTCCACGTCAGTCGGGCAGCCCTGTGGGGGCGTTCACAGGGCATCTCCTGAGCCCAGGGTTCCAAAGGTCCATAGCAGAAGTGTGGGTCTCCGGGACTCACTCTCAATCACTCACCATTTCCTGCAATTGGGGGACCTTCCCTGTCTCCGTGCCTCTCCTCTGGGTACATGTTCATCCTATCTTGGTCCTCTAATTCTCCATGAGCTGCGTTATTTCCTTGATGAATTACAATGTGTCCATCTGGATGGTCCAGTTGAAGAGCTAGTGTTTTTCAGCTACTCTTTCCCCTCTCCGTGACAGTGATGCACACTGGCTGCTTCTTGGCCCTCCCCATCCTGTATTGTTTTTTTTAACTTTTTACCTCTACCTTCTTTTATTTTTATTTATTTTTTATTGCTTGTTCTAGGACTAAGACTATGCATTCTTATAAAAGTCATTTTAACATCGGTAGTATAACACTTGATTCTGCACACTTGATGCTTGGTGCTTACCACTGTAATAACATTATAGGAACACAATTCCATTTACCCATGACCCCTTTCTTTGTGCTATTATTACTATATCTTTACTTCTATTTATAAGGCCTATCTTATGATGATGTTATTTTTTCTTGCTCTAAATAGGTAATTGTCTTTAATGAAATTATAAGAAGAATAAAAACATTTTATATTTACCAAATTTTTCAATAGGTTTTTTTTTCCTCCTCTCCTCCAGATTCAACTGTTTATTTGGTTTCACTTTCCTTTAGTCTGAATAATTTCCTTTGGCATTCTTGTAGTGCAAATGCACTGAGGACGGACTCTATTGCTTTCCTACCTAAAAATCCCTTATTTCATACCTATTTTTTTGAAGTATACTTTTGGAAGGTATATAAATCTTGGATGATTTCTTATCTTTTTTATTTCAGAACTTTAAACATGTCTTTGCATTTTCTCTGTCTCTCATTGGTTTCTACTGAAAAGTGCATCATGTTTTTTATCATTGTTTCTCTACAGGCAATGTGTGTTTCCTCTTGCTGGATTTAAAATGTTCTCTGTAGCTTTGGTTTACAGCAACTGGATTATAATGTGCCTACATATGGTTTACTCTGCGTGTCTTTTAAAAATGATCTCAGCAATGTTTTGTAGTTTTCAGTGTACAGGCTTTACCCATTTTTGTTTGTTAGACTTATTCCCTAAGTAACATATATTTTAGGGTATTGCAAATGTTATTTTAAGGTATCAGTTTCTGATTGTTCATTGCCAGGATGTAGAAATACAGTAGACTTTGCAGTAGAATACAGTCGATTTTTGTATATTGGTCCATTCTATAACCTTTTAAAATCCACGGATTACTTTTTATAAGATGAAGATTTTATTCTATTTCATATATCATGTTAGATTATTATAACTTTTGGTTTATTATTTGGTCATTGCTTTAGAATATATCATATTTAATTTTAACTTACACAATCTATCTTCAGATAATATCCTACATCATGTGTAGAAACTGTGTAATAATATACTTTCATTTTTGTTCTCCTTTCCTTAATGTAATTGTATACATTTTACTTACATATGCTTTATATATACCATAATATATTGGTATTATTTTTGTTTAAACAGTTAATTATTGTTTAAATAAATTTAAATGAGGGTGGGCGCGGTGGCTCATGCCTATAATCCCAGCACTTTGGGAGGTTGAGATGGGTGGATCACCTGAGGTCAGGAGTTTGAGACAAGCCTGACTAACATGGTGAAACCCCGTCTCTACTAAAAATACAAAAATTAGCTGGTTGTGGTGGCATATGCCTGTAGTCCCAGCTACTCAGGAGGCTGAGACAGGAGAATTGCTTGAACCTGGGAGATGGAGGTTGCAGTGAGCTGAGATCATGCCATTGCACTCCAGCCTGGGTGACAGAGTGAGACTCCATCTAAAAAAATAAAAATAAAAATAAATGATAAGAATCTGATTTATTTACCTATGTAATTACCGTCTCCAGTGTTCTTCATTTTTTTCGCTTCCAGCTGGCATATTTTTTTTTCTGTCTGAAAAAGGTTTATCCTTTGTAGTGCACATCTGAAAACTCAGCTCTTGTATGTCCAAAAATGTTTTTATTCCACCTTTTTTATGAAAGATATTTTCCTCAACATAGAATTTAAGGTTAAGTGTCCTCCCCTGCCCTATTGCTTTAAAGATGTGACTCCACAGTCTTCTCTCCTGCCTTGTTCCTAATGAGAAACCTGCTATTAACATTATCTTTGCTTCTCTGTATGAAATGTTTCTTTTTCTCTCTGTCTACTTAGAAATTTTTTTCTTTATCATCAGTTTTCAGATATTTAATTATATTCTCTTGGGCAATTTTCTCATGTTTCTTGTGGTTGGGATTCATTGAGATGCTTTGATCTGGGGGTTTCTTGTTGTCATCAAATTTGTGTAATTTTTAGCCATTAGATTTTCAAGTACTTATTTTTCCCCTTTCTCTACATTGTTCCACAGCTCTCTAGTGTACTTTTAGTTTTTCTTAAATCTTTCTTTCTGTATTTTATTTCACGTAAATCTCTATATATAGGTCTTCAAATTCATCATTTTTTTCCTTCTGCAATGCCTAAACTCCTAACCTAATGCATTGTCTTTTTCACCTCAAATATAGGTCTTCAAATTCATCATTTTTTTCCTTCTGCAATGCCTAAACTCCTAACCTAATGCATTATCTTTTTCACCTCAAATATTGTACCTTTTGTCTTATAGATTTAGCCTGGATCTTCAAAAAATCTTTCATGTGCATAATTTTTCAGATGAATACAGTCAGGATAATAATTTTAATGTGAATTCTAAACATTGGTATCACCTCTAGGTTGATTTAGGGAGAACTGATTAATTTACTTTTAATTATGGGTCAACTTTTTCTGATTTTTTGCAGGCCCGGTCATCTTATATGCTAGACATTGTGAAATTTACCTTTTTGGATGGTCCATATTTTCATACTTCTGTATATATTCTTGAGCTTTGTTTTAAGAGTAAGTTAAATTACTTGGAAATAGTTGGATTATTTCTTTATTTTTCCTTGTCTATTTTTTTCTTTTACTTTAATTTTAAGTTCCAGGATACATGTGCAGGACTTGCAGATTTGCTGCGTAGGTAAACATGTGCCATGGTCATTTGCTGCACCTGTCAAACCATCACCTAGGTATTAAAACCCACATGCATTAGCTATTTTTCCTGATGCTCTCCCTCCCCCACCACCCTGACAGGCCCCAGTGTGTGTTGTTCCCCTCCCTGTGTCCACGTGTTCTCATTGTTAAACTCCCGCTTATAAGTGAGAACATGTAGTGTTTTGTTTTCTGTTCCTGTGTTAGTTTGCTGAGGATAATGGCTTCCAGCTTCATCTATGTCCCTGCAAAGGACATGATCTCATTCCTTTTGATGGCCGCATAGTATTCTGTGGTGTGTGTGTACCACATTTTCTTTAACCAGTCTGTCACTGATGGGCATTTGGGTGGATTGCATGTCTTTGCTATTGTGAATAGTGCTGCAGTGAACACACAGGTGCATGTATCTTTATAATTGATTTATATTCCTTTGGGTATATACAAAGTAATGGGATTGCTGGGTCAAATGTAATTTCTGGTTTTGTCTCTGAGATTTCGCCACACTGTCTGTCACAATGGTTGAATTAATTTATATTCCTACCGACACTGTAAAAGCGTTCCTATTTCTCCATAGCCTTGCTGGCATCTGCTGTTTCTTGACTTTTTAATAATTACCTTTCTGAGATGGTATCTCAAAATAATAAGAGCCATTTATGACAAACCCACAGCCAATATCATATTGAATGGGCTGGAAGCATTCCCCTTTGAAACTGGCACAAGATAAGGATGCCCTCTCTCACCACTCCTATTCAACATAGTATTGGAAGTTCTGGCCAGGGAAATCAGGTAAGAGAAAGAAACAAAGGTATTCAAATAAGAGAGGAAGTCAAAGTGTCTCCATTTGCTGATGACATGATCTTATACCTAGAAAACATCATTTTCTCAGCCCAAAGCATCTTAAGCCAATAAACAACTGCAGCAAAGTCTCAGGATACAAAATCAACATGCAAAAATCACAAGTATTAATATATACCAACAATAAGTAAGCAGAGAGCCAAATCATGAATGAACTCCCATTCACAGTGCTACAAAGAGAATAAAATATCTAGGAATACAGCTAACAAGGAAAGTGAAGGACTTCCTCAAGGAGAACTGCAAACCACTGCTCAGGAAAATCAGAGAGGACACAAGCAGATGGAAAAACATTCCATGCTCATGGATAGAAAGAATCAGTATCATGAAAATGGCCATATTGCCTGAAGTAATTTATAGATTCAAAGCTATTCCCATTAAACTGCTACTGACATTATTCACAAAATCAGAAAAATCTACTTTAAAATTCATATGGATTATTTCAAATCTGGTGATTGTTACTGATAAAGGTAGGCTTCGCATCCCCACCCAAATCTCATCTTGAATTGTAATCCTCATAGTGCCCATAATCTCCATGTGTCAAGGGAGAGAGCAGGTGGAGGTAATTGAATCACAGCGGTAGCTTCCCCCATGTTGTTCTCATGATAGTGAGTGAGTTCTCCCGACATCTGATGGTTTTATAAGGGGCACTTCATGCTTTGCTCAGCACTTCTCCTTCCTGCTGCCTTGTGAAGAACCTGTCTTGATTCCCCTTCTGCCATAATTGTAAATTTCCTGAGGTCTCCCCAGCCATGCTGAACTGTGAGTAAATTACCCAGTCTCAGGTAGTTCTTTA